>NC_083600.1:20456681-21076518 GCF_020882245.1 Rhopalosiphum padi | reverse complement strand
TTACATTAAAAATCGGTGAAAATTCATAAATTTCTTCAATTAATCCACAAAAGAGCGCTAAAAAATCCATATAATTCCTTAAAAAGTCCATAAATGACGTCACTACCTCCATAAAATACCCTCAAAAATCATTAAAATACTCAATTAGTACATTAAAAAGTGGCAAAAATCCATAAAATTCGTGAAAAATCATTAAAAATCGTCATTAACTACATTAAAAAGAGGTAAAAAATCCATAAAATTCTTGAAAAATCATTAAAAATCGTCATTAACTACATTAAAAAGAGGTAAAAATCCATAAAACTCTTGAAAAATCATTAAAAATCGTCATTAACTACATTAAAAAGTGCTAAAAATCCATAAAAATTCTTGAAAAATCATTAAAAATCGCCATAAACTTACATTAAAAATCGGTGAAAATTCATAAATTTCTTCAATTAATCCACAAAAGAGCGCTAAAAATCCATAAAATTCCTTAAAAAGTCCATAAATGACGTCACTACCCTCCATAAAATACCCTCAAAAATCATTAAAAATTGTCATTAACTACATTAAAAAAGAGGTAAAAATCCATAAAATTCTTGTAAAAACATTAAAAATCGTCATTAACTACATTAAAAAGTGGCAAAAATCCATAAAATTCTTGAAAAATCATTAAAAATCGTCATTAACTACATTAAGAAGAGGTAAAAATCCATAAAATTCTTGAAAAATCATTAAAAATCGTCATTAACTACATTAAAAAGTGGCAAAAATCCATAAAATTCTTGAAAAAATCATTAAAAATCGTCATTAACTACATTAAAAAGTGGTAAAAATCCATAAAATTCGTGAAAAATCATTAAAAGTCGTCATTAACTACATAAAAAAGTGGTAAAAATCCATAAAATTCTTGAAAAATCATTAAAAATCGTCATTACCTACATAAAAAAAGTGCTAAAAATCCATAAAATTCTTGAAAAATCATTAAAAATCGCCATAAACTACATTAAAAATCGGTGAAAATTCATAAATTTCTTCAATTAATCCACAAAAGAGCGCTAAAAATCCATATAATTCCTTAAAAAGTCCATAAATGACGTCACTACCTCCATAAAATACCCTCAAAAATCATTAAAAATACTCAATTAGTACATTAAAAAAGTGGCAAAAATCCATAAAATTCGTGAAAAATCATTAAAAATCGTCATTAACTACATTAAAAAGAGGTAAAAATCCATAAAATTCTTGAAAAAATCATTAAAAATCGTCATTAACTACATTAAAAAGAGGTAAAAATCCATAAAACTCTTGAAAAATCATTAAAAATCGTCATTAACTACATTAAAAAGTGCTAAAAATCCATAAAATTCTTGAAAAATCATTAAAAATCGCCATAAACTACATTAAAAATCGGTGAAAATTCATAAATTTCTTCAAATTAATCCACAAAAGAGCGCTAAAAATCCATAAGATTCCTTAAAAAGTCCATAAATGACGTCACTATCTCCATAAAATACCCTAAAAAATCATTAAAAAATACTCAATTAGTACATTAAAAAGTGGTAAAAATCCATAAAATTCGTGAAAAATCATTAGAATTCGTCATTAACTACATTAAAAAGTGGTAAAAATCTATAAAATTCCTTAAAAAGTTCATAAATGACGTCACTACCTCCATAAAATACCCTCAAAAATCATTAAAAATTGTCATTAACTACATTAAAAAGAGGTAAAAATCCATAAAATTCTTGTAAAAACATTAAAAATCGTCATTAACTACATTAAAAAGTGGCAAAAATCCATAAAATTCTTGAAAAATCATTAAAAATCGTCATTAACTACATTAAAAAGTGGCAAAAATCCATAAAATTCGTGAAAAATCATTAAAAATCGTCATTAACTACATTAAAAAGAGGTAAAAATCCATAAAATTCGTGATAAATCTTTAAAAATCGTCATTAACTACATTAAAAAGAGGGTAAAAATCCATAAAATTCTTGAAAAATCATTTAAAAAACGTCATTAACTACATTAAAAAGTGGCAAAAATCCATTAGATTAGTGAAAAATCATTAAAAATCGCCATTATCTACATTAAAAAGTGGCAAAAATCCATAAAATTCAAGAAAAATCATTAAAAATCGTCATTAACTATATTAATAATCGGTGAAAATTCATAAATTTCTTCAATTAATCCACAAAAGACCGCTAAAAATCAATAAAATTCCTTAAAAAGTCCATAAATGACGTCACTACCTCCATAAAATACCCTCAAAAATTATTAAAAATACTCAATTAGTACATTAAAAAGTGGTAAAAAATCCATAAAATTCGTGAAAAATCATTAAAAATCGTCATTAACTACATTAAAAAGTGGTAAAAATCCATAAAATTCGTGAAAAATCATTAAAAATCGTCATTAACTTCTTTAAAAAGTGGCAAAAATCCATAAATTCGTGAAAAATCATTAAAAATCGTCATTAACTACATAAAAAAGTGGCAAAAAATCCATAATATTCGTGAAAAATCATTAAAAATCGTCATTCACTACATTAATAAGTGGTAAAAATCCATAAAATTCGTGAAAAATCATTAAAAATCGTCATTAATTACATTGAAAATTGGTGAAAATTCATAAATTTCTTCAATTAATCCACAAAAGAGCGCTAAAAATCCATATAATTCCTTAAAAAGTCCATAAATGACGTCACTACCTCCATAAAATACCCTCAAAAATCATTAAAAATACTCAATTAGTACATTAAAAAGTGGTAAAAATCCAAAAAATTCGTGAAAAATCATAAAAAATCGTCATTAACTACATTAAAAAGTGGTAAAAATCCATAAAATTCGTGAAAAATCATTAAAAATCGTCATTAACTACATTAAAAGTGGCAAAAATCCATAAAATTCGAGAAAAATCATTAAAAATCGTCATTAACTACATTAAAAAGTGGCAAAATTCCATAAAATTCGTGAAAAAATCATTAAAAATCGTCATTCACTACATTAAAAAGTGGTAAAAATCCATAAAATTCATGAAAAATCATTAAAAATCGTCATTAATTACATTGAAAATTGGTGAAAATTCATAAAATTCATGAAAAATCATTAAAAATCGTCATTAACTATATTCAAAATCGGTGAAAATTCATAAATTTCATCAATTAATCCACGAAAAAGCACTAAAAATCCATAAATTTCGTTCAAAATCCATAAATATCCTAAATACCTCTATATAATTCCCTCATAAATCATTAAAAAATACTCAATAAAAACATTAAAAAGTGGTAAAAATCCATAAAATTCCTGAAAAATCTTAAAAAATCGTCATTAACTACATTCAAAATCGGTGAAAATTCATAAAATTCTTGAAAAATCATTAAAAATCGTCATTAACTACATTAAAAAGAGGTAAAAATCCATAAAATTCTTGAAAAATCATTAAAAATCGTCATTAACTACATTAAAAAGTGGCAAAAATCCATAAAAATTCGTGAAAAATCATTAAAAATCGTCATTAACTACATTAAAAAGAGGTAAAAATCCATAAAATTCTTGAAAAATCATTAAAAATCGTCATTAACTACAATAAAAAGTGGCAAAAATCCATAAAATTCTTAAAAAATCATTAAAAATCGTCATTAACTACATTAAAAATCGGTGAAAATTCAAAAATTTCTTTAATTAATCCACAAAAGAGCGCTAAAAATCCATAAAATTCCTTGAAAAAGTCCATAAATGACGTCACAACCTGCATAAAATACCCTCAAAAATCATTAAAAATACTCAATTAGTACATTAAAAAGTGGCAAAAATCCATAAAATTCTTGAAAAATCATTAAAAATCGTCATTAACTACATTAAAAAGTGGCAAAAAATCCATAAAATTCTTGAAAAATCATTAAAAATCGTCATTAACTACATTAAAAAGTGGCAAAAATCCATAAAATTCGTGAAAAATCATTAAAAAATCGTCATTAACTACATTAAAAAGTGGCAAAAATCCATAAAATTCGTGAAAAATCATTAAAAATCGTCATTAACTACATTAAAAAGTGGTAAAAATCCATAAAATTCGTGAAAAATCATTAAAAATCGTCATTAACTACATTAAAAAGTGGCAAAAATCCATAAAATTCGTGAAAAAATCATAAAAAATCGTCATTAACTACATTGAAAATTGGTGAAAATTCATAAATTTCTTCAATTAATCCACGAAAAAGCACTAAAAATCCATAAATTTCGTTCAAAATCTATAAATATCCTAAATACCTCTATATAATTCCCTCATAAATCATTAAAAAATACTCAATAAAAACATTAAAAAGTGGTAAAAATCCATAAAATTCGTGAAAAATCATTAAAAATCGTCATTAATTACATTGAAAATTGGTGAAAATTCATAAATTTCTTCAATTAATCCACAAAAGAGCGCTAAAAATCCATAAAATTCCTTAAAAAGTCCATAAATGACGTCACTACCTCCATAAAATACCCTCAAAAATTATTAAAAATACTCAATTAGTACATTAAAAAGTGGTAAAAATCCATAAAATTCGAGAAAAATCATTAAAAATCGTCATTAACTACATTAAAAAGTGGCAAAATTCTATAAAATTCGTGAAAAATCATTAAAAATCGTCATTAACTACATTAAAAGTGGCAAAAATCCATAAAATTCGTGAAAAATCATTTAAAAAAACGTCATTAACTACATTAAAAAGTGGCAAAAATCCATTAGATTAGTGAAAAATCATTAAAAATCGCCATTATCTACATTAAAAAGTGGCAAAAATCCATAAAATTCAAGAAAAATCATTAAAAATCGTCAATTACTATATTAATAATCGGTGAAAATTCATAAATTTCTTCAATTAATCCACAAAAGAGCGCTAAAAATCAATAAAATTTCTTAAAAAGTCCATAAATGACGTCACTACCTCCATAAAATACCCTCAAAAATTATTAAAAATACTCAATTAGTACATTAAAAAGTGGTAAAAATCCATAAAATTCGTGAAAAATCATTAAAAATCGTCATTAACTTCTTTAAAAAAGTGGCAAAAATCCATAAAATTCGTGAAAAATCATTAAAAATCGTCATTAACTACATAAAAAAGTGGCAAAAATCCATAAAATTCGTGAAAAAATCATTAAAAATCGTCATTCACTACATTAATAAGTGGTAAAAATCCATAAAATTCGTGAAAAATCATTAAAAATCGTCATTAATTACATTGAAAATTGGTGAAAATTCATAAATTTCTTCAATTAATCCACAAAAGAGCGCTAAAAATCCATATAATTCCTTAAAAAGTCCATAAATGACGTCACTACCTCCATAAAATACCCTCAAAAATCATTAAAAATACTCAATTAGTACATTAAAAAGTGGTAAAAATCCAAAAAAATTCGTGAAAAATCATAAAAAATCGTCATTAACTACATTAAAAAGTGGTAAAAATCCATAAAATTCGTGAAAAATCATAAAAAATCGTCATTAACTACATTGAAAATTGGTGAAATTCATAAATTTCTTCAATTAATCCACGAAAAAGCACTAAAAATCCATAAATTTCGTTCAAAATCTATAAATATCCTAAATACCTCTATATAATTCCCTCATAAATCATTAAAAAATACTCAATAAAAACATTAAAAAGTGGTAAAAATCCATAAAATTCGTGAAAAATCATTAAAAATCGTCATTAATTACATTGAAAATTGGTGAAAATTCATAATTTCTTCAATTAATCCACAAAAGAGCGCTAAAAATCCATAAAATTCCTTAAAAAGTCCATAAATGACGTCACTACCTCCATAAAATACCCTCAAAAATTATTAAAAATACTCAATTAGTACATTAAAAAGTGGTAAAAATCCATAAAATTCGAGAAAAATCATTAAAAATCGTCATTAACTACATTAAAAAGTGGCAAAATTCTATAAAATTCGTGAAAAATCATTAAAAATCGTCATTAACTACATTAAAAGTGGCAAAAATCCATAAAATTCGTGAAAAATCATTTAAAAAACGTCATTAACTACATTAAAAAGTGGCAAAAATCCATTAGATTAGTGAAAAATCATTAAAAATCGCCATTATCTACATTAAAAAGTGGCAAAAATCCATAAAATTCAAGAAAAATCATTAAAAATCGTCAATTACTATATTAATAATCGGTGAAAATTCATAAATTTCTTCAATTAATCCACAAAAGAGCGCTAAAAATCAATAAAATTTCTTAAAAAGTCCATAAATGACGTCACTACCTCCATAAAATACCCTCAAAAATTATTAAAAATACTCAATTAGTACATTAAAAAGTGGTAAAAATCCATAAAATTCGTGAAAAATCATTAAAAATCGTCATTAACTTCTTTAAAAAGTGGCAAAAATCCATAAAATTCGTGAAAAATCATTAAAAATCGTCATTAACTACATAAAAAAGTGGCAAAAATCCATAAAATTCGTGAAAAATCATTAAAAATCGTCATTCACTACATTAATAAGTGGTAAAAATCCATAAAATTCGTGAAAAATCATTAAAAATCGTCATTAATTACATTGAAAATTGGTGAAAATTCATAAATTTCTTCAATTAATCCACAAAAGAGCGCTAAAAATCCATATAATTCCTTAAAAAGTCCATAAATGACGTCACTACCTCCATAAAATACCCTCAAAAATCATTAAAAATACTCAATTAGTACATTAAAAAGTGGTAAAAATCCAAAAAATTCGTGAAAAATCATAAAAAATCGTCATTAACTACATTAAAAAGTGGTAAAAATCCATAAAATTCGTGAAAAATCATTAAAAATCGTCATTAACTACATTAAAAAGTGGTAAAAATCCATAAAATTCATGAAAAATCATTAAAAATCGTCATTAATTACATTGAAAATTGGTGAAAATTCATAAAATTCATGAAAAATCATTAAAAATCGTCATTAATTACATTGAAAATTGGTGAAAATTCATAAATTTCTTCAATTAATCCACAAAAGAGCGCTAAAAATCCATAAAATTCCTTAAAAAGTCCATAAATGACGTCACTACCTCCATAAAATACCCTCAAAAATCATTAAAAATACTCAATTAGTACATTAAAAAGTGGTAAAAATCCATAAAATTCGTGAAAAATCATTAAAAATCGTCATTAACTACATTAAAAGTGGCAAAAATCCATAAAATTCGAGAAAAATCACTAAAAATCGTCATTAACTACATTAAAAAGTGGCAAAATTCCATAAAATTCGTGAAAAATCATTAAAAATCGTCATTAACTACATTAAAAAGTGGTAAAAATCCATAAAATTCGTGAAAAATCATTAAAAATCGTCTTTAATTACATTAAAAATTGGTAAAAATCCATAAAAATTCGTGAAAAATCATTAAAAATCGTCATTAACTACATTCAAAATCGGTGAAAATTCATAAATTTCATCAATTAATCCACGAAAAAGCACTAAAAATCCATAAATTTCGTTCAAAATCCATAAATATCCTAAATACCTCTATATAATTCCCTCATAAATCATTAAAAAATACTCAATAAAAACATTAAAAAGTGGTAAAAATCCATAAAATTCCTGAAAAATCTTAAAAAATCGTCATTAACTACATTCAAAATCGGTGAAAATTCATAAATTTTATCAATTAATCCACGAAAAAAAGCTAAAAATCAATAAAGTTCGTTAAAAACCCTCAAAAAACCTTAATATTTCCATTATTAGAACAATAAAATCAACAAAAAATCAATATAATTCTTCAAAAATCCTCTAAAATCTTCGATTTTTCCTTTATAAGATCAATAAAATCAACATAAATCAATATAATTCTATAAAAATCTTCAAAAATCCTCAATATATCCATAATAATGTCAATAAAATCAACATAAATCAATATAATTCATTAAAAACCCTAAAAAATCCTTAATATTTCCATTATTAGATCAATAAAATCAACAAAAATCAATATAAATCTTCAAAAATCCTGAAAAATCTTCAATATTTATAAACTAAGGTCAAAAAAATCAATAAAAATCAATATAATTCTTTAAAAATCTTCAAAAGTTCTCAATATTTCCATATAAAGTTTAATAAAATCAACAAAAATCAATATCATTCTTTAAAAACCTTCAAAAATCCTCTATATTTCCATTATAAGGTCAATAAAAACAACAAAAATATATAATATTCTTTAAATATCTTCAAATATCTTTAATATTTCCGTCATTAAGTGGTCAAAATCCATTAAATTCTTTAAAAATATCCTTAATTCTTCTATATTTCTATAAAAAAGCTGATAAATTCAACAAAAATCAATATAATTCATTAAAAACCTTCAAAATTCCTTAATATTTCCATTATAAGATCAATGAAATCAACAAAAATCAATATAATTCTTTTAAAACCTTCAAAAATCCTCTATATTTCCATAAAAAAGTCAATAAAATCAATAAAAATCAATATAATTCTATAAAAATCTTCAAAAATCCTCAATATTTCCAGAATAATGTCAATTAAATCAACATAAATCAATATAATTCATTAAAAACCCTAAAAAATCCTTAATATTTCCATTATTAGATCAATAAAATCAACAAAAATCAATATAATTCCTGAAAAATCCTGAAATATCAATAGAATTCTTTAAAAATCTTCAAAAATCCTCAATATTTCCATAATAAGGTGAATAAAATCAGCAAAAGTATATAATATTCTTTAAATATCTTCAAAAATCTTTAATATTTCCGTCACAACGCAGTTAAAATCCATTAAATTCATTAAAATTAATTGAAATTCCTCAATTTTTCAATAAAAAATAAATGCTTTAAAAATATTCAAAAATCCCTCCATATTTCCAAAATATACTCATAAAAATCCATTTAATTCTTTCAAATTAATTAAAAATCCATAAAATTCTATAATTATCTTCAAAAATCTTTATTATTTGTATTAAAAGTCATTAAAGTCCAAATTATTCTTTAAAAGTCTTCAAAAATCCTATAATATCTACAACAATCTCTACATTACCATAATAATGCCGTCAAAATTCATTAAAATATTTAAAATCCCTCTATGTTTTCATAAAAAAGCCGTTAAAATTTATAAAATTCTTTTAATATTTTCAAAAATTCACTACATTTCCATAATAAGGTCAATAAAATCAACAAAAGTAAATAATATTCTTTAAATATCTTCAAAAATATCTTAAATTCTTCTATATTTCCATAAAAAAGACGAGTCATACCGCCAACGAATAAAGATATTTTAATATCAATTGCCGGTAGTTATCAAACCTGTAACCGGACTCATTCCTGAGTCCTGGCACATCCTGACGACCTAAGTCCTGAAGTTGGAAAGGATATAAACGAAATTGAATTGAATGAAGCATTGAAGCAGTTCTGAACCAACATAAATCCATGCTGGAACCTAGTCTAGCCTAGCTAAATAATATTTGAGGGTGATGCTATCAAATTATTATAATTAACATTTACCTATATTATGTAATGTATATAAACAAATAAATGCTAAAAATAATAATAATAATAATAATAATAATATCTATTCATTGAGTGTAGTTATTATTTGTATAGAAGCATAATGCAAGTGTGCATTACAATAAACTTTCTATTAAATTAAGATGATAAATATTAAATGTTATAATAGACAAGTCACCAATGTTCTGTTTAAATAATAATGGGCGGGTGATGAAACTGCAATTTTCTTTCACACTAGCAAAACACTCGCACCTAGGGGCGGCTTGTTATAAAAATACTAAGAGCGACTGCTCCTGCCCCGAAAATGTGGAAAAAAACGTTTTAAGTTGAACAGGTTTAATAATAATTCATAATAGAAGATTAATCATTCAAGTAAAAAATAATTGTATCTATATCATAAAATGTAAAAGTTAATGAAAAATTTAACTGAAGAAAAACCTAACTGCTCACACCATTACAGCTATACCTAAAATGTTTCAATATTTGACAAGAAAATGTTTTTTTGACAAACATTTATGATGAATGTCGTCTATGTTAGATTCTGAGCAGAGCGAGGAATGTATTGTTTATACAATGATGTATTTTTGTGTGTGTCTGTGGACACATTTTGAGGCAGTAAAAATGCTTCGGTTTTCAACTTCAGAAACTTTTCTGGTAGGAAAGTAAATCTAATTAGTACTCTTAGGGGTTTTAAGTAAAATATAATTTTCTTAATAATCGTAATAAACAAACAAAAAATGAAGAAAAAACGGGAATTTTTTATTTTGTTTTTAGTTATTTTTAAGAAATCATATTTTTCTTTTTTAATGCTTTATTAACCCTTTACTTACTGTAGAGTAACTAAAATTGAAAAAAATACATTTACATCCCTAATTTATGTAAATTAAATATTAATAGAAAGACATAAGGGCATAATATTAACATTCGTGTTTCTATATTTTATACTTATAATGAGATGCATTTTTTTATTTTAATATTAATCTAATTAGAGTGTATTTTCTGTTTTTGACACTTTATTTCAATTATATAACAGTATATTTCTAGTTTTAAGCATAACTTTTATTATTTAAAAGTGGCACTCAGATGTTATACCATTTTAATTAGAACTATTTTAAAGAATACCATAGGTAAATATGAAAATAATGTTAACAGTTATGAATTATATATTATAGGAATGATGACTCAACGTTTATTTATCAATGTTAAAAGTATTAAAATAATTGTTGTCATAATTTTTCATAAACAATAATAAAAATAATCATATAAAATAATAGTAATAATAAAAAATCATCAAAAACAGTTACAAAAGAAAAAAAATAGTTAGAATTCACAAATGCAAAAATAAAATGACTAAAGATGCGAGTTACATACTTATGTTATTTACACATGTTCACCGATAAATACAGTCATCTGATGATTAAATACCTCTAATAAACAAGAGGTTATAAACAACCACACAGTTTTACATTTATTGCTTTCAAGTAATAAACAATTAAATAACTCACTGATTTACACAATTTATCTTAATAGATATGTTAACTTACTTTTCGAATCAAAAAATGAATTTTTTTAACACAGATCAAATAAAAAAATTACATACTATGCATTGTTTAACATAAAATATACACTTACTAAACATTTAAAATAAACTTAAATCAGTGGGCATATTACTAATGTTATGATTTAAGTCATGAAATTGTACAAGAGTTTCTTGTAATGTATGATGTTGAAATGCTCAATGGTGTATTTTTTAAATGATGATGATGCGATAGAGAATGTGCAGGGTGACCATGTTGTCTTGATACACCCGTATTGTTAGAAGGCAATTTAATTTTTTTGGATGCTGAAGCATTACGTGGTAATGACATAGATAAAGTTGAGAAACTAGTCAATGCATATGACTTTAAGTGTGACTTAATTGTTACAGGTAGAGGCAACTGGTTTATACCATACTGAGTAGTCCTTGCTACAATAGCACGACAACACAACTCTTGGAGGCTTAACACTAAATAAAAAATAAAAATAAATATTGATTTTAAAATTCAAAACAACATAATTTTGATATATAATATTTTCAATATTAAAATAAAATAAACCTTTATTTGATCGCAAGAGTCTTTCCATTCCATTTCTATGTAATGCTCTCCTTGCTAATTCACTAAAGCTTTCTCTAATGTTGAAGTCACAGAGTGGACTAACTTCGAACAAAGTCATATGGTGTTTTGAGGCATAGGATTCTGCTTCTTTGACACTAACTTGTCTTTTAAATGCCAAATGCAAGCGATTGCCAACCAAGACTTTTGGAACTCCAGGTGCATGCTATGTAAATTAAAAATTATCAAAATGATAAATTTCATTAAATGTATAATAACAATATTTAGGTGTTAGGTCTATAATATTGTCTCTGATTTAAATTTATACTAATATTTTTCATTTTATTTTGAATATTAAAATATCTTTACCCAGTTTAACCTGTAAATTATTGTTAAGCTATTATGGTTCTGATATTAATAGTATCGATTTATTTTTTTAATTTATTAATTCCAATATCACACCATACCTCCACATATCACTTTAATTTTTAAATATATATTTTACTACAGTATATATCAATGAATATAGTAGAGGAAGATTTCTCAATTTATGTTAATTTCCAAGTAACTAGCTTCAAGTTTGATTATGTATGTTAGTAAATTAATTAAATTTATATTATTTATATTTCTGCAAATTTAAAGGTTATTGCATATTTTTGCATATTTTGGCAAAAATTCAAAATTTATTGCATATTGAAGCAAAAATTTAAAAAAATGTATAAAATAATATTTTGTGAAGTAGAAAAAATAAAACTAAATTTCATAGTCACTAAATAATAATTTATATATATATTTAGTTATAAGATAAATAATCGATTACGACGTAAACTTCAAATATACCCCAATAACTTCGGTTGACGTCAAACGTTCGTTCTGTCTTTAAAAATATGTTGATCGATAAACGACACAGCTTCACAGAAGAAAAACTTGAAGTGCATATGATTATTCATTTTAAAAATAAATTAAGTACAGAATATTCCCTAAATTTTTTTTTATTAAGTATTTAAGTAATTAATTATTATAAGTAGGGCTAGGGACTTCTAGGAGTTTGCATGTTTTTCAATAATCATTAAAAACATAGCTAAGTAATATAGAAATTTATTTCATGGTAATACGAGTTCATATTTAAAATTTATAGTTGCATATTTTGCATATTTGACCATTTTTTAATTATAAGTGCATATTTGAGCATTTTTAATATGAAAATGGTAGTTTTATAATTAAATAAATATTTTATACAAACAATTTTAAATTTAGATCGATTTCCTAGACCAGAAATATTAATTTTATGGTTTTATATATATATATATATATAAAATTAGTATTGTTGTTTTTCTCGCCGAACGCTCCCATTGTTATTTATGGACTATGGCCTTAATGGTATACTTCACAAGTGATTCCGATAGGCGATAGCCGATAATATTACCAAAATATTATTCTATGAAATTATGACATATATTTATAATCCCGTAGACAGGACGTTCTGTGATATTTTTATTTTATTAAAAATATTTAATCTATTTATTTTAATTTTAATTTTTTTATTTTATTTTATGACAATTATTTATTATGACAAGTTTTTTTACTATAAATTAAAATTTTATTAATTATGTATTCATATTAAAATAAAAAGGTTTTTATTAAATACTGTTATTTATTTTTTTTAGTGCATATTTTAATAGCATATTTGGTAATTTTTAAAGGCATAAATGCATACATATTTTAAGGTTTTTTAGGGAATGAAGTCCCTAGCCCTAATTATAAGTTTTATTGTAAATTTTAAATAAATAAAAAATCCTTGTATTTTATACATATTTTCATGATTTTTACTGCATATTTTCATGATTTTTATTGCATATTATATGACATATTTTGATACTTTTAAGTGCATAAAAATCCGCGCTCTACTTATCAGTTATCATATTTGTTTTAATGTTATGCACTTTTTAAAATGTAGTTAATTAATACTGTGATTGTACTTTATTTAGATAAGTGAACAATTTAATAAATACAACTGTTATTAGATTATTGCTCACAGAAATGTTATGTAGGTTTTTTAAACAAGATAAATATATTTTTTTTATCATATATTTAATTGTATTTTAAGATTTAAACATACAATTAAATTGTTTTATAGTTAATGATCTGTAATACTAAATATAATGATTATAATTCGAAGAAAATCTATTAATTATATAACATTAATAACAGGTACCTACTACCTACCAAGGAACTTGAAACAAAATTAAGAATATAAAATAATAAATATTTTGTAATGAATTTGGGTAAAACATTTTTTTTTGTTTATAAGAATAGACAATACAACTATAACTCTGACCATTGATTAAATACAGTGTATTTAATCAATACACTGACTAACAATTACATTTAAATAGTATTTTACAACAATATTATCATTTGACATAATATATATCAGGTGCATGTATATATATTAATTATTGAATTATGATTTCTTATTATCTACTTAAATTCCTAATTTATGATTATGAAATTTCAAATAGGAGGTAACTTTTGCATTACAATACATACCTCTTCAACTTCTTTTAGCCATCTGTCTAATCCATCAAATGACCATTTATTAGTTATGTCATAAACTAACAAAACACCTTGTGCTCCTCTTGAATAAGATCTGATTATTGTGCATAAACGACCTTGACCTGAAGCATCCCACAGTTGTAATTTTACTCGTTTACCATCCAAGAGTATAATAGTAGTTTTGTATGCTGTAAATAAAACAATTGAACTTAATAATTAATGATGCTTACTTCCTTAAAATCTAGATTACGAAAATACAATTAACATATTAAATACTTAAAGTTCCTATAAAATTACAAAATCTTAATATATTAATATAAATTTATAATAGATATTTTTCATTAGTTGTTACTACACATTTTTGGTAATATAATTAATGATTATCAAATTGCATTTTTTTGTAAAAGTGATATGAGAATTGGATACTACTAATATATTATCTAAAAAAAATTAATTTTCATGAATTAAGTTTATAGTTTTTTAAATTTATACATGATACATGTTGAAACATAAAAGATTTTATCACAACAATAATGACAAATAAAATAAAAGTTTGGATTGGTTTTATATTATTTTAGAAATTGCGGAAAAAATTACCACGGAATAAAACCCAAACTAAAAAACACACCCCTTAAAAAAAGCCCAAAAAATTAAATATAAATATAAATAAATGTATTAATATATTTACATTTATTTGTTGATACATATTTTAAATAATATACATAGTAGTAAAATATATAGGTACACACTTAATTAAATTATACATAGAAATTTGTAGTTGATTTATCATTAACAGAATATGTATTAGTGATTTGGGTAGTTAAGGTAATGGTAGTAGCTGAATTGATCTTATAGTTTAACAATAAGTTATATTTAAAATAGGTATGTCAAAATCATGTTATATTAACTATTGATTGTTATCGTTTTGACATCATTTAATTGTTGTCTCAAAGCAATAAATGAGTTAAATTAATCCAAGTAAATGATTATTAATTAACCCTTAATAACTGTTGTTGATTTTGCTTAAATGTGTTTAACTTTCTGATAATAGTATTTCAACACCAAGCTTATTCTAGCTGGATTTCTACACTCAAATATGTTAAAAGATTTAGTTTATATTGATGATATCTTTATATCAGTATAAAGTAAGTAAACTGTACTTTTTTTAAACCAGTCAAAATGTTAGTTGGGTAATAAAATTGAAATTTATAATTTATATATATTTATTTATATTGTATAATCAACAATCAACCACATTTTATAAAATATTACAATGCTCACACTTTTATTTTCTTGGGTTTTTTTTCCGCCTCCCTATTTTAGATACCTAGTTATCGTTTAGGTACCCAGTCTTTTAAATGTAATTAGGTAATGTTTACAAATAAAATTCATTATAATCTGATTAAGTGTAACAAAATAATTATAGGTAGGTAGTACTTTTTTAAGCAAAAATATAGAATAAAATTATTGGGATTTAGTTTGTCTGTAGTTGGTCATTCCAACAAAATATAATATAAGCACCTGATATTGTACTAGAAAATATGAAATTGATATTAAGTTATGAGATTCAAAGATTATAATATTAAGCAAACAATTGGTTAGACCGTTAGAAATGAGTGCACATCATTACCACTTCCACTGCAATATGGTGACTCGGATGATCCATCCTCCAGATCGTTGAGCATCTCTTGTTTACCCACATCACTGTCACCGACCAAGAGGAATTTCAGCAGGTAATCGTACTCTTTCTGCTGCGGACAACCGTCGGTGTCAAGCGACATGCCAATTTCGGTGAGTTGCGTACCCGTCAAGTCGTCATCGGCAGCGGCGTATCGTACGTTTCGCTCGAACGGGTTTCCGAATCCTATATGCAGGACGGCAGACGTACGACAAAAAAAATTGATCAAACACACACGTCGTGTCGATTTACGATGATCTAGCGATGAAGTGAGTACAGTTTGAATATCACACAAGATTTTAGATTACACAGGAATCGCACCAAATAAGTTGTCACTTGTCAAAAACTCAAACCTTTTGTTATCCGCACTTCGTATATTATCGCAACACAGCAGTGAGCTACCACCATGATAACACTAATCGATCCGTTTTGTGACCAGCTGGTTGAGTATTCGCAGTGCCGCAAAGACGTTGTAAAAACTCGCGCGATGCATATAAAAAATAGAAAACTCCGTAGGCCATAATGTACCGTTCTCACGCTACACAAAAATATATTAAAATGGCTACGTTGTCGACATACCGATATTGGCGATTTTGCAATAATTCTTTGAATTTATTTTGATTTGTACACATTTTTATTTCTCAAATATTGAACGGAGTATTATGAAATAAAAACGGTTTAAACCGGTGACACATTTTACATAATCAGCCGTCCTGGTGAAGGCACCGAGTCTTTGGAATGACGATAATTTATAATTTTTTGCTGTTGATAAATGATAAGACTACACTGGTACACTACAACTATAGGTATTAGGTGGTGGAGAACATTTAGAAGTTATACTTTTTATAGGCAGCATAGTTCATTTCTGTAGCCACTCTGCCTGTTGTTTTTGTTGTTGTTGTAGTAAACATTAATGAATCTTATAATATTATGAAAGAGACGTGTCGTAAGAATTAGCTTTACTAGTGTACGAATTTTTTTGCCGTGTCATTATTAAAGATAATAATAATATATTATAATTTATAATATTTTAGTATGACCGGCAGTGACCATTGGTGTACGTATATTTAGTTCGAATCGTGGTGGGAGAGATGGTTTTATAAATAACGACGACCTTGTGTACCGAATGTGTGTCGCACGAGTCTTCGTTGAGCAACGAATTTTATAATAATTTATATTTTAATTATATATGTAAAACGCGGCTCTTCTATTTTCACCACTCGTGCTAGTCCGACCGACCACCCTCGTGTGTTACCTATAATATACTAATATCGCACAAATCGCGTTCCTAAAAGCAATTTATACCTAACCTGTGGAATCATTTTTGAAACATTGTAACTATATAATTTAATATATCATCTCAACCGGCGCCACCTCCTACTACAACTGATCCGTGTCGAATACCAATTCAGGAATGTACCCGTCGAGGGACATTTACTAAGTAATGGCCTGTAGCCAACTTCTGGACTACAACAGAGACATCCAAGTCCGTGCATTATTTGTGATCACTGGTTTACGTAAAGGCTAAATTACGGATTTAGTGAGTACCTATCCATAATCTGATAACTGATTATACAAGTTGTTTGTAAGGTGCCTACAATTTTTAATTTTTGTTTGTTAGGTAATAATTATTAGGTACAAAAGGTTTGTGAATAATATAATGGTTATAAAATCTCTATGTTTCCATTAGAGTTAACAATCACATTTTTTAAAGAAATAACCCTTTGCTATAGGCATAGAAGCACAAATTTGGTTTTCCTTGATCCCTAATTGTTTTAATGCCTTGAGTAATCATTTATTTTAGCATAGGTTGGTAATTATGTAAAGGGTTTTTGTATGTCAATTCTGTTTATTTTAAAAATGTTCTTCATAAATTATTAATAATAAAAATAACTACCTGTGTATTATAAGAAATATTAAATTACATGTTTGGAGGTCATTCGTTAACATTTTTCAACTTTAATTTCATAGTGTTTACACTTATTGTTTAATGACTAAAATTTTTATTACTCAATCATGAACCTCATGTTTATTTATAGTAAATTTGTAATCATTGCAAAGTTACATTTTTTATGTGACCGTGACAAGAAACTAAATACCTGTAGGTATATTTTAGTGTATAATTTGAAATTAATCCTTAAATTATTAAATTAATTAAAAGTTAGTCTGCACTAATTATTTCAAGAAACATATTAGATATATGATCATTACATATTTTAACTTTCCAGAATCAGATTTGAAACAGAATTATTTAATGTATTTTGGTCGATAATTACTTCATGATAAATAATTAATATAGATAGGTAGTTCTATCTTTTATTCTTATTTATTTTATTATTTTATAATTTTTAAATTATAATAAATATTCAACAACACTTTACTTTTACAATTGTCAAATTTTAAGGAGTTCAATAAATATTTTTTTAAGGATTGATATTGTAAAAATATATATAAAAAAAAAAGTTTGCAAAAATAGTATGTCAGTAATAAATAAAACAAAGTAATAACTAATAAGTTTATCTGGTTGTATTGTACATACATGCAGTGTATTTATCACTTCAAGTTATACTTTAACTTAAAACAAATAAAATATTTTTAATTAAATTAATATTTACTATTAATGAAAAATACATTACCTCATATTAAAGTATATAGGTATAACTAATTATATATTATATACATATACTTTAAAATTAATTAATATTTTTCTTATATTATATAGAAGAAAGATAAAGAACGCTCTAGTCTCCATGAATTCGGTTTGGACGCAGTGTCCAGTGCTGTTGCCACAGCGATAGCACGATCAGTTGTTGCTCCATTTGATAGAGTTAAAATTATTTCTCAGGTAAGTTATGCTTTAATAAATTTTTTTAATTAACAAAATTAATTAAATTTTGAACGAATAGTTAAAGTTTTAATTAGAGGAGTGGAGGGCACTATGGGTATCCCAAAAAATGTTGGTCTACTACTCCACTCGTTTAAAATTAAATTTTTGAAATATTCTCAAAAATATTATGCAATGGAATTTGAAATAAAAAATGTAATTATCATTCAAAAATAATGACAAGTAATGATTTCAAATTATATGAAAAATATTTTCAATGACATAACCAGAGGCGGCTCATGAGGTTCATGAAAGGGGATGCACAAAAAATGTATAAGATATCTATGTGAGATGGTAAAAAAAATTAATTTTGCTATAGGTACATACCAAAATAATGTACCTACTTTTCTTATCTAATTATATACACTGGTGGCAGTTGATGTACAATGATGCGTTTTCGCTTCGACGAATAATGCAATATCGCGACACGATAAAATAGGTTCGGTGCACACATTAAATGTGCTCCAAATTGCCATTTGATACTAACCGACGTGTGGAGCCATGTAGCTAATTTTTGCACGATCACCCAGCGCACAAACAATTTGTGCTCCTCGAAATTATTTAATCGTTTATAGACACATATCTTAACATAAAAGCTGCAAAAACTTTTTTTTTATTAATATATATATTTTTTTATATTACAGACCATTTGCATAATAATTAATTATATGTTACTATAGAAATCTAATAATTTTTTTGGGTGGTTCACGTGCTCCTATGCACCATGCCACAAGCCGCCACTGGACATAACCAAAAAGTTTTCAAAATAACTAGTATCCTATATTAAAAAAAAATCACTTAGTTTATAGATAAAATATATATTATAAGATATACCTATAGTTAACTATTTCATATTATATTATTTATCAATGGTGACTGCTAGAAATCTTATTAGTCTCACCATAAAATGATAAATATGTAAAAACTAAAAGTTGATAAAAAAAAGTTATCAACTGTCATAATTCAGAAAACAATATATATTCATCTATACTCTGTTCCAAAAGAGAATAAATCAGTTCTGCTCACTTTTTTCCCTTTCTACTGGTCACCTATGCCATTATGTGGGAGATGCGTACAGCCAGACGAAAACCAGTCACTAGTTGGTGTATTCCCTTTTGGAACGGAATATAATTTCATGTTTTTCATTTCAAATGTTAAATTAGAATTTATTTTCTTGTTTGATTTACATATTGTTATCTAAAATAATTTTTAATTATAAATTGTAATTCTTTTTCAATATTATATAGATTTTTTTTAATTAATCTAGGTTCATTATACATCTATTGTAAACGGTCAAAACAATTTACATTATCATCCAGGAATCTTAACAACATTAAATCAAATTTATCGCGAACAAGGCTTACGGGCATTATGGTTTGGAAATTTTACCAACATTTTGAGATTTGTTCCTTCTCAGGTATCTATAAATATTATGAATTAATATTTTTGATTTTGTTTTATATTTATAGACTAATAATTACAATGATTTAAGGCAGATGTATTATGTTATAACTAGGGCCCGGATTTTTATGCAACATTTTTTGTTAAATATGCACATATATATGCACTCAAAAATTCAAAAATATGCAAATAATATGCAAAAAAATTTATTGTTTAAAAATACAAAATTTAAAAAAAAATTAAAAAATATAGTATTAAGTGAAAAAAAATACAATTTAAATATAATTTTTTAAAATTTGTATAAAGCATAAAAAGTTGTATTAATTATTGAAAGAATACCAACATGATGAAACAAAATGTGCTTTTAAATTATCAAATTGAAAACTTCTACGATTGTCGCGTAGCATTACCTTGTATTTCGAAAAACTTCTTTCCACATCTGCTGACACAATTGGTGCGTATTTGAAACAAGAAATATCTTCTGGTGACAACTCTGCAAGGTCTTCATTGTCGTTTCTTATTTCTCCACTTATAATTTCAGAAATTTTTTTTATTTGTGATAATCCGGGATTTTTTGATAATACTTCCGATAACTTAACTTTAGCAAATTCAATACCTCGTCCTCCTTCACTCAATTTATTTTCTACATTTTGAACCAATTCTAGACTTTTTCCAAGATTGACACCCGATTTTTCTAGACACGTAATAGTGTCTGTTATGCATTGGAAATTTGATAGAATTATCGAAAGTTCATTTTTGATCGAGTTATCATTAAATAATTGTTGTGCATTTTGAATAGACTTTGCATCATTTGGGTTAAATGTTTCGATAGCTTCTTTGACTTTGTCAAAGTTTTTACCATAATAAAACGCTGCATCAAGCCACGTTCCTCATCGGGTAATAATAGGTTGTGGGGGTAAACTTAAGTTTGGACATTTTTCTTTAAAAGTACCTACACGACTAGGTGCTTTTAAAAAAACTTTTTTGTGTTAGATATCAACAAATCAACATTTGAGAATTCATCCCTAATAGCTTCTGATAATCTATGAAGCCCATGGGCCATACAAGTAATATGGATTAGTTTAGGATAAAATACCTTAAGCGCATGTCCAGATTTTACCATATAAGGAGCGGCGTCTGTGACATACAATAACACTTTGTCATGCAATACTTTTTCAGGCCATAATATACTCATTGAATCATTGAATAATTTCGAAATTGTTTGAAAATTTGTCTTTTCTAAATGTGCAACAGTTAAAACAATTGGTTTTGTTGAATTTTCAGAAGACAGAGAACCAATTATTACACTTGCGACATATCGTCCTTGGACATCAATAGTTTCGTCTATTGATACCCAAATAGAGCTATTCCCTATTTCCTTCCTAATCTTACGTAATACGTCTTCGTAACATAATGGAACATAGTTTTTTCGTACAGTCGATTCATCGGGTAATTTTAGTTTAATATACTTTTCAAAAAAATTGTTAAATTCTGCGTTTTTTAATTTCCATAAAGGGATATCATTTGCTACCATAAACGTTGTTAAATCATTGTTAAACTCATTTAAATGTTGGTTATTTGTTCTAGCTTGAGTAAACGATTTTTGAATAAATTGTTGACTGACCTGTTCTTTATTAGACTTCAACTTATAGTTTCCGATGTGTTTTGAAGTTTCTAAATGTTGTGTAAGTGTGTAACCTGTGATTTTCTATTACACGACACGTTGATACCACAACAAATACAAAATAATACACCTCCGTCTGTTTTAAAGATGCCTGGATATTCGGTTACATAATAATGTGCTTTATTTGCCTTTGGCATTTTTTTAAATGTTGATAATTGATATTAAAAAAAAAAACCGTGGACACACTACACCGACGAACAACAGCCAGTAACTAATATTACTATAATATTATGTTAGCTTAATCGTATGTCCCAGAAATCAGATTATGATATATATATATATATTATATATATATTTATCTATAAGATAACGTCTATAATGCGTCTATACGTCTGTCACGGAATTCCCTTTTATAAAATATTTTGTTTTATTCGGTCGAATTATATTTGTCAGGAACGTCGGCGATCGGGCAAAATCGGCATGTATATCAAACTTTGAGTAAAATTTAAAATATTTTATCAAGTATTTATTAAATATGCACATTTTATGTAATTACCCCGAAATATGCAATTATTATGTATTTTGATGCAAATATGCAAAAATATGCAAAATAAAAAATTAACAGTAGAATCTACGTTTTACGAAACGTCAAGATATTTAATCAGAATTATTATACGTCAAATGTAGAAGAATATGCATTTGCATAAAAATCCGGGCCCTAGTTATAACCATTGGCGCAAATCCCAGGGGTGCTAAGGGTGCTAAGCACCCCCAATTAATTTTCATTGTATCCCGTTATACATATTATAATTAATAATTTATTGGTGTATAAATCTACCAGTGTAAAGACAATATTTATTGGAGTGATAAGGAATTGTCAGAAATTTTCCCATATTAACTTAGTAACTAATATGATTATGGAAGCACAGAATAATTTTGTGGTAGAAGTATGTTGGTTTATGTAAGATTAAAATGATAAAGAAAATTATTACAGTAGATTATTGTCAAAATATATTTAAAATACATAATAATATATTGTACATTACATAAACGATAAACATGTTAATTTATCTTTAAGTAACAGTTGTTTTTTTTTTGTTATGACTTATAAATGACTGATATTAAAATTAAAATTTGTATTTATTAAATTTATTATTTATTTTTTTGAATTAACTTATTATTTTAAATTTTAACTCATAGAACACTTATTGAGAGTATTAGAGAGTGTAAGGTTGGCCCTCAAGCCACTCACCAGTCTGTGATGAGTAATTTTTGTTGGAGCTTAAGTGCCCCCAGAATTTAATGAGAATTTGCGCCAATGGCTTATGACCTAATTGTTTTTATCAAATTGTATAAGTGTGTTTATTGCTCTGGCGATTTAAAGATTGTAGATTTAAGATTGTTATTGAAACTATTGCCATCGTCAATATATTTGGAATTACTCTTGAAATTACATAAATAATTAAGTATTTAGAAACAATATGATCACTTTAACTATTGAGTTTAAATTATGATACATATAGTCATTGAAAAATAAGTCCTAATTATTGACATGTACCTATTGGCTGTTTTCAATCAGTATTACTTAAACAACTTTTTAGAGTAAAAATTGTACATCATAAGTAAAAAATAAAAATTTATTCTCAAAATTCAATGAATATTATTAAGTATCCCCCCCCCCTGCTGATATTAAATGTATTTCAATTTATCTTTATAATATATAGTATATAATTAATATACTACTAAGCATCCAAACATAGAATTTGAGAGTATAGTAAGAACATATGGAAGTACATGTAGCTCAATTTTCTTTGACCTTATTTTAATTCATTGTTGATATCATCATAAATTATTTAATTTAAATTGTATTACAGTTTATGCATTTTGGAATACAAACAATCTATAGCTATAATTTAAGTGTACCTATAGTAAGTGGTTTTTTAACTAATTTAAATAAACTTCAATAAAAGTTGCTCGTTTTAGTTAATTTGGTGTAACATGTATAGGATTCAATTTTATTAATCTTCAAAAAGTGAAATTCTATTTTTAAATGCTATATGCAGTACCGAAACTAGGATTCTAGAGGCTCTAGACACAATCAATTTATGGGACCCTAAGTAGTTAAGCTCTAAAGCTTGTATACCTAACCTATATTTATATATATATTACATCTAATGGACATAACCACCCCTTACATAGAACTTTGTTGTTGTCATAATAATTAATAATACTTTTTTTTTTTAAAAAGAATACATTACAATCTGTTAGCAGATAATACAATAAATAAAAATTATAAACAGTTTATAAAAAATTTATTTTGTGCAAAAGGACAAAAGGAGTGTCCAGTATTTAAAAATAAAATATTCATGCTTTTATATACATTTAATAAAGAAGTTTTGATAAATGTATTATATTTTGTATGTATTTTTATGTCAACAGGCGGTTATGTTTGGACTTAACACATTTTATCTAAAATTACTTTTGAGCAATATAAAACATAAAGATAGTGGCTGGAGTCATACTGCTTTGAGCTTAATATCTGGTGGATTGTCTGGTGCAACCACCTTATGTATGTTCTATCCACTTCTTTTCTGTCAAACTCATTTAGCTGCCCATGTCGGACCCTTGGTTGACCGGGAATATACTGGATTACTGGATTGTATACAAAAAACTGTTCATACAAATGGTGTCCGAGCTTTGTATACAGGTAATCCTTATTAGTTGTTTGTTTTAAATTTTCTTTGCCATGTACACATATTACAATAACAACTTTTATGTTTAGGATTTGCTATTGCAGCTAATGGGATGGTCATAAACAAGGCTATTTACTTTGGAGCTTATTATAGTTTTAATAAAACCATTCTAGATCATAGTAATAGTCTAGTTTCTAATGAAGAAAAGGATGCAAAGTTACCATTTTGGATACGTTTTGCAACCGCACAGGTCAGATATTTACTATAAACTTAATTTTAAATGTGTAGTATTATATTAGTAAAAAATTTATACTTGATTTATGTAGGTTTCCACTTACTTGTCACAATTATTCAGCTATCCTCTTGACACGATTGGTAGAGTATTGATAGTTCAAACTGCACAAGAAGAAAAATTATATCTAAATGCCAGAGACTGTTTTACTAAACTGTGGAAATCTCAGGGTTTATCAGGCTTATATCGAGGAATGTTACCTAATATGATTCGATCAAGTGGTTCGGCCCTAATTCTTGTGCTGCACGATGAATTCAAATGGACACTGAGTAAAATGGGTTTATTTGGAGGAGACATTCAAGACGATTAAATGATAATAACCTTCCTACTATCTACTACTTTTTTCATGCATATATAATATATTTTTAAAAAAAAACTTAAAAATTGTATAATGTTAAATTGTTAGTTGACGCCATGCGATTCTAGTCAAGTATTCTTAACCTTGTTAGTATCTGCGACCAATTATTTGTGAATATCATGTACCATTTAAATACTTGTTATGAATATTAAATTAATAATTGATTTTCTACACGTTTCAATTGTTAAAACTTTTACCTACAGTTATTTTTCCTTTAAAAGTTTAAACTGATTGGTACAATATTTTTACGGCATCACCATGAATTTATACAAAAGGTAGTTGGCAAGAGGTTTATGTGTTGCTTTATCATGACAAAATTACAAAATGGTGTCAAAGCTAAAACGTGGTGGTGAATGGTGATTAACTACCTAATAGGTATTGAGAAAATACTATTAAATAGGTATTTATATTAAGTATTTTTTTTTTTTTTTTTTGTATGTAAATAATTTATTTGTACATTTTTATATTTTTTACTTAAGAAGTATAATATGCTTAAAAGATTTCTGTTTAGAATCATTTTTCATCATATTATATAGGTAATGATTTATCCATTACAGCAGTGCTGGCCAAACTTTTTTTACCTCGGGCCATAACAAAAAACTTTTTACCGCGAGCCTTTTTTTACGTAAATGAAAATTTTTTTTTTTTACATAAATGTAAAATATTATAGTTCTTTCGCGGGCCGGAGTTGGCCTGTGGGCCATAGTTTGGCCATCACTGCATTACAGTAACCAACGTGATGACATCGTATAATACTCAACATCTACTATACAGCAAAGCAAGCTACCTGGCTTATTAAAATATCTTAAAAACATGTATACCTGAATAGTTGAATGTACCTATTTAACTTAAATACGAATTAATTTAAATACTCTAAATAAGCAATGAATTATATCTTGGCTTCAAATGATACCTTAATAGTTTTTTAAAATTGTATCTAAAAAAAAAATAATAATAAACATAGCATTAATGTGATGATTCTTTGTACATTTTGTTGTAAATTTATTATTTTTCATGTACCTACTTACCCTTTGTCATATTACAGTCGGGTCTCGATAATCCGAAGGAGATTGGGGAAAGGGGTCGTTCGGATTAGCGATTTGTTCGGATTACCTATGGCTTAAAAAAAAAACATCAAATTTATTGTAATTTAAATTATGAAATTTTATTTTTATCTGTAAAAACTCGTTATTTCAAAAGACAATGAATATATAAAAATATTAATATAATTATGAGTATAATTATGAACCTTACTATTTAAGATATTGATTTTTTTTTTTTTTTTGTACACTGGTTTCTATTATGGATTGGTATGCCTTGTCCCGAAAACGTCTAAACAACATTAGTTCTTCGCAGCTTTCATCGTTCATACACGTGCGATTACAAACATAATCGAAAAATGTTATTACCGGAAAATATTATTTATAAATACATACATACGTACATATTACATATAGCGATAAGATAATTCTCAAGCCCGTTCGGATTACCGCGTCTTTCGGATTAGCCTGTGTTCGGATTATCGAGACCCGACTGTATTGATTTTCTATTGTATTCAAATAAATCTCTTGTTTTTGACTATGTACACAATATCGGATACGTGTAATACCATACCTATACTCCGCTCACCGATAAAAGATGGTTACTACGTACATATGATTTGTGTAGTGGTGTTGATAAAAGGTGATTTGTGTGACTATAGTGGATAAAATATGTTTTGGTTAAGTTCAAGACATATTCTCCCAGTGAACAAAATTGCAACAAGCTAAAATGTATTAATTAATTATTGTTGACAGAATGGAACTCCGCATGTACCTTTTTTGCCTATATTATACGCCGGGCAACATTTTGGAAAGACATAATAATTTATATATTATCTATTAATAATATTTTATAAGTATTTACTATTTACAATGATTTTAAACATAATCTAAAAAGAGGGATTAAATATATAATAAAATAATAAACTTCATTATAAATTGAAAGCTATAAAGATTTAAGACCCACTTTTTTCTTATAAGAATTAAGGAATCTAGAATAAGGGTACAAATTCCGCTTCTAAAAACATAGTGAAATTTAGTGTTTACAAAATGTATTTTTTTACTTGACAATATACCTACTCTACTTTTTTTTACATTTTCGCTTCAATGCAATACATTTTGAATATTGTAATAACCATATACAATATACAGAATAAATAAATACAGTAAATACTTTTTTACTTTTACCTCCCCCCCCAAAGTACCAACTAGATCCAATTTCCTTTTCAAAGAGAGGCTGAAGTCAAAAACACTATTTCTACTCCAAAACGTGATGACAGACACAAAAATTAAAAAAAACACACATCATTGTAAAATCAATACATTCATCACTTCGTTCAGAATCTAAGAAACATACATCATTGTAAAATCAATACACTCCTCACTTCATTCAGAATCTAAAATGAAAAAAAAACTATGTTTTAGCTCATTAAAATTAAAAATAAGAATATTATTAAGCTGTTTGTAATATTAAGAGTAATAGTCGCATAGACAGATTTTTCAATTATACCACAACGATTTGCGATTAAGAGTACCTATCCGTTGCTGGTGTCGGTAGTGCGAGTCTTGTAATGTCGTACATCATATATCTCGCCACGATTTTTGTTTCGTACGTAACGTATTCATCTCGTGATGAGATCGTAGAGATCGGCACGTTGATTTCCAGTTCACAAGCCATCTCAGACACCTCACGCTTTTTCCGACGGTTTGGTGTTGGGTGGACCAAAAACCAAATCCTAGGCCAGCCGTCGTCGGCCACGGTGACTGCGCTGACAACGTGTTCTGCATAGGAGCGGAAGTTTACTCCGGCGCGGTACTCGGCATCGGAACGGATGTTTTAATGCGTTAATATAATATTAGTTACGATTAATGACAATAAAATATAACGATGCAAACAAATTTTCACCATAACAGTGAGAGAGATGGTATTTTGCGTCAAAATATAAAAATATAACATGTATTTTGTGCCACATCTAAAAATTAATTTCAGTATATTACGCCATGACATAAAACGAAATAGAATATGTAATCTTCCATCTGCGCCACACTTAAAACTTCAATTGTTGGAATTTAAGTATTCTTATACGTATGCATTTATTTATAACTATAATATAGCTGAATTTTATATATTGGAATTATACTTATTTAATACTTTTTTTTAATTGCTTTTAATTATTTTCTAGAAATGTTAAACTATTAAAATGAACTTGATTAATAAATGATTAAAAATACAATAATAGGTATGTTATTTTGTAAAAAAAATTGTTCAGTTATTTTTAAAAGTGGCGCAAATTACAATTTGAATAAGGCGAATAATAACGCAAATTACAATTTTTGAAGGTACAAAATGGTGCAGATTATATTATGTCCTTTTATTTAGTTTTAGTATGTGGTGCAAACTACAACCTTAAAAAGTGGCGCAAATTACATAAATATTTTTTTCTTCATGTTGTTTTTGGCGCAAATTACATACGCCAGTAAGATAAATTACAGGTATCTTAAAAAATATAAAACTGTAAAAAGGCCCATAGCAATTTGCTATTTGTCTCATTGGTTAGGGGCTCTTTTAAATTCCAGTCGACCAAAAAAATGAACCCTCTTATAGTCTTGTAGTCTGTCACGCCGGTAAGGCGGTAACGTTAGCCACCGCGTCGCCTTCGCCCTTCGTTGTACACCGATATGTCGCAAGTGTGTCTAGCGGATCTGCAACGTCTCTACGACACGCAACTGTATCGAGATAAATTTTCTCCCAGTACTGATCCGTGTAGCAAAAAAAGTAGGTAAATGCACACAAATGATGGGCATCATAGATCCCATCTATTATCGTTAATTATTTGATTATATTGTGTTGCGTTAATACATATTTATAAAGTGAATTCGACGACGAAAAAAATGTATACTTGTTGGTTAATATATATATTATTACACAATTCAAAATTTATGGCATATTGAAGCGAAGATGTCAAAAATGTAGAGTATAATATGTTGTCAAATAGCAAAATCAAAAATTAATTTTGTAGACACTATAGACACTAAATAATAGTAAAAGTATATGATAAATATTATTTATAGGTACCTAATACATATATAATATATAAATTAATTTTATTTATCAACATCCTACAACTGAAGTTGTAAGTTTTGAATTTCGAAACTTAACATTCACGATTAGGTGTTTTTCCGAATCAATATAAACGAATTAAAAAGGTCAAAAGTCAATTTTTTTATTATAATGGCCACGGCCAGCTGTTGATGGTTTTTTCAAATAAAAAACGAATTTTACGTCTTTTTAAGAGTGTGGGGTGTTTGTTATAGATTACTATAAATATGCTAGAATGTTCAAAAGACCGTCACTTAATCTTATAAAACAATAAATATTTTTATCTTCTAAAAATTTACTACTTAAGGCTTCAAAAAACTGTATTTTTGAAAAACTACATTCGTCTTTGCATTATTTGGGTTTTGAATATCAAAACCACCATCCATAATAAGATGTGTTGCCTAAACGATTACGTATCTACGCATATAAAAACATAAAAAAGTCACTTTTTATTTCTCATATAGCCCACGGTCACCTTATAGTGATAGACGATGATAGTTGACGTTTTTTTTAAAAAAAAAACCTAGTTTTAAGTCTTTTTAAGATTTTAGGCTGGCTGTGAGACTTTTACAATAGGCTTGAATGTATTAAGGAACGCCACCCTATCTTTTAAAACAGTGATTTATTTCACTGTTTTTACTGTGGTCTAGTGGTAGAAAAATTTGTCTAGCTTAAAAATTTGGCAGCCCTATTTTAAAACTGAACTGATGCCTTTTATATATTCTCATAATAATATTATGTATTTGTGTTTATCTCACACGTTCGTTTGTCGTGGATTATTATTACGAGTATATACATTGACATTTTATTAACGTTAATTTTATTGCTCGACATGATTACTCACCATCATTGATAAATTGTATTATATCACGATTTATCAAGAATATTAAGTCTTCGCGTATTAATTAATTTATACTTTATTTATACATATTTATGTTTATATCTTAGTTCATGGCCCGTAAAAAGTTATACAATTGTCAATTATATTAATTGACTTATTTTATTAAAATACGGGCGTCATACCAACATTGTTTAATTTATATATCAACAACAACAATTATTCAAAATTAAAATTAAAATATAATTATAATATCTATATGTACAACGCTCTATAGATTAATCACTACATAATTATATAAACTCCGCAGTTAACCCAAAATATTAGGTATTGCATTACATTATTATGTCACTAAAAATATTATTTTACTTTTTACACGCGTAGAGAATCTATCATAGTAATAATATTATTATGTAGAATATATTATTATACTATATATATATATCATTACACATTATGTCTATACGGCGGCGATCCTTGCAAGTTATACAGTTTACGTAGGTAACAATTATATTGTTCTAAACGCCTACTCACATAATTATGATATTTATATATTATAATAATATATGAAAAATTACAGAGACAAATGATTATTGCTATAAATATTTTATAATTTGTTATGAATGACTGTCGTAGATCATGCGAAGATTTACTACTCCTATATTAATCTTATACCAGGTGATTCTTTAATCATACTTATGAATAATTATTTAAAAAACTATAAACATTTCTTTTATTTCGAATGTAAATATTATATTAGAAAAATATTTTCAAAAACGTAAAAATGTTTTGAAATAAAGAGTATTGTTCGATTATAGAGAATCACCTTGTATACGATAAGCTTATTACCTATATTTATATATATACACGAGTCACGGGAATAAGGGACTCATCTCAGTCATCTTATCGTGCATTCTAGACGACTGCCGTGCACGATGATGATATATTAATAAATAATATTTAACGTTGTCCTATGATCGTTCATTGCAGGCCGGTGCTGTGGCAGACTCTACGTCGTCTCTGCAGGTGCTACCGGTTTCAGTTCCGGTCCTGATTCCGATTTCGGTGCTGTTGAGGTGCTCGCACAGCGACCGCATTTCCGTCTGCTGGTTGGAAATAGTCATTGCGATCTTCATGCAGTACACAATGGCCGCCACGATGGTGATGATCAGCGACACCAACGCGATGCCGCCGAAGATGATGGTATTGATCCGGACCGGGAAGCTGCGCCGGCTCGTCTGCGGCTTCCTCTTGACCTCGTACACCAGGTTGCCGACGGTGACGATGATTTCGTCGTTGACCAGGGCCGCCGGTAACTCGTCGTCGTCGTCGTCTTCGCCGTAGTCGTCCGCCTGACCCTCGTCCGAACGACCGCCGTGGTCGTTGAACGACAGCCGTTTGGGCGGCCGGCACACGATGCGGTCCGGTTGCACGGACGTAACGTTGCACGGCACGCCGGTCCTGTGGAACAGCACCGACAGGTCGGCGTCGTGGTCGTAACCCTGGTCGATGTTGATACCGTAAACGGTAACGGTGCGTCCGTTGGTCTCGAAGTCGGTGAACACCGGATCCGGATACAGCGTGTAGTCGGGCGTGCCGGTGGGCAGCAACATCTTGACGATGGTGTTGTTGTAGTCGGCCTGGAACCCGAACTGCAGCGCGGTCACCTGATGCGGCGCCGGCCGGTTAATGGTCGGGGCCGTGCACTCCATGTACGTGTTGTTCTTCACGTCGCACCCGCCCGTGTACTGTATGCCGTTGTACAACACGTGCACCAGCGCATTGCGGATGCACGCCAAGTTCTGGCCGTGCACCGACAGCTGCGTGCCTCCCGACGATATGCCCCGGAACGACTGGCCGACGTCCATGGTGGGCGTGGACGTGTACACGAACGGCGGGTCGTACACGTACTTGCTCAGGTAGTGGTCGAACTCGATGCGGATCGCGCTGGACGTCGGGCCGTCGCTGGCGCCCGTCAGGCAGGTCACCTCGTTCTGGCTGTGCGCCTGCACCGCGCACGTGATGTTGTCCCGCATGTACACCCGAACGGTGTTGCCGGCGTCCAAGAACCGGCCGCGGATCGTCACCCGGGTGCCGCCGGTGACGGGACCGCACGACGGCCACACGTTCGTTATGACCGGCTCGACGAAGTAGAAACTCTGGTTGGACCTGAGCGTGAACGACGGCAGCAACTTGTTCACCTCCGACCTGTACGTCACCTCCACCGGGCCCTGGTTCAACGTGCTCGAGTTGGTCGGCGGTATGGTGCACGTAACCGTCTTGCCGTCCATGGACACGGTGGGCAGCAGGCACCGGCTGTCGGCCACCTTGATCACGGTCACCTTGTTCTCGGACAGCGTCCGGTGGTTGCCGATGGCGATCCGTATGGTCGTGCCGCCTGCCCACGACCCGTACAGCGGTTGGATGGACTCGATACGCACCTCGGGACACCGGACCAGCACGTCTTTCACGGGTGTCACGCGACCGGGATCGACCAGCCGGCGGACGTCGCACTGCTGGTACGACCCGGTGCACGGGTTGCTCTTTGGACACCACTGGCAGTAGTACCGGTACACGTCGTCGTCCCAGAGGCACACCTTGCACTCGTCGCTGGGCCCCAGCTGGTTGTCGGTGACGCACGCTTTCTGAGGCACCGTGAATTCCAAGTAGTGTTCGCGCTTGTCGTCGAACGCCAGCGCGACGCCGTTGACGGAGACCGCGAAGTAAACCATCGACGACGACAGCGACGAGTTGACCGACTCGGAGTAATCGGACTCGCACGTGATCTGCCGCCCGCCACTCTCCACCCGGCCGGGGTACTCCATCTCGTTCAAATGACACAACACCTTGCCCCGTTCGAGCAGCGCCCGGAACGTGCCGGTCGGGTCGTTGGACACCTTCACGTTCACCGTCCGGTTGGTCGTGTCCAGGGTGGTCTGTTTCTGGTAGTTGACCTTGAACCGCGGACACGACCCGGCGTCGCGCACCGGCTGTGTCGGCGGGTGGTGGTGGCCGTCGTCGTCCGGGTCTTCGATCAGTTGTTTTTCCGTCGCCGCGGTGGTGTTGCACGACTGTCGCACCAGCGACCAGCTGCACGCCGGCGCGGCGGCCGCGCAATCGGCACACGTGTTGTGCGCTACGCAATCCACCGTGACGTTAGGCCTGGCCGTGATGACGGTGGTTTGCTCGGGCGCGGCCGTCGACGGCGATTCGACCGCTGCCATCGTGTAACTGCCAGCCGTCATCGACATCATCTATATTTATATATTATATATTAAACAGTAAATCACGAGGTGACACGAGTTCGGGAATCGAAAACGTTTTTGATTTTTCGGTTTTCGTTATCAACGAAATAATTTATGTTATTTTGTTAATCAGACTTTTAACGTTTTCGGTTTTTAAAAAAAAATTCGCTATTATACAATGTCTATTCGATTTTTATTTTTTTATTTGTTATCGGTTACAGATTTGATTGTGCGATTAATAAAATTAAAAATCAAATGACGCTTGCTGAGTGCTAAACCATCTAAAACATTAATTCTAGTTTCAAAGCTTATAACTCGTATTATTTGGTGACACATATATATAAATTAAAGGTTTTGGATTTGTATTATGGCTGTGATTAAATATTTATTTAAACTTTACATAGTTTTTTTCTCCAAGTATAATGTTTATCAAATTGTTTATTAAAGTATTAGTTGACATTTATTGGTTTGTATTTATATATGTATGTTATTCAGTTATTAATTTATGAACCGCTTGTTTTATTATCTGTAATTTGTGTTTGACTAATTCTGATAATTGGGTAGTTAATTTTTAATTAGTATAGATGTGTTAGTAATTATATACAATTATTTTAATTTAATTTAATTTAGATAGATTAACATATTTTTAAATTTTAACTATTATTACGTTTTCGTGCATTACATTATAATGTGTTGATTGATAACAAATAAAAAAAAATCATGTTTGAAATCACATATATATAATATATTGTACACTTTAAAGGGCTAAAAGTGAAAAGAAGTTCGTTTTTTTTAAATTTTACGTTCGTTACTTTACTCAATAATATATAGATATACGTACGATCACTATAGCCAGCCATAGTCGATTAGTAAATAAATTATTCCAGAACCGTTTTTTTGAACGTTTACCCACAAACATGGTACCTATATTTGTAAGTTTTCCTGAAATAAAATAATTATATTATTAGTCAGTATATTATCATCGAGGAATATTTTTGATTTAAATTAAATTTTTTTTTATTTTATTAGACATTTTAATTAAAAATGAAGGAATATTATGTTGCTATATTTTAACTGAATAGGAATAGGAATCTTTATTTTTCACTTTTGAATTTAAGTTATTGTTAAGGAAAACGTTCGATTGAATGAAACTCTTTTGTATTTGTGCATAAAATATGTCATATTGTTACAATATGATATATATATTATTATTTTGTGTTGAGAATGCAGTCGTTTTTGAGTAAAATTGAGAATAAAAATCATTAAAAGGAGTCACTGCTTTGTTATTCTGTATTCAGTGTTTAATTTTCTACGTATTAAATTCAGTCTACTAAACGGTTACTACATTTATTTATAGATATTAATATCTTATTTAACGTGAAATATATTTTTTTTAATGTTTGAAATTTTAAAACTTCAATTTATCTGGCATACCGTCATCGTATATATTGACAGGCTATAGAAAGTATAGCTTATTTCTAAATAACAGTAGCTCATTTAAATGGTATGTAATTATATTTTTAGTATTCATGAATCATTATGTAAATAAGCTGAGACAACAATTTGTAATTTTTTCATCATTAAATTATAATACAAATTTCTATAGTATAAGTGGTCTTCTAAAAACAATCAAAAATTTTAAATGTATAATATCTAAAGCCAACAATGATATTGATCGGAGAGTCAGTTCTAAAAAACCGTTTAACGTCGTGAATTGAAAAAAAGCTATCACCGGCTTAATATATGTTTGTATTTAAATATAATCGTATTTAAGGCATATTTTCAAAGATTAGCTCATTAATGAACAGCCTTGAACGGGTACTGAATTACAAACAATTATTATATTATATCAATATCAATTGCATTTTATGACAATGATGAGCATAAAGGCGGATCCACACAAAGTGCGGGTTCTTGCGAAAATTACGTGTCTACTGGACATGCGGCATTTATTTTACAAAATATCGAATTTTATGCTAAAATGTAGTAATTTTCAGTAAAAATATTTCTGTAAATTAAATTATGGTTAAATGTACGTAAAACTTGAAAAACATTATTTTGTAGGATGTAATTTATTTAAATTTTTAAATAATGGTTCTTATTCAATTTAATACCTCCTTGAATCTTTAATTAAATGTGCACAATATATTGAGAACATCCGTTGTCCATTTTTAATACCTACTTAAGATATTTCTAAAATTGTTTCAATTTAATTATAAATTATATTGTTACAATGTTACTATTACATGAAAATAATTAGTATATATATTTACTTACTTGCAGATCGTGTCTTGTGAATTGACAGTGGAAAAATATTTTAAACGTAATAGATTTATGTATATGTATCTTATCACTTAGATTTTATTTTCAAAAGTGTGTGCTTAAAATTAAAATAAACAATTACATTTGATTGTGTTGCTTGTTCTTCAAGCGTTCGAAACGTGTTGTACCTACTGCAGCCGATATTCAATAAACTCAATCATCATCTGAAATAACTCACGTTCTTAAAGGCTATTATATGTTTATCATATTTTATGCTTATTATTTAATGGGCGTAGTCAGATTGTGTTAATAGTCGATGGTTATAGAATTATATCAAGAAAATGAGGTAGTTAATAGTTATATAATATTATATATTGTTATAAAATAATAAAATAAACTGAATAAAAATATCTTTCTGGTTTAGACGACATAAATGTATTATTTACAGACTACAGTTTATTAACTAATAATGGTCAACGTTCTATGTACCTATACAGTATACATAAATAACAACAAAATTTGATTTTTTATATTTTATTTATATATATATATATTATACTTGTGTCTTGTATATTATAATATTGTATGCATATCCACTTAATGAAAATGAGACCGATCATGGTAAATGGACTCTCTATAATAATAAAATTAAATAAATCATATCATTTTCTATCTGGTCAAGAGCATCATCTTGTGAATTAGGGTATAGTTTTATTATCTATTTTGTACATAAATGTTTGGCCAATACTTATAATTATATTATTGCGCTAGATTTATATTATACAAAAAATATTATCAGCCCAATAATATTGTAGGTAATCAAAAAAATCGATAACCTATAACCATCTAGGTACAAAATATTGCATTTCAGGTTAGTAAGCACCGCTAATTACAGCAAGATATTTATTACCCACATTGAAAATGTCAAGTTTTCAATTGTTGGTTATACATTTATTATAAATAAAATATAACTTAATTGTTTTAATTTATATAAAATAAATATTATATCAGTTGCATTGTTACTCAAAATAAAAACTGATATTTTATTGTAAAAAATATCAATAGCAAATCGAGTGTTGTTATCTTACACTGGTTACTGATATTATAATATTACTGATACCACCTAATAATATGTCACGGTGCATGAGTCATATATTAATACGATAAAAGTATAAAACATTTATAATAGATATTAATTAAGATACAAAATTATATAGAAAATAATATTATTATCTTATTAATAAATACTTGTGTAATTTGTAATAATGAAAGGGTAAGTACATTAATTTTATGATTATTTTTCTTTTTATTTATTTTTTGGGAAAAAATTAGGCATCTGCATTACAGTAAGTTACTGTAAGCCACTGTAATATACGACATGTTAAATTTTAATTCAATGATAAACCATTGCATTCAAAAAATTATTCTAACGAAGACGGTCTATCAGCTTATATTACCCTGCAGTATGGCAGTATATCTTATATCATACATTTATATTTATATTAATGTAATTTATTTTTTATTAGTAGGTTGAATTAATTTTTATCGAAAACATAATATTTAGGAATTATGTATAAAATATAATAATATACGCGCGGTAAAAGTTTCAAGTATCTCCGAATAATATTTTTTAATTACAACAAAATAACTGATGTTGTTACCTATTCTTCGTTTAAATATCGATACAATATCATCATAATAAAATATAATTGCATCCAAGAGTTAATTTAAATTTTTACCTACAAAAAAAACTATTAGATATACCTAATATATTTTATAAATTTTTTGGTGAAAATATGAACTACATATGAGAAACATTGTATAACATTTTCAATCCTTCAATATAATAGATTGAACATTTTATATATATTTTATTATAAAACGATATATAAAATTTAAAATTTTAATGCTTGAAAAAAAAACATCGTTGAAATGTATCTTTAATATCTTTAAATAGACATAGAAAAAATTATGAGGTATCTTAAATTAAATCTACAAGCTTTTTGATCCAGCGATGTTTATAGAAAAAAATTAAAAATATCAATAAACTTCTATAAATGGCTCAAAGAATCTAATTATTTTGAAAATAAAATAAAATAAATTTAATAAGCAGCTATCTGAGTTGGTAGGTATGGACTAATAACTCTTTAAGCTATTTCAAATATTATATACATATATATATATATGTATAATATATATATTATATGTTATTATTGTATTAATAATTTCTGACACACACCAATTTTAATATGACAACGTTCAACAACAAACAAAATTCATGGCAACTCATTAGCGCAACTAGGGGGGACTTAGGGAGGCTTAACCTTCTCAAAATATATTTTACCCCTCCAAATTTTTTTGATTATTTAAGATTAAATAATAATTTAAGTATAAAATAGTGAGAATGCGAGATACATCCTATGCAATATGACGTAGAAAATTATTATAATAGAAATATTCAAAAGTAAATTGTATAAATATTAAATATTAAAGTTTATTTTGCAATATAGGTATTATTTAATTAAAATATTTTTATCGTGTAAATATTATGCGAACAAGTGGCATCGACCAGTGGCATTGCGGTGATCACCGTCCAATATTTTAGTTTTATTTTGGTGATTAAAAATGGACAAAAAAACTTATTTAGTATTTTTAATATACCAAAAAAATTATCCGTATTTGTACAGTTGTTACTATTGATATGAAAATAATTCAGACCTAGTTTTTTGGAAAGCATGAAAGTAAGGAAATTAAATTAGGTATTTATTTGTGGGCCTACAGCCCCCCTAATATTTTTAGTTGCGCCAATGTGACAACTGTGTTAAATGTTCGCATAATCACCGCAGCATCGGATAAAACGTCAATACGTCATATATAATCTCCATGTTATGGCATATTATATATCTATGAATTCATAGATTCACGATTATAACGTGATTATGGAATGGGGATGACCTGTTAAATATATAATATTCAAAGAAGAAATGAGTTTCTTGTGAATATATTTTAACCGTAGCTCTAGAGCATGAAGGTATTTAGGATTTTAATATTACAAATAAGTGTAGATTGGTTTAATAATTATAATTACATAAAAGTTTATTATTACTGACGAACACAGTTTACCAAAATTTGGAGCTATCTCAGAGTTCAGGACGTTCAGGTAAGCGTGATGGTTATCGCAGAGAACTAGCGTTCTCTTACATATAACAATTTGGCAGTAGCCTTACAATAATAAATGTGGGAAAAGCCGGGGGCTTAATATCTAGTCAGCATATTGTAGTATTGTACACGTTATGTTTATAACTTAATAAGATAAAAAATGTATATGTTTATATAATATGTACCTATTGTACATATTATGTTTATAAAATATAAGTAATGACTAAATGGCAATGATCGTAAATGATGATAATACCATTTATTTATTTATTTTCTCTACCTCTCCGGTTATTAGATTCTCAAAGTTTTCTAAATCATTCATAACTTAATTATTTTTCTTGATAAACTATAGTCACTTAAATCTATTCATGAAAATAATTTTAAAATATACTCCAAAAATTTTTAATTTATAAATTTAATAATAAATGTATTATTCATATTATCATTTTCTATAATAATTTAAGTACAATGTTTTTTTTATATACTTTTCAAAGAATACAAAATCTCTAACTATATATAGTAGCTTGGGGGGTTATTATTATAATAATTAGAACCTAAGCCAGCGGTTCCCAAATTTTTACAACTCGTTGCGCCCTTTTAACACTAAGGTTTTCTCGGGGCACCCTTCCCGGAGTCATAGTCATGACTATCGTCTATTATAAGAAATAGATAAAATAAATAAAAATTTAAAAAATTGAACATTTTTTTTTTTTTTTTTTTTTTTTTTTTTTTTATTAATTAGCTTTTAGTATGTAACTATAATAGCTCAACAATTATTAAGTAAAACAAGTAATAGCTATGACAAAAATATAGTAAAACAATATATGGTAGTTAAAAAGAAAGAAGTAACAAATTATAGTATCTAATTAAATAATGATATGCGTAGATACCACCTTATATTACAAAGCCAGCTTCCAAAAAAAAAAAAAAAATTGAACATTACAAATTTATTACATTACGACGTAATAATCTTTCCCGTTGTCGCCTTCGACGGATTTATTTTTAGATCATATAGAATTCTAAGGCAGCGCGACGTACACTTCGGGAACCGCTGTCCTAAGCGGCTAAGCTATAATAATCAACTTCGATTTCGATTTTAGTTTGGTATAAATAAGAATTTAGAGACATCAATTTTATATTTTAAAAAATAATTTAATATTTTTACGATACACACAAAGTCGTTTTTTATTTATAAAAACGATTTAATCCTTTCATTGTAAAATATAAAAAAGAATTATCATAATATAAGCAAAACAAAATAATAATTTTAATTATTTGTTAAATGATAGTTATACTTAATAAATTCTTTGAAGAATAGCTTTTTCTCCATACATAACAACATTTAAAAAAAGGTACATAAGTATTCAATAAAATAATTTTATTCACAAACAATTGACAATTATAAAAATGTATAATACTACATTTATATCATTAAAATTTCTTTCATCATATTTCAATTCAAAGTTCAATAAAATTATAAAAAAAAAATGGAAAAGTTTTAAAAATAATATCGAGCATACGATATTCATATTCTTCATAGCACGAAGCAATTCCAAAAAAATTTAGCGAACACGCAAATGCTAGACTTTTTCAATTATTGCAGTTTCTACTAGTATTATATTCGTATTACATTATATATGCAATCGCACATATATTTTATTACACAATTTAAACATTTATTACAGATTTAAGTATCTATAGTTTTATCAAAGAACTTGATGTTTTAAAATTCATATATATGGAATATTATATAATACTATATAAAAAAAAGTTTATAAATTAAATTTCATTTTTATAACAAAATACGAAACTAATGTTTGTCGCATACCGACAAAATATTCTTAGATTCGCTATTGTTGTCGTAGTCATCACTTTCGTTCAGCGGCCGCATTTCCGCAAGGTGTTGACGGCCATGCAAATGTAATAAGTCATAGTCCTTTGAAGACTTGAAAAATATGAGAGCCACACATAAAACTGCGATAAAAGAAACATACGCACCTATAGTGATGACGACACCTGGCAATATCCCAGACAACGAACTTCTGAAATGACTGGTTTTTTGTTTCGTTATGTTCACGACGCTATTATAATTACCTAACTTAACATTTATCTGTTTTGGAAGTTGGTCTAACTGAGACAACGATGACTGTGACAGCTGACAAGTGATTTGTGTACTGTCCGTCCAAGTGACCAGGCAACGGGACGACGAGTTATCAGCGTCCGGTAAAATAGACAAGTCCTTAGCGGCGTAACCTTGGTCAAGATACAGACCGCTTACGGTGACGTTACAGCAACCGTTTACCACAAAATTCGTGAAAACCGGATCATGGTATATGTTGTATTTGATCTTCGACTCGAACTCTATCTCATTTCCGAAAGAGTTTTTAGCATAAAACGCCAACGGTTGAGTTTCAATTACAGATTGCGGCTGCGGATCGTTGATGACGATCTTGGGAGATTGGCAATCTATGAGCGTATCGTCACGGAAATTACAGTAGCCACATGCGGTTTTATTCAAAACGCAAGCCTTCATGTTCAGCAAGTTACTAAATCTTCGACCCTTCACCATAAACGTGGTGCCGCCAGATACGATACCGCCGATTGTTTGGCCGTCGTCCACCGTCGGAACGATCGGAGAACTGTTATTGTTGTCCGCAGCACCTTCCGATTTGGGCTGGTACGATTGAACTATTGTTTTCGGCGTCACAGAAGTCTTCACTACGGCCGGACTTCTGGCGTAACACGTTTCGTTGATTTGCATGTTATCGAAATTCAATTTCGTGAAATTCAAATTATTCTGTACATCACAGTAATGAAACCATGGTGTGTTCTCGGTTTCGTTATCATGACTACACCACTTACAGTAAAATCTGTGCGTGCCGTTGTTCCGATAACATTGTGAGCAATTGATTGTCGGGCAATCACTAGGATACGAGGTCACGTAATGGTCGTTTTCGTCGTCAAATCTCAAAAACTTGTCATCGAACAAGATCAACAGATGACTGATGACCGGTTGAAATTTCCAGCAGCTCAATTGGTACTGCGATTTAACGGGTCGCGACATACAGGAGATTCGGTCGCCTTCCACCTTGGCCGCGATTAATTTGTTGTTCAGCTGACACTTGACGCTGCTATTAGCCAACAGATTGACGAAACCAATGTCACCGTCGTTAACCATAACCGTAATTTTTACATTTGTGCTGTTGCTTTTTATGACTGAAAACTTTGGACAGGACGGTCCGTCGGTGACCACCAGCCGGTTTTGTGCTGCTACCGCAACGCTGTTCGCGCACATCTGTTCAAGAACGGACCAGCTGCACGACGGCGTCATCCCTTTTGTACACGATGTGCAGGTCCATCGCTCAGCGCACGCAATTCCGTTTCCGGTCGTAGTTTCATTTGACGTCGTAATTCCCGATAATTCGCTCTCAGCTAGTATCTCGTGCACCGCAGTCAACTGAAATATTGAACACAATGTAATGTTTAGTTTAATTTCGTATATTATTATTATTATTATTCATGATATAATCGATGTAAAAAACACGATCAAGTAGAATGTTTTAGTAATTTTTTTATTAATCATATAGGTGCTGTTTTCTTGGCACAACTGCGGATAGAATACCTAATTTAAATGTCATGGGTTAAAGTGCCTATATAATATTAAATAAATGTAATAAGTACCTAAATAAATACTACATCTTAAGCAGCACAGCATATTAGTTGCACTAGTTACTACATTACTAGGAACTTTATATTATATGATAAAAAAAAAAAACTATTTAATATTAGCAAAATATTATGTACGTACTATGCTAATTAGGAATACAAATTGATACAATGATAAATGCTTCAAATGATGCCCAAATTTAAGATGTCTATTGACAGTCATGTCACTTGAGTAAAGTTTGTTTCCCTGAAAATAAATAATCATATATAATATTAATAACATTTTAGATTATAGTAAATAACAATTAAAAAATTTGAAAATGTTGATTTTACTATAAAAGTAGGTTAGTAGGTATAAGTAAATTGTATTTGATAAAAACAAAAAAATATGAATAATATTGTATAAACGTTACAATTTTATAATTAATATATATTGTTTTTATATATTTATAATGTTTAATTTTATAATTTGTATACAAATATGAAATAGGTATATTATTATATATTACACTGAATTAATTAATCGATTATCAGTTATTAGTTTTGCAAGTTAAATTATTTATTTACGTTCTACGAGGTACTCTAATGATCCCATATTCCCATATTATATGTTTTACCCTTTCGGTAGTTGATTTGAATTTAATACAAACATTTTTACAATAGACATTAAATATTTTGAGAAAGTCATACAAAATCTGTCTCAGTCTTAGATTCTAATCTCTATTATATGTTATAGACATAATATAACCATTAGCGTAGCTGAGGAGTGGGGGTATTTGGCCTCTCTTGGCATTTTTTATTAGTAATGTCTTCATCACGGTAATAGCATGTAGGTAATAAAATAATAATTGGAAAAAGTTGAATTCCTTACGATATTTTGTGGTGTATTACAGTTTTTAAATAGCCCCCCCCCCCTAAATTTATCTCTAGCTACGCTACTGAATGTAACTTATATACTCAGTTAATAAATAAATATATACTGTATACTTGATAATATAAATTATTACTTAGTACTTTTACTAGAATGATATTTTACATATATATTAAATTCATACGGTAAAAGTGTATAACCACTAGTTGTTTGTATGTTTATATAGTTCGATGAGCTTTTAAGCGAGGTAATAATAGTTAAAATTGTTTCAACGACCGTCAATTGATATGTTTTAGTTATTTTATTGATTTAATCGTCAAATATTATTTTTAATGTGAGTTTTATACTTTAAAAAAACAACATTAATAAATAGTTATATATATCGTATTTATACTAAAATAATTTAAGCAATTTATGTGAATTATACTTAAGAATTATTTATAAAAAAAATTAACTTGTTAAACCCTGGGGATGATCTAATTTAAAATATGTTATTGCTTATAATATTCTTAAAATGTGTTATTAAGGTTTTTATGTTAATATTGTTATTTATGAAATTTTTATATTTTATACACACAGTCAATTTTAAGTAAGGTTATTTATATTTGACGTTTATAGTTTTTGTAAAACAAATAAATAATTATGTTTATTTGATAGGAAATTACACATTAATATTTATTTTGGTTGTTTCTCTTTATAATACTACTAAATTAGGACGTACTGTAGTATACAAATATCATGGGATTTAGTAGGTATTTATATAGGTCCTAAATGTATACATAATAATATTACATAAATTATAAATATTAAATACTACAAACTCATTTCAAAATTTTAGAAAGGTGAATCAACGATATAAATTTAAATCAATATAAGTAAATAAATTTTAAAAAATGACAAAAAAATTCAAGTATGAACGAATAAAATCTCCAATTGCAACAAAGCAACATACATTTGTAATTATTATAAATATATGTAGTAGCTGTAATGCAAAAATTAGATTTTGGTGATATTTACATTATGATGCTATGTATGTTAAATTCGGTTATTGATAGACGATAGTTAATTAATGACTCAATTATTTTAAATTATTTTTCATATCGCAGACCAACACATAAAGCTATCAATATATATATTAGTTTTAAATGTCAACAAACTCGATAAAGTTACAAATTGAATTGATGAAAATATTATTTGTAACGTTTTGATTAAATGATATAGGATACGTCTGTATAAATATTTACCTCCATCGCGTGATCTTATTTTGGAAAAATCGCATTTTCTTTATTAAAAGATCTGAAGAACAAATTTATAAAAGCATACATCTATGATCTAGTTGATGACTGCCGTGAATATACAAAATATATTATACATTTATATACACATATAAATATATTATTACGGAGTTATCGTTCTGCAAGGACAGTAAAATTATATCAAAATACCGTACATACAATCAAAAGATAGAATCAATGATTTTCCATTAGTTAATTGATCCTATCCAATTACTCGTATATATGATGATATAAGTATCGAAAAAATTTCACTTATACAACTTCGAATAAATTAATTCAAATGTTATCAAAAGAATAAGTTAACTACGTATACTGAAGAAGTAATATGACTAACCTCTTCTTCCGAAAATAAATATATGTTATAAATTACAATTAAAAATTTTTTTAATGTACGTATAATTTTTATAATAATAACGAAAAATAAATACGCTTATTTATAATAGATTTCAATATTTTTAAACAAAAAACTTTAATTGAATAACATTATCTTACTTTTGAACTTAACTTGAGCGGTTCACAATAATATTATATAAAGTACTCAAATGCTTATTTAGTTATATTATATCTTAGAACTAAATCACCTTTGTACTTTTAATGTTTATACAATATTAATACAGCTCCGCCTACAATAACAAGGAAAATTTATCGTGTTTTATACAAATAACAAAAACCAATTTATAAATATTATTATGTTTTTAAAATTGTATTATTATTTTAGATATAAAATGTGATTTTACCTATATTCTATTTATATATTAATTATATTAATAATCATGTATATTGTATACGATATCGGTTACCCTTCACTTCTGGATCACCGAATATATTAATATATTATTATATATTGACAAATGTCATAAAAAAAATAACCAATGAAATATATATATATATATATAGGTGTATTCAAGTAATAGATATATAACTATAATGTATATAATATTCGAAATTGGTCGGCGCAGGAGGTGTAGCAATAAATTATTTAGAGTTCCGGGGTAAACAATATTAAAATAAAGAGAAAAAATACCTACCATCCTACTGTACTAAGGGTTTAAGTGTACCATATCATTCAGTAAGCCACTACAATGTATACATGAAATTTGAATTCAATGATACCTTATTAGTTATTAATTTATTATATACGAAAAACGATGATTCTGAGCGAAGACTATAATAAGAATATATTATAAGTATATTTTATACTATATTTATATTGCTATTGTAGTAATTTGATTTACAATTAGTAATACGATTAGGGTTATACGGTATAAATAGTCATAAAATGTATGTAAATATTTTGGAAATGTTATCGCGTATAATAAAATATAAGGATATACATAAAAGTTCAAGTTCTCACGAATGATATTTTTGAATTAAAACAAAAAAATATTGTTTTCTTCGTTTAAATATCTAATTTGAACTTCAAATGTCTATTCAAAACAATTACGAAAATTAATTCCTGCAAATATTCGTTACAACCTTTAAACGTAGTAAGTACAATAACTAATACCGGTAGCTGCTGTTGTTGCTGCAAACTCACGTGGTACACGCCGATTGTATGGGGACGTGCATGACCACACGACAGTATATAAGATATCTGTAAATTATCTTTAACACCGTAATCAGACCTTTGATACGTCTCTTGTGACATGATATCGTACGCTGACGCCTATGGATGCAGGCGGCGGTGAAATGCGTAACGGCAACACCGGAGTTTCCCCGAATGTCACATATGGCAGCAATCCATCCCAAAAAGTGTTCGATATCTATCTGAACTTAGCTTGCAGTAAGGAATTATGAATTTCACGAAGGGCTGGTCGAAAATATTCAAATTGAGCACAAAATGATTACAACTGTAGTATATAGACACATCAGGCGAATTAAAGTAATAATTATTAATCAATGCGTGCATCGCGTTCGTTAGTGTCGGAAGACGGCAACCATAACAATAATACAATAATAATATATATAGGTATTTATGTACGTTACGTATGACGTTATGTTGTATAATAATTATACTATAATGTATATAACTATATGTAAAATATTTTACAGGAAATACTGACCTACTCTCCAATGGATGAAAAAACAATTTTCTTTTCTTTTTCAAAGATCTCAAACGTAAAAAGAAACCTATATGACGTGTGAGCACCTACCTATATAATCGTTTTCACACTATCAATGTTACAAAAATACTTCAAATAAAATAATAAATTATCCAATCGTTCTACGTAAATGCAAATTTTTCAAATACAAGTACGCTCACTGAGTGATATGGGCATAAGTGCTTAACACGTTTTCTCCAAAACAGCTATACCTTCTTTTCCACCATTCATGTTTCCACAAAGTGGGATAATATTAACTATACGTCTCCACCAAAATACTCAAGACCATTTCCATTCTATTAAAAGCTATAATACAGTGAATTTATTTAAAATACTATGAAATATTAAAAACCATTTTAATAAAATAATTCTGTACCGATACAAAATCGCGAATTTATTGAATACGTATACTTATCAATATATAATATTTGTTTATGTATATAAAATAAATGATGTTGCTTAATTATACTAATTAGTATTATTGTAAGTATTTAAACAAATAATTATTATTTACTTTTAAAATGGCCAACTAGCAACTTTAGTACCAGTAAAGAGTTATTTTATAATAGTATTACTTAATGATTTTAGATTCTGAGTGGAGTTATGAATTTATTGATTTTACAATGTCTTTTTTCTGTTTGTCATTAACTTTTGGGTGAAATAAAATGTTTCGATTTTTAACGTTGGGGTAGGTTTCTGGTAGAAAATCTAGTTGGTACTTTTAAAAAGTCAAAATTTAAAATATAAAATATTTTTTTAAATAACAGGAAAAAACAATAAAAAAATTATAATTTTTATACAAAATCGATTTTTTTTTTTTTTTAATATTCCTAAATAAAAAAGAAATAATATTAGATTCTTAAAATTTTTACTAAATGTTTACGTTAGCGCCCCATACAAAGTACCTATATTTATAATTATATATTTTATTCTATAATTGTATACAATATATATTAGATTATTAAAACTATTTTTAAAATTATATACCTATAAATATCAGGTTAAAAAGAAAATTAATTAACTTAATGGATTAATAGGTATAATTTATTGGGCTGATCATGAGCCACTTAACCACGTTTAAGGGACCATTATCTCACTGTTAATTCGTTTAATGTTAAGTGATTGTTCATGGAATCTGACATTAGTTTTTTAAATTAATTTTTACTCTATTGCCTGCAGTTTTTAATAGTATAAATTGTTTCAATAGAAACGTGGTCAATAAATCATTTAAAGAATACAAGTTCTGGTGGAAAAGGAAAAGATACACTTTGAGAGAAAAAATATTCACATTTGGTGGAAATGGGCATCCAGTGAAATATGGCATTCAAGATTCAATCCTTAGAGAATCACTCTTATAAATGAGATAAAAAATACTTATAAACAGTGTATTCATTATTATAAGAAAAAATCTCAAAAATTCGTTTGATATAATTTTATTTCAATAATCTGTATGACTATATACGAGAATATTTAAACCGGGAAGTAAAAATATAGACCAGAAATATATTATTTTGTAATGTGTATGTATCAATACTACTATAGTGGTAATACTATTGAAACGTTCAATTTTTTAAATATTTATCATACTTTCAGTATTATTTCAAGTTTGCAATATTTATTATTCATTTATTATACATAGTATTCTTGCCTATAGTACGTATTAAAATTATTTAAATAATATCATGAACGTGGTTAAATTAATTTTATATAGTTTATAGCATATGGTTTTAATTTTGAAATGATAATTAGCTAATACAATATTTATAAATTGTATTAAATATTTTTTATAAAAACGTGATGCAAAACAATTTAATATAGTACCTAATAAAATAGTTATTAATATAATATACCTAATAAGTACATGTATATATATTTAAAATCAAAATATATGACGATATAATACGATTCAATTTTCCATTTTTACACTTCCGCTATAGTTATACACTTAGATATTTCAAAATATTATACAAACATATAAAACAGCTAGTAAACCATAATATAAAATACACAAAACAAATACTTCTTAACTTTTTGAAAATATATTCTAATTTCTTAGAAATAAAAAAAGGTTCACAAATTATATTTAAAATACAATTATAATAGTAATGTAACCTAATATTATTAAATGTCACGGGTAGTTTGGCTTAAAATAGGCAATATACAACTGAATAAAATACGGCTAATATAAATATCGCAATAAATCCAAATTTGAAAAATAGTTAAATTAAATTACTAACATAAATAATAACGCAACATTAATTCTATATTATAATATATTTATCGAAAGAAAACAAATAAATTATAAATTATATTAACTAAAATATAATACAATTAAATTTATCAAGATTGTCTTTTCGTTTACTATACCTGTACATAATGATTGAACACGTACCATTTTAAGAAGAATTAAAACGAATTAAAGAGTTAGTTATTTATAAATTATAATAAAGGGTTATTAGTTTAATGTAGATACAAAATATGTTACTATATTACCTTTTATTGTAGATAAATTTGATATCTTCAATTTGATAAATGCACATTAGAGTTGAACAACAAGATTTTTTTTGTAATAAATTGAAACACTATGTACAAATTTGACACACTGACGCATAATATAAATGCATAGGTAGGTATACACAATTTAAGTTGATAGATTGATAGTGTCTGGAATGAACTATAGAGACATACTGATTTTATTACTGGAGAGATAGGATATAAACATTTTGGCTCACTCGTTGACAATGACGTTTATTTTATTTTTTTTTTTTTTTTGTGAAATATCGATTATTTTAATGATAATATTATAATGTAATTAAAATTTAGACCATAACTACTTATTTATAATAATATTATCAATTACAATAATTATATTCTAATATATTTTTATAGTTAACAGTCTTCTTTAATTTTATCAAAATCTATATATGTTGTTCTGTATAGGTTAAACTTATATGGTCTAATAATTATAGTAATTATTTTAATTTTTGAGTATAAGATATAAAATATATGGAACATTAATATTATAAGGCAGCATAGTCATATAAATAATATTGTAGTAGTTTTAATATGAATATTTGGTACCCATTAATACCAATGTCCATATACATAATAAACCAACGAATAGTATACTTATAATTAAATATATTTAGCTTAAGCACGATGATTAAATTATATAGTCATTAAAATGGTTAAGACGAAGAGCATAATATCTGTCAGCATAGTTTTTACGATTTATTACAATCTACAAGTAAATAAAATAGTAGCAATAACGTCGTCCCCGAACTAAATTAATATTTTTATTCGTCGATCGCATTATATTCTATTTGACTCATATAGCCATTAGCCATATTATTGCATTTTGCGTATTTGTAAGTCACCGCGTTACGTCATGGATTATATTATAGAATATAGATATATAATATTATAATGATATGAATAAAGAATAATATTATCATATTCCGATATTCGGTTATTAGGCGAAGCAGTTTCGTCTCAAAATTGTTTTTATTCCGATAGTCTGACGTCATTTTTCAACGATAAAATGTAATTTATATGATAAATAATATTGAATGTCTTTTAGTATTTTTTAGTCAGTATTCGGTCAACAGAGACTCGATTATTGTTCGGCCACACTTATTAATTTCAACGACAGTTTCCCACGCAAGTTTGAATTTTTACTTTCGTCGAATTACTTATTAAGCATTCGATACCAAGATATATAGCAGTACATCTCGTATTCATATATATACATTATACATATACAACATATACAATAAACGATATAAAAATGATTAAACAACAAGCTATCTAATAAATTATATAGATCATTTTATGAAATAACATAAATTAATTAAAATTATGTTTTTCAAAAATAAAAGGCTTAACTTCATCTAAAGTATCACAATACAATATAATTGTATATATATATATAAACCGTGTACGCACCATATACCACGGATCATAAAACACTTAATTAGCATAGCAATGTAATGACATGAAAATAAAACTAGACTGCTTATTTCTCTTTAATACATTATAAAAATAAATAAATAACAGCATTTCAAAATTATAAACATACAAGTATAAGAGAAGTGTATCTACGTAAGAATAAAAATACATCAAGAATTCAAGAGAGCATAAATAATGATGACGATGCGTTTGACTTCATAAAAACGCACCACACAACACAGAAGATCAATTTCAATCTGATAAAATGTATCACTGAAAAACTCAACTCTACATATTGATACAACGCATTCTCACAATATCAAGTAAAAATATAAATCTTGCTCAACACAAACTCACTTTCAAAGCATTCATTCACAATTCATAACTATTTCAATAATATTTTAATGTACACGTTATTTTATAAAATCAAAAACAAATCATTTTTTTTTTTTTTTACTTTTATTTAATTCTAACTTTACTCAATACTGTATTGTCTGTATTCAAGTCTTTACTCTATTTCAGGTATTCGAATCCAATAAATAGTCATCGCTTTCATCTACTCCGGCGGTGATGTTTCGTAGTTCGGTTATATTTTGCCTATGTACGTGTCGCTTAGAGCTGTTCGTTATTTTCTTTACGCAAAACATCAGCGCGAACACGCATATCAGCAAACATGAAATACCGCCGACGATATATTGCGGTCTCAGCAACCGAAGCATTGCATGATCATTCTGTTTGGGTCTTCTGTGCACTACGGTCCGTGTCGCTTGTTTGCCCCCTAGTACGATAACGATATCTAGGACATCGACAAACGACGTGCCCGACGGTGACCGGCACTCTGCGTAATTATCGGTGATGACGGTCACAGTGCAAAATATGTCATCGTCGTCCGACGGCCCGCCAACAAGCAATGCTACTTCGAGCAAATAGTTTCCGTCCAATTGGCGGCGTTGCAGCGGGTCCGGAAACACGCCGTTTACGCGAATTGTGTTGACGTCGTAGACTTCAAAATCTACGTAAATTGGGTCGGGGTGCAACAGGTAACAGTAGGGCGTCTTTTGCTGCACAAACACCACTTTTTCAGCCAACTCGACACGAAAGCCGAGCGGCAAACTCGTCACCTGCGCAGGATTACCGAACTTTGGTGGCCAACAATACATCACCGACGTGTTGTTGATGTCACGTACCGCACAGCGGCCGAACTGCCTTTCCCCGTTGTAGTCGACGTACACCTGTTGGTTATCCGTACAGTCGAAACTACCCCGAACGATCAACGGGACGTCGCCCGATGCGATTCCCGCGAATACCTGACCATCCAGGACAGTTGGATCGTCGACATACGTGACAATTTTTTCGGAATATATTATGCCTATTATATCGTCGAACATGATCAACAACTCACTAGACTCGGCTTCTTTGATGTTGACGACTGTAACACATTCTATTCGGTCACGCCATAGCTCATAGATCACGCACTTCGCTTTGGTCTGTTCATTTTTTTGGAAAAACACCTGAACGTCAGTCGTGGCGTTCAGATATTCACCGGACAGTTCTATCCGGATGCCGCCGGTAGCTGGAGCACACGTCGAGTTGACGCCCGTGAAGCTCGGCATGACAAACTTGAACTTTTGTGATGATGTCAACCTAACCTTGCGCGACGTCGTCATCCACGTGTACTCGACCAGCACCGGACCCTCGGGCACTTTCATCTCGTCGTCGAACTCACTGACGACGCAACTAATCGTCTGGTCGTCGACCGTGGTCGGGTTGACACAACTCTGGCCGGCCACGGTCACTGCAGTTATCGACTGGCTGTCGTCAAAAATCCTGTGATTTTTTATAGTTATACTCACGACCATCGCCATGTTACGCCTGAAAAGCAATACGTCCGGATTGAAAGATTCGATCGCCAATTCGGGACTTTTTACTTCGATCGTGGACAGCGCAGTGTCGTTTTTCCATAATCTTTCGTTGTTCAACACGTGACGTACGTCGCAACTGTACCGCGGTTCAGCTGTTAACTGACAACCGTATTTTTTCAAACACCATTTACAGTAATATTTTCTCGAATCGCTTTCCCAAAAAACGATCGAGCAATTTACGTCGGGGCAGGTCCAACTATGATAACTGATGTAATGATCTCGAGGGTCGTTGAATTGTAATCTTACATTATTGTCGACAACGATTGAAAAATAAAAAATAGACAATGGATTGATGTCCATCCAGCTTCGTTTCTCGGGAGAAATAATTTTTTCTTTTACCCATTTACAAGATATTATTCCATTATTGATTGAAGCGTTATAGATTATATTTTCTATTTCACAACTAATGACCGCGTTATCGTTAAAAAAAGTGTTTACACTTTTTACCGCCATATTCGAGACCGTAACTTGTATCCAATAATGCTTATCTTTGGTTTTCAAAGTCACGGCAAACTCTGGGCATGATTCTTTTGTAACCACTCTGTAATTCTCCGAGAGACTTTGATTTGAATATAGACAAATTTGGTTTTCGATCGCCCAACTACAACTAGATACATCAGTACATTGTGTGCACGACCTATAAATCGTGCAGTTTATTTCTTGACTGGGTTCACTTTCCGTCAGATTTACGTTGTCTGCGTTAATTACAACACTTGATGTCAACTGTAAAATATATATAATATATTATTTTATAATATATTCACCATATTTTATATGAAAAATACAAATTCTAAGAATATGTAGCTATTTTAATATATTAATATTTCATAAGCTTGATTTGCATTATTAATAAGCTTTAAATGAATAAATAATAAAAATGAATTATACAATATTTTTAGATATAGAATCTGAATCTAACATATCCTGTTCAATTAGAAATTAGAATCGAGTAAAACGGTACAATTATTGACTTCAATTATGAATAATATCCATTAGAATCTAATGGTTTCGATGATGTTCATCACTCAAAATTTACTATATAGCACAGTACATAATTAATTTCTAGATTTCTCATATTTATTATTTATATTTAAGGTTTTTATATCCAAAAAATTATTTTTTTCTAATAATTAATTGTAAGGTATTTATAAATTAAATTAAATTTGTAACTATTATTATTTTTAATTAATTTCAATACCTACTGTTACCTTTTGCATGTTTTGAAACTAGATTTTTCTTAATTTACACCAATAAAAAATATATATTATGCACCTAATACCTAATTAAACTATAGATATTACTTATACCTGCTAATTATACTTTTATAAATACATTATGTTATTATTAAATATATAAACAAATAACATAAATCCAATATCAAAACGTATTAAATTATAGAATTTAATAATTCATTATTTAATAGTCAATACATATAATATAGTACATTAACAGCATATATATTATCGTAAGATAATTAATGTCATATAATTTAAATAAAAATAATACCATGCGTATTATATTTTTGTGGAATTAATGATACTATAATTAAAATTATCAACATTTAACCTACCAATAAAATTGGGAAAAAGAGTTGTTTAATAGAGGAATGATTCCAATAATTGTGTTGTTTTGCCGTTATGTAATGTCCGGATGTAAACATGGTAGGGAAATTCTGTACGTTCTCCTGAAAATAAATAATTATCTTATGATCTTTAAATAAGTAAATTATAATAAGAAAAAAAAGAATTACCAAAAAATCTCATTTTATTTTACTTCTATAAAATCTATATTACTTCTATATATACTTCATATAATTCTATATATTTAAGGATTAAGTGAATGCAGTGGAGTGGTGCGAGAATATCCCACAAAATGTTAGTCAACTACTCCGCTCACCAATGCTGTAAATACTGGGATCAGTACATTTTCCCAACATTCAATTGCCCGACGCTATTTGCCCGACAATATATTTACCCGACACTACACTTGCCCGACAATATCAAATTAAATTATCAATAAATTTGTGTCAAAAATTATTCAAAATTTCAACAAAATATTATGTTATATTATGTTATTTACAAATTAATCTTGCATTTAAAATTATACAACTTATAATAAAATATTTGACATTTCTATGACATATAAAGTTGTGTTGTAAATAAATATGGTGACACGTCAAAACGGCGATTGTAAACTGCGCCCAAGATACAGGTAAACACAAAATCACCCATGTAAACTGCGCCCGAGTTTTTATCAAGTGTAAAAAGGTGACATGTAAACTGCGCCCGGGTAAAATTACAGGTAAAATATTTAATTCGTCACAAATTTATAATATGAATAATAAAAAATGAGATATAATTAAAAAAATTAAAAAATGTTTTTAAAAATGCTCTGCAAGTTTTGACCGTACATCGCCACTTAACCTCACCCGAACTTAGAGGCCGATTAATTTTACGAAATTTAAAATTAGAAATAATTTTTAAGCATTTTTCGCGCTGCGACATGAATTGTTCAGCCATCGTGACTTTACTGATTAAAATGAATACGATAGGTACAGTAACAAGCAGAACTATACCGGAAGTAGTGATAACCATCAGTTGTCAGTTTTAGTATTACTGCAATATAGATATTCGATAACGTGTTGGTATTTCTTGACGAAAATAAAATTTCTATAATATACTTGTAAAAGTACACAATCGTCAAACATAAAGCCTTAATAAGTCAAAATTTAATAAGTTTATAAGTCGGGCGCAGTTTACACTATACCTTTTTAACATAGATAAAAATTCGGGCGCAGTTTACACTATACCTTTTTAACGTAGATAAAATTTCGGGCGCAGTTTACAAAAAAAAAGATCATTTGGGCGCAGTTTACGTATGCCCCGTCAAAATATACCGCTAAATGTTATGTCGGACAATTGAATTGTCGGGCAAACATATCAGACCCGTAAATAGGTAGTTCCTAAACTATATCAGTCTTAATTTTGATCTTTATGTATTGAAGTAGGTACTCCAAAAAACAAATTCTATTTCAAAATGTATATAACATTAAAAAAAAATGAAAACTTAAAATATTAAGTATTCGGATATAGTTATCGTTAACTCCAGATAAAGATTCCGTTTAATTACTGGTTTTTACTTTTGATTTTGATACATTTCACGGTAGCAGAAGGTTGAACGAATATTTAAACTTTAGGAGTCGCCAACAGATTACTCAAATTAAACACTGTAAATGTTAAAATTATTTTTTCAATATGTTCATAAATTGGCTATTTTAAATCTTTTCAAAATAATATAAATTAAATTTAAAATTGTATATTTTCTGTATCTACAAAAAAAAAAAAAAAAATAATAAAAAAGTTAGGTACATTACACATTTAACACAAATCTATTAATTTTATAAAAAAAATTTTTAAATATCGATTGGTAAACAAAATATTTAATTTGTCAAAACTTCGTGATACACTTTGAATACAACATATATAAAAATCTATAGACCACAGCAAAGGTGGCTTTAAAAACATTATAAAAAGTATTAAATATATGAAAAGATACAAAAAAAATTTTAATTTAGCAAAAAAGAAATAAGGGAAAGATATCATTAAGTCTATCCATATTTAGGTATACCTACACACTTTGTATTAGATATACAAATAGATGATGGCGATGATGATGCGTAGATGGTCTGTCAATAGTGCGTGATGGTGACGACGACTAGAATTTTGAAAACAACTGACTTCTCTCCGCAACATATATATCACTGCGCTGCGTTAAAGTTTAATGCCGTGTTAAGGTTTAATACCGACGGGGGCACACACATTTTTCCGCCTCATAACCCCTCTCCCCGCCCCTTCCACAATACCAATCATTAAAAAAAACTGTTATATTATACTGTTTAAATGAATACAGAAAAGATACTTTGTCGTATCACTCCTTGAACAAAATATAGGTGTTGGTAGGAATTATTTAGCATTTATAATTATATATACCATATACCAATATACCATTATAATCAATTACATACAATATAATTAAATCAATCATAAAATATAATTTATATTTTGTTTAGTTGTTTTGGAAACTAATATAATATACAAAAAAATATGCTGTAAAGGCTGGGTGTGGAAGTGGCACAGTGTGAGCCTGGCCAATGCAACTAGGCAGCAATCGCTGCCTGTGCCTCAGTCTTTTTTTTTAATATATTATCTATACTTATATGCAACGAAACGTTTGGATATAATAATTACGAGGAACACGTGACCGTAAAGCGTTTTAACTTTTAATTTTTAAATCTTAAATTAGAATAAGTAAATCGTACTTCTTATTATGTTATTATCTTAGTCAGGTTTTATAATTGTGCTGTAGTTCGATAAATATAAATTATAATTATTATTATGGATCTTATAAATAAAATTTATTTACTGGTGTAGTTTATGTGGGTATTTCAATAGGTACTAAACTACTAACTACTAATTGTTTATTATAACCAGCGGTTGTGGCGCGAGCTAAGTAACATAATAATAGTAAATAAGTAAAAGTGGAACTACTATAATTCAAAATGATCAGCAACATTTAGAACCACTAATGCTTATGGCTATAGAAAAAGATATTACTTTAAATGTAGATAAAATAAAACTAATAGATGACATAACAACAACGTCAAAATAAATGACAAGACTTTTAACTTAATATACTAAATGTATTTATTTTATATAGGTATACATAGTTTTTCACATAAAAGTTAAATACCTACCTGTAAATTTAGAATAAGAGAATTGTTAACTTTATTTTTTTTAATTTAAAATGAAAAATATATAATCTATATGTATTACATTTTAATGACCATTTTTCATATTTAAGATTTACTTAATTTAATTATAAAAAATAAATTTTGTAATATGGGGGTTGGAGCCCTTTCAAATAGTATTCTGCATGGGCCATTTAGAACCAGGCCGACACTGGTGTGGCACAATAAGACCGAATCCCACTAAACCGAATACCGAAGAGCAGACTCCATTTGGCCGAATTTCATACAGCTGGTAATGCTATAATGCTGTCAAGATCGACATGTAAATTGATTTTTATGTGTAAATTATAGAAAACAATTAATCATTTTGAAAAATATCTAATATACTAAATATTAAATTTAAAGCATTATGATAAATTAATAACATTTAACATAAAAACAACAAATTATTAAATTTTATTTTAGAAAATAATATAAAATATAAATCGTAGAAATAAATAATAGTATGTATATTTATTTTTAAGCCGTTCTGGAATTCAAACTATTTTTTTTTCTTAAAACTTTTTTTGAAGTGAATTTATAAATTATGTTTTCCCAATCCATTTCTTCCAAAATATTATTTTGAATACATAAAATGAATAGACAATTTTTCATTTGCTAATGATAATCTTTTATAATATAGATTCCTCTTACTGCGTATTACCTATAAAAAATGGTTAATCGTAAATAAATAGATAATGCCTAGGTACTAAACATTTTCCAAAAAAATAATTCATATATAATTCTTATATATATATATATATATATATAACATGGTAGTAAATATTTAATTTTTTTTTATGTATTTTTACAAATCTGTGTGTGTGTGTATGTTACCTATTTTGATAGTAATAAATATTAAAGGAAAGTTATGAGTAAAAACCAAGAACTTCACAAAATATTTGAAAAAAACTAAAAAAAGAATGTATAATATTCATGTAACACCAATTTTCAACAATACTGATTTAATATGTTAGTTGTAATCAAACAATATTGATTGATAAAACTATCGATTCTTTTGTATCATGTATTATGTATATTAATATTTTCTATAAACAATTATGTAATAATGAAAATGAAAATATTTAGAGTATTTTTAATCTATTTATATCACAAATCTATTTACACCATTCTATAATTTGTCGGTATTGACTGTTTAAAATAAAAATTAATAACACTATTGTATTAAGATGTAAAATATGACATAATGATTAATAATAAAATATACTTGACGATTTTGTTTAAAATTAATTTAAGAAATCTATCGTTTATATATATATGTTTTTTGTATTAGCTCAAAATAATTCTATATTATAATATATTAATAAATTATAATAAACACGTACAACAGTATAATATCAAAATTACATTCATGACATATAAAAAATATTATTATATTAATAATACAAGTATGCGAAGGTCAAGGTGGATATCGAAAACAATATGTATTATTTAATTTGAACATTTAGATATTATCACACGTCGCTCACTTCTCAAAAAAGTCTCAACTGGTAGCAATGAATATAGATACAAACTACGAACCGACAAGAATATTAATCTTAATGCGAGACCCCTTGTGTCAACGGAGTCGTCACCTCCATAACCATTACTCTTATCTCAATTGAGCATACATAAGGGAAAACAGGACAAGAGCTCTTCAAACGGTTAGGGATATCCAAGACATTCAGAGATTTGTCGTAACAACACTCAAGGTATTGTTTATCAGTATTTTTGGAGTCAGGTCATAACATCGCTCACCCGACACGGAAACACCTTATTTTTACAATTATTGTATTTCTGTATCAAGTTTAACGCTCAATAAATATTTTACTAAAATGTATACATTCCTGCGTTGATGTATGCATCGATCGAGTCGGAACGTAACAACATTCTATATTTCTATTTGAAATTGTTTTCATAATTTATAAAATGTATAAATTAAAATTAAAATAAATTATAAAATATTCTAGTTAAAAAAAAAGACGTCTCATAATTATCCTAATGTAAATAATATTTTATATAAACTTCTTAAAAATTTAGTATATAGGCTGGTTGTGAAACTTATACAAATAAGATTATAGGCCTTAAAGAACTAAAGAAGTATCGCCCAATCTTTGAAAGCAGTAATTATTTCACCTTTTTTTACTGTGGTATCGGTTAATCTAGGTCAAAATATCCAAATGTATCCGTTTTTCTGGAAATAAGTGCAGTAATCTTTATTTTCCAATAAATCTAATAAAATATAAATATATTTACCGTTGGCTATTTTGTCCTTGGATATTTTGACCGATTACCGGTATCGGTGTAGTGTTGGAAAAATTTGGCATGCTTAAAAATTTGACAAACTTATTTTTAAACCGAATTGGCATTCCTGCCATCCCTGTCTCATATTGTGTATGTGTTAATATGGGATTTTCTAAAGTCTGAAGTGTAGTATAATGAGTAATACATAATAATAAGAAGTATATATTTTCATATTATGTAATAAACTCGTTATCAACTATCGAAGCAATGATGAACTTGTTACTTGTAACTGTAGTTACCAACGCAAAAAAGTCTCACAGAAATAATAATTATTATTATTATTATCGTATGGTGACAGAAATAATAATAACCTGTAGGACGAACACCTAACAACCTCAAACCACCAAACTTTGAGCATCTATAACTCATTAACGATTAAATAAAAAATAATAATTTTAACGTAAAAATTAACAAAAAAAATATCACTACTATTTTATGACATTTTAAATATATATTGCCATTTGAAAATCAAAAGTTTATAGTGATTCCACTAATAAATATAAGGGTGAAATAAATTAAAAAATTTTATAATTATCGAAAAACATAAAACTAAAAATTTTGAAAAAAGTCAACTTTTTTTGAAATAATGAGTGTTTAATGATAAAATATAATTATACACACAAGGCATAGATAATTGACCTAATAGCCAATTTCAATATCAGATAACTAAAATCATGATTCATAATATTGTTTAAAGATACTGTCACCAAATAGATAAATGATAGTTGTTGTAATTCTATATTTCTATCACAGTGTTGTAATAAATTACACACCAATTGATAATGACAAATTATAACTAATAAGCTTGAAAAGTTATTGGATCTAATCTAAAATTATTATCTATATAACAAATACTTTCTTTTTGAACACTATAAATACTGTTAAATGACTTAAATGACTATTTACTGTATTTAGGTATAGCCATCAGTTATGTTTTTCCACAAATCCAATACCACACAACCTCTCCTAGCTGACCCTTAAAAACATCTTACAAAATAGATGTACCAACCTATTATATAAATATTAATAAATGGGCAATGCCCGTTTTATATAATTGGTTAGATGTTTTTAAGGGGCATCGCCCATTTGCGCCAAATTCACCTGGTATAATTATAATAAAATAATATATTTTTTCTCAAATAATAAACAACAGTTAGAATTTTATTTAAATCATAGTCAATTTTAAAAATAATAATCAATAATATTTATAATATTATAATATTTTATAATTTTCTATTGCTTTTAAAGTAGTTTTTAATCTTTTTTTAGCTTGTGAATTTTTTTTGGGGTTAGGTATAATTTTAATACTACTATTGACAGACTTATAAAAATAACTTTATTATACGTTACAGAAACGACGTCTTTTAAATACACGAGTTGACGAAAAAAACCAATTATTTAATATAAAATGTTTAAACAAGTAAATTTGGCACAAATGGGTGGTCGAAAAAACATACCTTTTTTTATTTTGGCACAAATGGGTTATACCCAAAATGAATTAATTTTTTTTGGCGCAAATGGGTAACTCCCATATAAAACTATAGTATTATTTAGTATTAATACTATAGTATTAATTAGTTATAAAAAAATGTATTAAAAAAAATAGTTTGAATTCCTGAAAGGCTTAAAAATATGTATACATACTATTATTTATTTCTACGGTTTATATTTTATATTATTTCATAGAATAAAATTTAATAATTTGTAGTTGTTATGTTAAATTGTATTAATTTATTATAGTGCTTTAAATTTAATTTAATATTTCATGTATTGGGCATTCATCTACAGTCTACACATAAAAATCAATTTACATGTAACATGTTGGTCTTTACGGCATTATAGACTTAACAATTAACAGCACATTTTTTTAGCATAGGTTTTTATAAAAAATAAACATAATATAAATTATATTTTATATGATTTATTTAATTATATTGTATGTAATTGATTATATTAGTATAATATGGTATATAATTATATAAATGCTAAATATACCTGCGCCCAACACCTATATTTTGTCCAGAAAGTGATGATGCGATAAAGTAGGTATATTTACTGCATTCATTTAATCAGTATATTATACCAGTTTTTTTTAATGATTGGTATTATTAAGGGGGGTATGAGACAGAAAAATATATGTGGTCCTGGTGACATTAAACTTAACATGGCACTGGAACTATCGCATAATAATACTGTTAGTGTCTTCTGTCCACAACGGTCCGTGTCGCTCGATTGCCCGTTAGTACGATCACGATTTTCAGGATATCATCAAATGACGTATCGGACAGTAAGCGGCGGCACATTGCATAATTATCGGTGACGTCGATCACAATGCAAAATATTTCGTCGTCGTCCGACGACTCACCGAGTAATGCGCACTGCAGCAAAAAATTGTCGTTCCATTGGAAGCGTTGCAGCGGGTCCGGAAACACGCCGTTTACGCGAATTGTGTTGACGTCGTAGACTTCAAAGTCTGTGTAAATTGGGTCGGGGTGCATCAGGTAACTGTAGGGCATCTGTTGCGGTACATACACAACTTTATCAGCCAACTCGATATGAAAGCCGAGCGGCAATCTCGTCATCTGCGCCGGGCTGTCGAGCTTTGGTACCCAACAGTACATCATCGTCGAGTTAAGTACCGCACAGCGGCCGAAATGCCTTTCCCCGTTGTAGTCGACGTACACCTGTTGGTTATTCGTACAGTCGAAATTACCCCGAACGATCAACGGGACGTCGCCCGATGCGATTCCCGCGAACACCTGACCGTCCAGAACGGTCGGATCGGCGACGTACGAGAAATTTTCTTTGGTGTATACGCCTATCATGTTGTCGAACACGATCATCAACGGACCAGGCTCGAGTGATTTGCTGTTAGTGACTGTCACACAGCCTATTCGGTCACGTGAGAGCTCGAAGATCTCGCACGTCGCTTTGGTCCCATTGTTTTTTAATAACACTTGGACGTCAGTCGTGGCGTTCAGATATTGACCGGTCAGTTCTATGCGGGTGCCGCCGGTAGTTGGAACACACGTCTGGTTGACGCCCGTGACGCTCGGCACGACGAACTTGAATTTTTTTGATGATTTCAATATCACTTTGCGCGTCGACGTTGTCCACGAGTATTTGATCTGCACCGGACCCTCGATCGCCAACGTCCTATCGTTGCGCTCGCTGACGATGCAATTAATCGTCTGATCGTCGATCAGAGTGGGATTGTCACAACTCTGGCCGGCCACGGTCACTTCAGTTGTTGACCGACCATCGTCGAAAATCCTATGATTCTTGACGGATATGCTCACGACCGTCGAAAACTTACGTGTGATAAGCAATACGTCTGGTTTGAAAGATTTGATCGCCAGGTCGGGACTTTTCACTTCGATCGTGGCCAGCGTAGGGTCGTCTTTCCATAATTTTTCGTTGTTCAACGTGTGACGTACGTCGCAACTGTACCGCGATTCAGCTGTTAACTGACAACCGTATTTTTTCAAACACCATTTACAGTAATATTTTCTCGAATCGCTTTCCCAATAAAAGATCGAACATTTTTCGTCGGGGCAGTTCAAACTGTGCAGATAATTGATGTAATGGTCTCGAGGGTCGTCGAATTTTAATGTTGAATCGTCTTCAAAAATGATTTTAAAATATAAAATATGCAATGGATTTATGTCAATCGATCTTCGTGTCTCGAGAGAAATAATATTTTCTTTTACCCATTTACAAGAAACTAATCCATTATTATATGAAGCGTTATAAATTACATTATCTATAGCACATCTAAAAACCGCATCATCATTAAATATATTATTTAAAAAATTTACCACTGTATTCGAGAACTTAATTTGTATCCAATAATATTCATCTATAATTTTTAAGTTAATAATATAATTCGGGCAGTATTGTTTTGTAACCATTGTGTAATTATCTGAGAGACTCTGATTTGAAGAGAGACAAATTTGCTTTTCGAACGCCCAACTACAATTAGATTCATTAGTACACTGTGTGCATGACCTATAAATCGTGCAGTTTATTTCTTGATTTGGTCCACTTTCCGTCAAATTTAAGTTGTCCGTGTTAATTTCAACACTTGATGTCAACTGTAAAATATATATAATTTATTATATTACATCTTCACAACATGTAACATAAACAATATAAGTTTTAAGAATAGAGAGTAATTTTAATATATTTACATCCCTTAATTCTAATTTGAAATATTAATAAGCAATAAATTTATAAATAATTAAAATTATTTATAAAATATCATTATATGTATATAGAATATATAAATATAATGATACATTATAATTTAAATTATCAAAATTAACCTACCAATACAATTGCGTATAAGAGTTGTTTAATAGAGAAATGATTCCAATAATTGTGGTGGTCCGCAGTTATGTAATGTCCGGAGGTAAACATAGTAGTGAAATTTTGTACGTTCTTCTGAAAATAAATAATTATCTTATAATCTTTAAATAAATAAATTATAACTAGAAAAATATTGAATAGCGAAGAATCTCATTTTATTTTATTTCTATATCTATATAATAAATATTTTTTATTTCATCTTTTTTTTAAAACATTTTTTGAAGTATATAAATACTACATACAAATCGAAATTCAGACAATTAGTTTTTAGTTATAAGTATTTAAAGTTTTGGTGAACCAAGTAGAGTAGAGCGATAACACCCTGCAAAATGTTAATCAACTACTCCGCTCACCAATACTGTAAATACTTATTATAACTAAAAACTAATTATCTGAATTTTGATTCAGAATTATATTTCTATATTATACATATTGTTTTATTTCAGCTTTTTTTATATGGTTTTTTAGCATATAAGTATTAAAGTATAACAGTTTTATATTTCAATTTTAAACTTTGAAAGTCTATTTGTGTAAGTTAAGATTCAATACACACATAATATGTATAAAAATACTGTATTCCTTTTATTCGAACTAAGGAATTTTAATTATTGTCAGTATATTAAAATATAATATAAAAATATAACGTCTCACAAATTGGTCATCTCGAATCACTTGAGCGTGTGCAAAGACGTTTCTTGCGGATTATTGACTATAAGAGACGTCTTGCAGACCTTGATCCCAATTTACCTATTCCTACTTTAACTTCATTTAAAGCCAGTCTTAATTTAATATCTCTCGATTCTAGACAAGAATTAATTGACATATCCTTCCTTTCAAAAATTGTAAAAGGTTCTATTGTCTGCTCAGATTTGTTACATCTTCTTAAATTTCATATCCCCACTTCAGTTCCTGGTCCATTCCTACATTCACAATCCCGTTTCACCACAAACCATATGGCTACAACAACCTTATTGATCGTATATCCCATGTATGTAACCAGTTTAATAATTAAAAATTGACATTTTAAAGACAGTCGAAAGTTTTAAATTAGGTGATTTGTAATTATAGATATTATTATAATAAATTATTTTGATTAAAACTACAAGGTGTATTTATTATTACATCAAATTTATAAAAAAATATCATTGGAATTTATCGATAATTTATACCTACAAATGTGTGATTAAGATAGAGCATTGAAAAATGGCATAATTACAAATTACCTAATTTAAAATTGTCTACTGTCTTAAAAATGTCAATTTTTAAGATATCAAAAAACTGTAAAGATCAAAGTTGCTCAAAAAAAATAGAGCAATTCAAATCCAGTGTCAAAAATGGTGGAAATATAAGTTATTTAATTATTTATTTAAAGTTAAAAATTAGAATTTATCAAAAACATATGTATTTATATGTCCTGTACTCTGTAAAAAAAAAACCCGAATCAAATTAAAGGTCATGCGTTCAAAATATTTCCTGTTACCTTTAAAATTGATACAGAATGACTCTTATATCAAACAACACTCATCATTTCAATTTATTAACGTTTGGTTAAAAAATATTTTTTTTTCATAATTTCCAGTCAACATAAAAGAACATTTTTTAAAAAAAAAATTAAAATATTTTTCATCCTTACATTTATTTTAAGTTTTTACTTTTTTGAATACCAATACACATATTATTTAATTTTCATATGCTAATGCAAAATATTTTTCTCTATGTATATAGATAGGTACCACATAAAAATCGAAATTCAGACAAGTAGTTTTTAGTTATAATAGTATTTAAGATTTAGGTGAATGCAGTGGAGTGGTGCGAGAATACCCCACAAAATGTTGGTCAACTACTTCGTTCACCAATGCTGTGAATACTTATAGCTCCTAAACTACTAGTCGGTAGTAAATATTCGTAATAGGAAACTCAAAATGTAAGTAACATACTAACAATCAAAAAAGTAAAAACTTAAAATATTAAATATTCAGATACCTATCGTTATCGTTAACTCCAGATAAACATTTCGTTTTAACCATATACTGGTTTTTACCTTTGGTTTTGATACATTTCACGGTAGCAGAAAGTTAAACGAATATTTAAACTTCACGAGTCGCCAACGGATTACTCAAATTAAACACTGTAAACGTTAAAATTATTTTTTTCAATATGTTTCTAAATTGGCTATATTTTAAATCTTTTCAAAATAATATAAATTAAATTTAAAATTGTATATTTTCTGTAACTATAAAAAAAATAAAAATAAAAAAGTTTAGGTACATTACACATTTACACGTCATTTAAATATGTAATACAGGCGTATATTGATTGTATATAAAAAAAATTTTAAAATATTGATTGATACACAAAATATTTCATTTGTCAGAACTTCGTGATACACTCTGAATACAACATATATAAAAATCTATAGACCACAGCAAAGGTGGCTTTTAAAAACATTAAAAAAAATATTAAATATGAAAAGAGGACAGACTTTTTTAAATTTAGTAAAAAAGGAATAAGGGAAAGGTATCATTAAGTCTATCCATATTTAGGTATATCAATAATATATTACTATTTACTAAAATATTTAGGTATACCTACACACTTTGTAATAGATATACGATGATGATGCGTCGGTGGTCTATCAATAGCACAGGATGGCGATGACGACTAGAATTTTGAAAACAACTGACTTCACTCCGCAACATATATATCACTGTGCTGCGTTAAAGTTCAGTGCCGTGTTAAGGTTTAATATACCGACAGGAGCACACATATTTTTCCGCCTCATAACCCCCCCACCCCTTCCACAATACCAATTATTAAAAAAAAACTGTTATATAATACTTTTTAAATTAACACAGAAAAGATATTTTGTCATATCACTCCTTGAACAAAATATAGGTGCTAGGAGGAAGTATTTAGCATTTATATAATTGTATATACCAATATACCATATACCATTATAATCAATTACATACAATATAATTAAATCAATCCTAAAATACAATTTATATTTTATTTAGTTGTTATGGAGACTAATAAATACTACTTAAGCTACAAAAAATATGCTGTAAAGGCTGGGTGTGGCTCAATAAGACCGAATCCCACTAAACCGAATACCGAAGAACCGACTCCATTTGGCCAATTTCATACAGCTGTAGGTAATGCTATAATTCCGTCAAGATCGACATGTAAATTGATTTTTATGTGTAAACTGTAGAAAATAATTAATCATTTTGAAAAATGTATAATATATTAAATATTAAATTTAAAGCACTATGATAAATTAATAAAATTTAACATAAAAACTATAAATTATTAAATTTTATTTTAGAAAATAATATAAAATATAAGCCGTAGAAATAAAATATAATAGTATGTAGTATGTATACATATGTTCAAGCCTTTCGGGAATTCAAGCTATTTTTTTTAAAATTACTTTTATTCTTATAATTTGTTGTAGCGAATTTATGATGATGCTTTACCAATCTATTTTTTCCAAAATATTATTTTCAATACATAAAATAGATAAACAATTTTTCATTTATTTTGCTAATGATGATCTCAAATAATTGTTTACTTTCTTCATTACAGAAAAAGAACAATGTAATTTGTAGTATGACAAATTGAAAATTAACTGTCTACTGAGCACTGACTATAATAATATAGTTTTGATTTTGTTATTTGTAATTTATAAATGATTTTTAAAAATAAATTAATAATTTACTACGACTGAAAAATGAAAATGCGAGCTTGCGTCGAATCACTCATATCTAATATTTTGAATTTTCACGAATTCTGAATATTGTGGGCACGCCAATACCTATCAAGAAATATTTATAGTTAATAGTATAATAACATTATTACAAATTACAATAACTGTACGCCTGTACATAGTGTACAATGTACATCCATCTTTGTCCATCGAGTTCCGACTGCGTATGTGTGGGTATACGCATTGAATTTATTTGAATTTAACTTATTTAGATCTCTGTATATATTTCATATATTTTAATAAATATAAAATGTTTATATTTCACTGATTTAATATTTTTTTTAAATTATATACTTTATTTTTTACCATGGTCTTTTTTTCCGGGATTCGATATGGCCATATGGGTTTATAGGAAAACTATTAGTTATTACTTAGGTATTACACATACAAATAATACATTATATTTAAATGTGAAATTGATTTTATTTGCAACAACTTATCTTCTAAAGAATTGAAATTATTTCAATCAAAGTTATCTACCTAATATTTAATAAATATAACTAATTTGTTTTAGAAAAACCGAGCTCAAATGACATCACCACCAACAAAATAATGATTTTAACTAATAACCATAAAAAAAATAATAAATTATTCATATTTTCCCCAAGTAACGTAATTATTCTCGTAAATCATATTTTTGTTGAATATTTTAAAAGTAAAAACTATAAAATAACATCACTTGATTCATTTTTAAGAAAATAATATCTATTAATATTTTATTCTCTCCTGAAAATGTTTGTTTTTTTAGTCTTTTGAGTATGTAGTAACTTGGCCATTCCACCACCAAAGTAAAATCAAAATCTATGACAAAATATGCAAGTTTAGGTAACCATATTAGATAGTATAACAACTGGGACTAGGTTGTTTATGCACTAAAAAATGTAAGAATATGACATATGCACTTATACACTAAAAACAGCTAAATATACATAAACAATATGGAAAATATGCATTGAAAAATAAAGATATGTGGACAAAAAAAATGAAATAAATATATAGACAAATTTAATTATTAATAGAATATAAACAAATTGGGTCGGCCCTATTTTTATGTGCTTGTTATAACTATTGTCTATTACATTTTTTGTTCTTATTTACTATATAAAATTAAATAAAATAAAAACAATTTATTTTAAAAAGAGTTGCATTGAATAATTATTGTTTGTTTTAAATGTTCCGTTATGGTTATACCTAAATCTTCGTTTATTTGGTCCCAAATGTACCAATTCATGTATTCTAAAGTAGGTTCCTTTATTCCTTTATAAAAACAAATTATATCTAATAAGCTTTAAAAGTTATGGGATCAATTCTAAAATTATTATTTATATAAAAAATACTTTCTTTTTGAACATTATAAATACTGTTAAATGACTATTTTTATATATAGATATAGCAGGTTATGTTTTTCCCACAAATCCATTACCACACAACCTCCTGCCCTTTAAACATCCTACAAAATAAATGTACCAACCTATTATATAAAACTGACTAATTATTTGTTATTACGTTACTTAAATAAGTGACATATTATTATTAATAATTATAAATTATGTAAATACCGACATAAAAAATTATTATTATTTCATGAATTAAAAAAATAAATAAATAACAGCATTTAAAAATTATAAACATATTAATACAATAATAGTATATCTATATTATAATAAAAATACATCAAGAACATAAAAAGAGATGAAGATGATTTAGACTTCATAAAAACAAACACATAAAACAAAAGATGGATTTCAAATTGATAAAATGTAGAACAGTAAAACTCAACTCCACATCATGATATAATACATTCTCACAATAACAAGTAAAAATATAAATCTTGCTCAACACAAACTCTCTTTCAAAGCATTCATTCACAATTTATTCATAACTATTTCAATAATATTTTAATGTACACGTTATTTTATAAAATCAAAAACAAATGATTTTTTTTTTACATTTGTTCCAATAACATATAATTCCAACTTAACACAATTCCGTTGTCAAGTCTACACTAGTTCAGGTTTTCGAGTTCAATAAATAGTTAGTGCTGTCGTCTATTCCGGCGGTGATATTTCGTAGTTCACTTATATATCGCCTATCGACGTGTCGCTTAGAGCGATTAATTAGATTTTTTACGCAAAAAATCAACGCCAATACGCACATCAGCAATGCTGAAATACCGGCGATGATGTATTGCGGTCTCAGCAACCGAACCATCGCATAATAATACTGTTTGTGTCTTCTGTGCAGTAAGGTCCGTGTCGCTTGTTTGCCCGCTAATACGATCACGATTTCTAAGACATCATCAAACGACGTGCCCGCCGGTGACCGGCACTCTGCGTAATTCTCGGCGACGTCGGTCATAGTGCAAAATATGTCGTCGTCGTCCGACGGCTCGCCGAGTAATGCGACCTCCAGCAAATAGTTACCGTCCCATTGGCGGCGTTGCAGCGGGTCCGGAAACACGCCGTTTACGCGGATGGTGTCGTCGTCGTGGACTTCAAAGTCTGCGTAAATTGGGTCCGGGTGCAGCAGGTAACTGTAGTGCGTCTGTTGCGGTACAAACACCACTTTATCAGCCAACTCGATACGAAAACCGAGCGGCAAGCTCGTCATCTGCGCCGGGCTGTCGAACTTTGGTGGCCAACAGTACATCATCGCCGATTCGTTGAAGTTACGTACCGCACAGCGGCCGAAATGCCTTTCCCCGTTGTAGTCGACGTACACCTGTTGGTTATTCGTACAGTCGAAACTACCCCGAACGATCAATGGAACGTTGCCCGATGCGATTCCGGCGAACACCTGACCGTCTAGCACGGTCGGATCGGCGACGTACGAGAAATTTTCTTTGGTGTATATGCCCGTCATATTTTCGAACACGATCAACAACGGGCCAGGCTTGCGTACTTTGCTAATGGCGACTGTCATACAGCCTATTCGGTCACGCGAAAGCTCGAAGACCTCACACGTCGTTTTGGACCCCATTTTTTTGATAAACACCTGAACGTCAGTCGTGGCGTTCAGATATTGACCGGTCAGTGCTATGCGGGTACCACCGGTAGCTGGAACACACGTCGGGTTGACGCCCGTCACGCTCGGAATGACAAACTTGAATTTTCGTGATGATGTCAACCTCACCTTGCTCGACGTCGTCGCCCACGTGTACTCGACCAGCACCGGACCGTCGTTCGCCAACGTATATTCGTTAGACTTACTGACGGTGCAATTGATCGTCTGATCGTCGACCGCGGTCGGGTTATCACAGCTCTGACCTGCCACGGTCACTGCAGTTGTCGACCGGCCATCGGCCAAAATCTTGTGATTCTTGACGTTTATACTCACGACCCACGACATGTCACGATTGAAAAGCAATACGTCCGGATTGAAAGAGTCGATCGCCAGTTCGGGACTTTTCACTTCGATCGTGGACAGCGCCGTGTCGTTGTTCCATAATTTCTCGTTGTTCAACGCGTGACGTACGTCGCAACTGTACCGCGATTCAGCTGTTAACCGACAATCGTCTTTTTTCAAACACCATTTACAGTAATATTTTCTCGAATCGCTTTCCCAAAAAACGATCGAGCAATTTACGTCGGGGCAGGTCCAACTGTGATAACTGATGTAATGATCTCGAGGGTCATTGAATTGTAATCTTACATTATTGTCGACAACGATTGAAAAATAAAAAATAGACAAAGGATTGATGTCCATCGATCTTCGTTTCTCGGGGGAAATAATGTTTTCTTTTACCCATTTACAAGAAATTATCCCATTATTGATTGAAGCGTTATAGATTATATTTTCTATTTCACAACTAATGACCGCGTTATCGTTAAAAAAAGTGTTTACACTTTTTACCGCCATATTCGAGACCGTAACTTGTATCCAATAATGCTTATCTTTGGTTTTCAAAGTCACGGCAAACTCTGGGCATGATTCTTTTGTAACCACTCTGTAATTCTCCGAGAGACTTTGATTTGAATATAGACAAATTTGGTTTTCGATCGCCCAACTACAACTAGATACATCAGTACATTGTGTGCACGACCTATAAATCGTGCAGTTTATTTCTTGACTGGGTTCACTTTCCGTCAGATTTACGTTGTCTGCGTTAATTACAACACTTGATGTCAACTGTAAAATATATATATAAACAATACAAGTTTTAAGAATGTAGACTAATTTTAACATAATATATATATATATTTGTAAAACAATTTATGTCATATAATTTAAATAAAAATAATACTATGCGTATTATATTTATGTGGAATTAATGATGCATTATTATTAAAGTTATCACAATTTAACCTACCAATACAATTGCGAATAAGAGTTGTTTAATGGAGAAATGATTCCAATAATTATGATGGTTCGCAGTTATGTTACTTCCGGAGGTAAACATTGTAGTAAAATTCTGTACGTTCTCCTGAAAATAAATAATTATTTTATGTTCTCTAAATAAGTAAATTATAACTTATAAAAATTAAATTACAAAAATGTCTCATTTCATTTTATTTTTATATAATACATAATATACATAATATAATATAATATAATACATTTTTTTAGATATATAAATACTACAATTCAGAACAAGTAGTTTGAGTTATAAGCATGGCTCAGATTTTATAGCACTAAAAATAAATTAAATATGCGCTATAATATGCCCTAAAAACATGAAAAATAGCAAAAATAAAAATGTATTCTGTTCATAATTAAAAAACAATTATATTGTTATATTAACTGTTCAATAGGCCAATACGCCGGACTATTTAAAAATAGTCTTTTATATGAACGAAAATGTGGGTATTTTTCATATGTATTCAAAAAAAAAAAATAATAAAAATAAATGACAACATTTTTATAATTTCCATACCACATAATATAAACTAGGTTTATGAAAATACAAAATAAAACGTTATGTTATGCAAACTAAAAAAAATAGCATTATAAAATTTCATACATGGAGTCCCTGGTGCACAAAATCAATTTATAGCTCACGCTGTTATTTTTATCTGTATCCTATAATAATTAGCAAATGCTATAAAATCCGAGCCCTGGTTATAAGTATTTAAGTATTGGTTAACGAGTGGAGTGGTGCGAGAATACCCCACAAAATGTTGGTCAACTACTGCGCTCACCAATTCTCTAAATACTTATATACTTTAATAACTTTTAATAAACTACCAGTCTGAATTTCGATCTTAATGTATCGAAATACTCCGAATAATATTCTACCTCGGTATATATTAAAAATGTATGTAACATTCAATATTATAACTATAAAAAAATTATCAAAATTATAATTATTTTAAAAAAATGTTGTTTTAATTTGACTTGATATTATGTAAAAAAAATATTTTTAAAAACGTTAATAAATATTTAAGTAGTAAGGGTTGTTCAATAAAACCCATTTTATAAGTATATATATCTTTGTATTATATATATATATACATAAATAGTTAGTCACGAGTTTATTTAATCATAGTTTCTTAGCATTTAATTCTTCTCACAAATATATAAGATTAGATAAATTTATATCTTAAGTTGTTAGTATAAATATTTCATGTTATCTTTAAATTGAAATCTAAAGGAATACAATTTAAAGTTAAACAAATTAAATTTCATGATGAAATTTAATGTTCTAAAAATCATGAAAATGTTTTAATATTGCACCTATACAATTTTTTATAATTTAAATAATATCTAACTTTAAGCAGAATACTCAGTTATTCCCTTTAACTATAAGATTAGTATTTGAAAAAAAATCAAGAGTTTTACAATATTTTAAACGTATTTATGGTAACGTATAATTTTTCGCAATGTAGCGACACCCTTATTCTAATATATCTAATGCGTGACTATGTTTATTTAACATGAAATTTACCTTATAAATACACAAGAAACAAGAAACGAGATTGCATGTATTTACTTTATTTTCCCTAATAGACGTATCAATAAAAATTTGATTTGCCAACTTAAGGTAACTGACTAAATTTCAACCTAGTGCTAAATTCTTATACTGTTATATTTTGTTCATAATATTTTTTTAACATTAAAAATAACTAAATAGTTAAATAAAAAAAATTGCCTTTTTTCTTATATAAATGCATTTTTTATAATCTATAATACTTTATTTCTTATTATATTTGTATAACTATATTTTTATGTTTGTTGCTTATTCAACAATTATTATTTTTATTAAAAAAAAAGTTTTATTCACACATTCACAATCACTTATTACAATATAATAAGTTAATAAGTATATAATAATTATTAGATTAATAAGCTACTTTACATCTCCATTTAAATATCAGTACATACCTATAATTGGTTATAATACAAACATATAAACATAAACATGCTTTTAATAAATTATAATGTTATAACATCAGTACAAAAAAATGTTTTTATTGCAGCAATCCGGTTGAATTCATAAAAACTTACCTATATTTGTTAGTATATACACAATATATATAAACATCTACGGATCATGGCAAAAGGTGGTTTTTAAAAACATTTTAAAAATTATTAAGTACCTATATGAAAAGAAAAAAGACTTTTTTTAATTTAGCAAAAAAGAAATAAGGGAAATTGAATCGGAAGCGGTCTATCCGTATTTAACTGTATGAATAATATATTACTATTTACTAACGTATTCGGTATAAGATGATGACGATGATGATGCGATGGTGATTTGTCGACTGTCAATGATGGCGACGACGACTAAAATTTTGAAAACAACTGACTTCACTCCGCGACCTATATGGCTATATGTCACTGCGCTGCGTTTTACGATAACTCCCCGATCGTAGTATTATTATTTATTATTTATTATTTAATAACATTTTATTGTAGAACACAACTAAACGTCAGACGCTTAACAGTCCCCACTCACTAATTGGGCTGAAGATGAATCATCTTATCATATAATATAATAATAATATCAATCATTAAAATTAAATACATCATTATATTATTTATATTATATTATAGTGTATATTTTAAATAAGTAGTTTTAAAAAATAAAAGTCTCGTGAATATTATATATCAATCCAATAGGCAGCACATTCATGTTAATTTTGCTATGTCTAATCACACATATATTTTTAAACGCCCTATTAAAAAATAAATAAATGGATAACTAAATAAAAATATATTATCACTATTAATACAAGACGGATATGGGTTTATAGGAAAATTATTACACATAGGCCTATAAATTGAAATGTGAAATTGATTTAGTTTGCAACTGCAGCTTATCTTCTGAACAACTCAACCTATTTCAATCAAAGTTATCTGCCTGATATTTAATAAGTTTAACTAATTTGTTTTTTTAAAGACCGAGATCAAGTAACACTACCAACAAAATAATGATTTTAACTAATAATTATAAAAAAAAAAAATAATAAATTCATATTTTCCTCAACTAACATAATTCTCGTAAATCATATTTTTGTTGAACATTTGAAAAGTAAAAACTATAAAGTAACATCACTTGATTAATTTTTAAGAAAATAATATCTTTTAATACTTCATTGTTTCATACTCTCCTGAAAAATGTCTTGTAGTCTTGTGAGTAGGTATGTAACTTGGTCATTCCACCGCTGACGTAAAATTAAAACTATAGTTAAAAAATGATTAATTTTTGTATAATACAAATTATAGAACTAATGAAAATGTTAAAAAAAAATACCTACCACAGTGCGATTATATGTTATTGATGTTAAATAATATTAAAACTGAAAACTGCAAAACGGTCATCGTTTATAACCGCACACTTTCAAAAAAAGGTCGTCGTTCAAAACCGCACACATACGTATATACCTTAATCCCACATATTTTCCCTAAATCAAACCGTTCAATACCGCACACATTAATATATATTAATAACATATAAAATAACATTGTATCGTTTAGTATCGCACGCCAGTTAATCATGTTTAATCAATATCACAAAATCATTAAAATAAAACTTTCGAGATTATACAGGAAAATCAGTTCTATTCCAATATCAAAAAAAAAAATATAATATAATAAAATTCACAATCTGGATTATGGTTAAAACTTATTTTTGGTTTGCCACGTGATTCCTAAGGCGTTTGTTGAGATTATGGCTAATTTTCCAGATGAAAAACAATTTTATGATTTTGCTGTTTAATTTTTAACTGTGAATCAAATGTGTGCTGTTTTGAACTATCGACCTTTCATATTTCCTTTTTTAACAATACAATAAATGTGTGCGGTAGGTATTAAACGGTGTAAAATCTGCGGTCATGGACGGTATAAGTGTGCGGTTATGACGACCACCGTGGCACCGTGCATAACAAATAATGCTGACATAGTAATGTTTTGAAGTTTAATTAAAATATTTTATTTATTGTACATAAACAACAACTAGAGTCTACCAACCGATACTGTTTTAACAAACATTATTATTTTCTGCCCACGAAATGCATTGACGTATTATTTTAAACGTAACTTTTACGCCGTTCACTTAATATTTTTATGACAAAATGTCGTGCAAGTTTAGGTAACCTAGTTAGATGATAGTATAATAATAATTCAATTAGGTACTTATCCATTTTTTCTTTAACATTTTAAATAATTGAAAATAGCCATCAGAATTCTTAGCCATATCATTCGTTTCAGTAGATTTATAAAATACTTAAATTTATAAATAGACTTAAATTTAGGTTTGTTTATTTATTGCAACAATTATGTAATTAATTATTCACAATTTTTTTTTAAGTTTTATGAGTCCAAATGATATACATGCAACCGAGTTCAGCAAATATAGATTCCTCTTACTGCGTATTTCCTATAATAAATGGTTAATCGTATAATACCTAGGTAGTAGGTACTAAACATTTACCAAAAAAAGAATTCATATATAATTCTTATATAACATGGTAGTAAATATTTAATGTCATTTATATGTATTTTTACAATTTGTTGTCTTTGTGTGTGTGTGTGTTTTTGTAACCATTTGGTATAGTTAGAACCATAGGTACCACTATGGGAAAAAAGTTAAAAGTAAAATTCCAATAATAATTAACAAAATAATCGAAAAAACTAAAAAATAATAATGTTAAATATTCACGTAACACCTATTTTCGACATTACTGATAAGAGAATCTTCTATAGACGTGATATTATACATGATTCTTAAAATACTTTAGCTTTATTTTAGAATTCTTTAGACAATTTATTACACATTTTTCTCACAAAAATTCAAAATACCGAAAATACATTTCACACTGTCACAGTGTATTATTTAGAAATTGTGTATATATTTACAAAAGACGATGATTTTTCCTTTAACGATAATATCGTTATGGTTTGTTGTAAATCAAAAAATATAGTTTTATAAAACTATCGATTCTTTTTTATTACGTATTTACGTATATTATTATTTTCTGTAAACAATTATGTAATAACGAAAAAATTTAGTATTTTTATGCTATTTATATCACAAATCTATTTACACCATTACATAATTTGTCGGTGTTGATGATTATTGAATTAAAAATTAATAACACTATTGTATATTATGATATAAAATAATATGACATAATAATTAATAATAAAATATACTTGTCGATTTTGTTAAAAATTAATTCAAAAAATATATCGTTTCTATATACATAATATTATAGAAGGTGATTCTTTAATCATTAAAAACATTCATTATTTCTAAAAGTATAGGCTTTTTTCAATTTTTTTTTCACCCTTATATTTAATAGTGAAATCACTATCAACTTTTGATTTTAAATGGTAACCTATATATTTTATAATATTGTAAAATAGTGGGGCTATATTTTTTGTGCATTATTTTTAATTTAACCGTTAGTGAGTAATAGACTTATATAGTTACTAAAAGTTGGGTGGTTTGAAGTTTTTAAGTGTTTGTTCTACAGGTTATTACCGTCGTGAGGCGTTAGTAACGACAGGTACAAATAAAAAAGTTCATCACTGCGACAATAGTCTATAACGTGTTTATTACATCTGAATTATAATATGATAATATGATTATATGAAACAAGAAGTATTATAAAAACAGAAAACCACCCAACTTTGAAAGCTATATCTCGCTAAAAAATTAATAATAATTTATTCAACGTTAAAATTCATTAAAAAAATAGCTCTAACTTTATTTTAAATATAGGTTGCCCTTTGAATTTTGAAAATCAAAAATTGATAGTGTGGTTTCACTATTAAATAAAAGGATAAAAAAATAAAAATTAAATTTCATTCAGTGAGAAAAAATAAAACAAAATATTAAAAAAAAAATTTTAAAAAGTCAATACTCGACAAAATAATGAGCGTTTAATGATAAATAATCACCCAGTATATATATTTTTTTGTATCAGAACACAATAATTGTATAATGTACATATATTATATTAAAATTAAATTGTATATTTTATGTTTATTATTATTAACAAATTATAATAAACTCATACAACTATAATATCAAAATTATATTCATAGCATACAAAAAAACATCGATGACATATTCAAATAAGTAGTTTGGTCGTTTGGTAACTTAATCTGAAGTGTAGCATCCCCAGTTGACATTATTTAGTCGTCGAATGATAAGCGATAAGTCTTGAGTAATATTATTTCAAACAAATGGATTAGTAATTTACTTTAATTGTACAAATATTCTTTTATTATTTTAAGTATGCTTATTCAAAATGATTACATATAAATTATAGCAGTGAGCAAGATATAATTCCAAACTACCCTAACCTAACCTAACCTACGTTCGGCCCTGTCTTTAAATATAAATTATTAAAAAAATAGTAAAAATCAATCTCACGTTATTCATTTTGTTAATTATTTAAGAACTCTTAATACCAAACTCCAAAAAATTTATTGATTTTCAAATAACTATACATGCTAACAAATTAGATTAATTATTTTTAATAATATATTGCTTAACGCATTATTTATATAAACAAAAATTTGATATGAATTTATGGTAATGTCATTATAAATTAAGATGTTAAAATTCAATGTATGAATATGTATTTATAGATAATAACAGTATATACCTAATCAAGATTCAGAGTAACATAAAAAGTAATATAAATGTAAATAGTACCTAGGTACTAATTACTGCTATTAATTTAAAATAGATAAGTATAATTATTTTGAAAAAACTACATTATATGCATTTTGCATGCATTTTCTTCACATCCACAAATCACAATAATGCATGTTGTCGAAACGATATACCATATATGTATATAAAAACATACAAAAGTCACTTTTTTCTCAAATTGTCTGCGGTCACGTGTTGACAGTTTTTTGAAAAATAAAAACTAATTTTACGTCTTTTTACGAGTATAGGCTGCTTGTGGAGTTTCTACAAATATGTTAGAATGTAATAGTTTAAAAAGTATCGCCCCATCTTTAAAAGCAGTATTATATTTCACTTTTTTTACTGTGGTAAAAAATTTGTCCTGCATAACAATTTGACAGACCTATTTTAAAACCGAATTGGCATTCGTACCATCCCTCCCTCATATTGTGTTATTTTGCGATTTTTTCTTCATAATTCTTCTATACTTCTATAGGTACCTATACAAACAGTTTAAGCAGCTATATACGATTATGATCTCCAGAACGCATGTGAAGCACGAAATAGAGACGAGAATTCCCTAACCGAAAATAACCTGTATTGACTATTGACTAGGCTTACGAAACGGCTAACGGTTACGATACGATGTAGATACAGAGAGCCACTGTCTCACTGGTGGTCGTGAAGTCGGTTATTAGCATCCATATTTCTTATGACAGGTGAGGACTACGCTGTCAGCAACAAGACTCGGGCAGAATTAATTGCACACAATACGTTGCAGTCATAATATGTGGCTCCAGTGGCGTACACTCAAATATAAATATGGGTAGCACGTTCAATGGAAAATAAACCACCCACCCACCCACTGACATTTATTTTAATTCAATGTTATAGCATAAGTGTTATACAAAAATTGGTCACATAAAAATTACTTCTATAATTATTAATGTCATAAATAAAATCATCCTAGCTACAGTATACCTAGTGGCTACTACCAACATTATTTTCAATATGGTCAATTACATTTATTAGGTATCTTTATATACATAAATAAGGACCACCCTAATATATATTATATTATATTATACCCTATATACATTAAACGTTCAGACAGTCAGACAGACAATGTGTTCAAAAAAGTATGGAAAATAGTCAGGCGCGGAATAACAAATCTAAAGTGATGATACAGAGCGATTTAAATACCTAATAAAAAATTAACTTAGTAAAGTCTTTTTTATTTTTTGAAAGAATTCTTATTTTTAATTCCATTTGTTATAGAAGGTAAAAGAATATCATTTTGGGCAAATTCAGAAAACGTGTTGATGCTTATTAGATAACCTATAAATTATATAACCGAGTATAAATCAAATTTTTAAATAATAAAATATTTGATTAATAATTTTAATACTTCGATTTTTTACAAAAAATAGGTATTATATAATATTATCAACATCACAGATGTCGTTCAGATTTATGTACATTGATATATGATGCACATCCTGTTATGTTATATTTTTAAAAATTTTTAACTTTCATTATTTTTTTTGCCTACATTCTAATTTATTTTAGTACATAACTACCATGTTATTGGGACAAATATTACTGAATAAAAATATTACTGAAAATATTATGCATAATGGTGTTTAATAACGTTTAATATAATATTGCATTTACAAAATATATGTAGATTATAGACAGACAATAGGTAAAAAAAAACTTATAAAATCAATCTTAACGAATAATAATAAGCAATGTGTGGAGTTAACAGCTACATAGATAGGTATTATGGACTTATTATTTCATCCTGTTTCAAATAGGTTACCTATGCAATAAACCTAATCAATAATAATATACTATAGAATATGTTAATTATTAACCAGCTACAATATATTACACTGTTTAAACAAACACGCAAAAAAGATTATTAAAATAATGCAAGTACATAAATAATGTAGTATATGTAATAATAGGTAGATAAATTATAAAATTTGCAAGAGAAAATTCGGCAAAAAAAAAATACTTTCAGTCTTGTTTAAGGAGCATACGACACACTATGTAAACTACTATTATAGTGTAACAAATAAATAATGTATTGATTTATCACATAAAGTGTTAACAGATGAGAATTGTCTTGATGTTAAAACACGAGACTTGGGAAATAGTTTTAGAAATTTTGATATACAAAAATATCTAAATATTTAAATGTTAAATTAAATAAAATAAACATCAATGAGACAAGTATAGTGTATAATATGTACACAATCAATTCATGTATAAAATTAACTTAAACGGTTATCAAATTTACCATTGAGTCAATGACCGTTTATAATGAACAATCCATATTGTTAAATAGTATTAATATTTGAATCATAAACATTTACATATTGGGTGATAAATAATTCTCATTTATATATTTATGACATTCGTTTTACAGGTTTTAACAGACAAAATATGTTGAAATAACAATAAAGACAGGTTTATGCGTGGAAATAATGTTATTACATCAATGATTCTAAAAAATTGAAATTGGACTAGACACATTATTTCAGTAACAATAGACAAAAATAAGTAAATTACACAGTTTATATGACTTAAGATACAAATATCTTTAGATGTATAGAAAAAAAATTATTATTTAAAATAAATTTATTTTAATAACATTATTTAATTTTTTTAATCTCATTGATTGTGAACAAATATCACTATAACTATGAAATAAGGTCAATAAACCATTTATAAAAAATGAAACTCAAAATAAAGAATAATTATAGATAATTATCAATCTTTTTAATTTTAAAATTATCGCATTGTTATTGAATAGGAGTTTGAAGATATTAACTGTAGAAAAAATGTCGGTTTAACTATTATACTTGCATAGTCAAATAAATCATAAGTTACCATGTTACAATTGTATTTGGATGTTATTGTTTATTACTTACTATGTACAATAAATTAATATACGATTTTTGTTATACACAATGACATTTTCTATGCATTACTCTATTTACATTTTACCATACACAGCCTTTTGAACCCTAGATAATGGGATGATAACAAAACTCATTATGGCACCTATGTTTGTTTTTGTACCATAATAAGAATTAGTTGAAGTTGAATTTGAATGTAAAAGGGCTCCCGTGGAATTGATGGAACTGTTGAAATGGATTGAAACCATCTTGGTGATGACGCCCAGATTCTGGATCTAGTGGATCGATACCACGATCAAATTGTTCTCGTTTTTCTGATTTTACACAAAGCAAAATGTATTAATAGTTATTACTCATTTTACACTTTCAAAAAAATATATATATAATAAATAATAATACATTATTAGTTTATACTAAATTTTCATTTTATTACCTGGATTAGTCAGAACTTCTTTGGCAGAGGCTATTTCAATGAACTTTTTCTCTGCATTCTTTTTGGCTTCACCTTGGAAATTATCTGGATGCCATTGTTGAGCAGCTTTCCTGGAAATGTACAATATTTTATAATAAGCATTAATCTTTTTAAATTATTTTTATCATTTTTATTTTTTATTTTTATCTTGAATAAACATACCTATATGCTTTAATTATTTCTTGTTTAGTGGCAGTTCTTTTAACATTTAATATCTTATAATAATCTTTTCTTTCTGCCTGTTTCTGTAAGTTCTTTGCTTTTTTTAATCCTTCACTTGCTTGTCTATGCTCCTGGTCGATATGAAGTGCATGCTCAAAATCTCTAATAGCTGAACAAAAAATATAAATATGTACTTACTAATGTTAGTAAATAATACATCATTAATCATATATTTATTATTACACTAATACAATTCAAAGTAATACTAGTCACTGAGCCACTGCTGCTTGGCCATCTTTTAATTAGAAAAAAAAATTATGTTAATTTTACTGACCTTCATCAAACATAGAATTAGCAATATATCCCTCTGCTCTCAGACAGTAAAGATCTGGTGTTTGACTTATTTCTAGTGCATCGCTACAGTATTTCAATGACAATGATAAATCATCTGTATGTTGATAACTGTGGCAAAGTTTTTCCAAGGCTAACAACCTTATGTTTTCAGTGTCTTTTTCTATGTCTAATATCTAAAATTCAAAATTGTTAAATCATTTAATAGGCAGATATATTAATAAAATATTTAATTCAACATCTACCATCCACAGAAAACAAGTTACTAAACACAATAAGTAGTTTATTAAGTGCGTCATCTTGTAACATTGTATCCTACTTAATATTATATAAATACAATTTCAACAATAATATTTTACTTTAGACTAAAGTATAATAATTTAGAAAAAAATAAATGAAGGATTATTCAAAATAAAAACTTAAATATTTTAGAATAATTTGAGCGCTTAAAAATATTTACATGAATTAACTAATAATAGTTTAAGCCAAAAATACTTTAAAAAATATTAAATTTTTTATAAGAAATTATAAGAAAAAAAATTATTGGCAATTGATACCTATCAATAAAACCCAGTAAATACTATAATATACTAATCTTAAATTTATTTAATAGATTATTCTTTATAAAATTAAATTGAACTGTATCTAATATCCATTACATAATATTTAAAGTTTTTAAGCCTAAATTAAAATTAAGTTAAACAACAAAACTAATGTTCTTGGAACTTGGAAGTAGAACTTAATATTTTAGTTAAATCAAATATTTTACCTTTTTTGCAAATTGAATACTACTGGAAAAATCTTTGATATTGAGTGCTGACTGACTGTCTACTATCAGTCTATCAATTTTTTTAACAATTTTATAATGTGAGTGACATAATTTATGATCTGGATCTAATTTTAAACATTCTCTAATTTCTCTGTAAAATAATTAAACATGATCATACAGTATTGTATAGATAACAAATAATAAATAAAAATTACTTTAGAGATTCAGATACTTCTCCTATACTGTAATAAATTTTTGATAATTTGTAATGGCCATCTGTATCATCAGCTTGGAGTTTAGTAGCTGTCCGTAAATCCATAATAGCATGTTGCACATTTCCAGTACTTAAATATAATTGTGATCGTTGTTCGCGTAATGAAGGAGCCCAAGGACAATGTTCTATAAGACGATCCAATGAATTTATACCACTTTCATAATCTTTGTTTTCTTGATAGTAGGTTGCTAATTCTACATCGTAAGCAAGACCATCAAGTTTTGAGTATAAATCATATGCTTCTCGTGAAAAATCACCATTGGCAATATACTAAAATATTTATAATTTATTAAATTAATAGATAGAAATTCCTCAATAGTAAATATATTTATACTTACCACATTGTAGAGTTCTTTTCTTGCATCTTCGATTGAAGCTTGTTTCATCAGGACTACACCTCTTTGATAACGTGCCTGATGAAAAATATAAAAATATAAAATACAACATATAATATAACTTTTAAAATTCTATAAGATTATAAATATTAATCTTATTTTTACTTACAGCTGTAAAATCCGGTTTGAGTTCAAGAACTTTTCCAAAATCTAATAACGCGAATTTAGCTTTTCCTAAGGCTAAATAAACTGTACCTCTTTTAAAATAAGTTAAATAATTATTTGGATCACCCTCTGAAAAAAAAAATGTTACATATTATTAATCAACAAAATATTTTTTTTTTTTTTTTATACAGTATACACATATTATAATACAATAGTAGTATTATACTAAAATATATAATATAAATTATAACTATATTTGGAAATTAATTTATTTTATTAACATTAAAATTAAAAATGAATAAAAATAAATACATTAGAGTTTGTAAGTTACTAAAAAATGTGTGATAATATATTAGATATAAATAATTGATAAGTAGCTAATGATATTTAAATCATAATAAAAGCTGAAGGTATTTTAAATGTTAATTACAATAATTTGGAAAGAAAATTCAAAAAATCACTTCCAAAAAGTTATAGTACATAAAATTAAAGCACAGAGATTATACTTGAGATTGTAAGTAAAAATGTTAAAAACCTATACCTAGTATACATCATACAAAACGGTTAATATAATTTAAGGTACCTATCATTAGAATCTATAAAATTCAAATAGATTGATTATTTTTATGGTCTTGTTGAAAATTGTATTGAATAAATCACAAGGATTAACATGGAAAATCAAGTAATCGGACAGGCTAACATCATAAACACTAACACTAGAAACGGTGTTTCTCTGATAACAAAGATTCAGAATTTAGTTTGCCTATAAGGCGACGTGTTCACTTACCCACAGCGGCATGATAATGGGATAGGGCGTCTTGGAGTTGTCCGCGAGCTAGGAAGTCGCGTCCCATATCCAAATGGTTCTCAACATCGGAACCTACGGATCAGACGAAAAATAAATACACACAAAGTCTACTTGGTGACGTATCCAAGGATCAGCACTCGGAAGCACTCAGCGGCACTTCTTACCCATGACTACCGAACAGTCCAAGGCCAAGAAAAACAGACAAGTGGAGTACAGTTTCAGCCGCATCCTATGCCACGTATCCATGACGGCGACGATAAAAGTCACTTTTCTCCTCTAGGCGTATCGGACGTACGTACGTGCGCGGCGGCTGGTCGTGAATCGTGATGATCCGGAAGAAACCAATCGCATCCTACGCGACGAACAAACGATAGTACATCCGGGGTGCGTGTGACGTGCGGCGTACGCGAACGGTGTCTGAGCACTCTGAGCGGAGCGGGTCACCGAAACCGAGTCGGTTGCCACCGCCGCCGTGACAACTGATAACACAATACGGTGATAACGGACTTTTGGAGTGCTGCGTTTGGTGTGCAGCCGTCTGGCGCCTATGCTCAACTGCGGGGCAGTGGATAACAAACGCGACTGTAGGCCGACCGGTCGAGCACCGTGTTGTACTCCCATTGGTCCGTTTAGCTTTCCGCGCCAAACCACTAGGAAAAATACTGCTCACGCGAATCGTATACTATTTATAAGTTTAAAAAAATTACCAAAAGTTCAAATTTTTCCGAAATGAAAATTCCCCATATCAAGTTTTCCATTACTTTGTACAATCTTTTGAAAAATGTTTTTTTTTTATTAAATTTGACTATTTTTAGATGTAAAACTCAAAATTCTGCAACATAAAATCATTATTTTATTTGTGTAGTAGGTACAAGCAGATGATTTGTATACAAATATAATAATTGAGTTCATTGCAATATTGTATTTCAAAATACGTCTGAACTTCCTACGAAAAAAACAGCGATTTAGCGTACATCGTCGCATGTTTATAAATAGATACTTATAAATCGTAACTCTTGATTTGTTCAACCTATAAATACATTATTTTTATAACTAATAAGTATTTAATTTTTCCTCTCAGTGCTAAACATCCACGACTTATTGTTATCATATTATGTAAAGACGATTTACGCCTATTATACAATTATTCAGTCTCCAGATAGATATTACTTATTTTAGATACAATAATTTATAGGTGTGTGTCGGCATATTGTCGTCACAGCGATATTGTTGTTTACTCCGTTGCGTGGAAATAATGATTCATTTGCGTGTGCGTTTGTTATTGGACCACGTGACCTGCAGCGTATACGTGTGCGTGAAAATCAGGACGTGCAATCAAAAATAGTAAACAAATTACATACAAATATACAATATATTGTGTAGACTACGGGATGTTGGATGTTGTCCGCAGTACCATATGTCAGGGGGGAGAAGAGCAAAGGGGGACATGCCCCGGATGACAAATTTTTAAAGACAAAATTAAAGTTTTATTTTAGTTTACTGATTGACAATAATTTAAAAAAAGACTTATTAGTTATTAATTAGTTCAAAATATGTATACATTATTAGACATAGCCTGCACATAGGTATTAATTAGGTACACATTTTTCGATAATGAAATTGACGCGGCAGCAGAGGTGGCGTATTAATGTATTATTCACGACAGTGGCGCCCAACCCTATTACTAGGTGTAGCGGTCGCTACACCTTGAAAATAAGGGGAGGGTGGGTACTAGGTAATGGGTATAATAACATAAAATAATTAACTTGAAATATGTTCATTATTCATTATTTTTATAAAATAATGATAATGTTATTGTATTTTGTTCATGCTTTATATTTCGTAAACCGTTTGAAATAAACAGTAAACCACCTATACTATATACTATTTATACTCGAAAATAAATTTTTATTTTGAAGGTTTTAATGAATTTAAAAAATATAATGCCTGTTACATATTGGTATGAATGTATATTGGTATATCTCTTTAAAAATTAATACACCTTATTCTGACAAAACACAGATTATATTGGTTGGTACCTTAATATTTACTAATATTATCAATTAAAATAATATGATAAAATGTATAAAATAATATTATTTTGACTTTTGAGTTTATAAGGGGGTGGGTGGGTGGGTAAAATTATTTCTTGCTACACCTGAAAAATATATCTTGGGCGCCACTGATTCACGAGGATGATAATATTAATATATTATAATTTATAATTTATTGTATCCAAAGTTTACTTATACCACACGTCCACACACGGCAGTTTACACTGTTATCGCTAATTCAGTATATTAGAGTGGTTAGACTACCAATAAGTTTTTATCTTAGAAAGACCATTATAATACTAAGATCAATTAGATCAACGCATTTCTTATTGTCGTTCGTATTATTTTCGAATATAGATTATAGGTACACATGCGTATTATACATGCATATATTCGTGTATACATATCCTGATTCCTAATACACAATAGTATTTTAAGTGTTTCTCCGTATTAGAAGTAACTATTACCTACACAATTATTGTGATATTTGAATTTGATATTTACAGTTTAATTAAACGCGTTTTTTTAATTTGAGTATAATGAATGAGTTTATTTAAATGATGTTGAGTTAATATCATATGTGTGCATTGTAAATTCGTATATGAATAAATTTATTAATACAAAGGTATTATTTTGAGAAATTGTAATAACAATTTTTGAACGTAATTAATTTGAGCTAATGACCCAAAAATTATCTGATTAAACTAATAAAGTATACATGTTATAATTTGCGCAAGAAATTAACCAAACGTTCAAGCGAATTTATATTCACAATTAAAAGACTATTAAGAAGATGTTATTATAGTATCCAGTGTATTTGTTTTTTCATACTGGTTCACACACAGCATAAAAATTTATGAAAAAATAAAAAAACTTATGTTATAGGATAAATTTACGAATGTCATTAGAACTGCTACAATTGTATCTACCAAAACTGTCTTAAAATTATTTTCTTTTGAACATATTTAAAAATCATTTATTAGGATATAACTATAAAATGGAAATATTTAAATAAAACGCATTTAGCAAACACAAGTGTACTTATAAACTACAAAATCAATAACTTGTATGATAATCACGATATTGACAAAATTGGAATTCAGATAAGTAGTGCAACAGAATATACAGAAACAGAATTATAAATTATAGTAAAAACCAAAAAAGTATAAAATTTAACAATTACATTTAGTACAAATATAATAATACTTGCTCGTGTTATTCAAAATACAAATAAAAAACATTTGATAGTTAGATTACATTTTACGCGTTCCCTTGCTTTTAGTATAGACACGTGGATCTCATCTCACGGAACTTCATACGACGGCTCATGCCCTTAAAATATAGGTACTTGGATTTATCAAACATATAACACTAAGTTTTTTTGTTATTTTAACTGTCAAACTGTCTTAGTCTTCTCTACCTTGTACATATGAGTTCAATTATATTATAGAGTTTGATGTTGATCAGAGCTCAACTTAGGAATTTTGGGGCCCGGGTCTAATTTTTTGATGGGGCCCCAAAATTAATTATTATCTAAATTCTAAATTATCAACTTAAATTATAAATGCAGTCTTTTTGCTATATGGATTTTTTATATTTATATTAAATTTATTTTATAAGATTATAAATAAATTATACCATAAGTCTATAAGTAATTATTTAATGATTATTAATAATATAAATAAAACGATGAAATAAAAAAACATAAATATAAGTAAAGAAGTGTAGATATGATGATGATGATAAAATGCTTTTGACCAACTTTATCTTAAAACTTAATAGCTTATTTTATCGATTTGAGAATAATCATTAATATTTAATTCCATTACGATACGTGACTAACGAAACTACATAAACAATAATATCATACAATTTCACAGTGCTACTTTAATAATTAAATATCAACAGGGGCCCGAAGCTGCAGCCCCCTAGCCCCCCTTAAGTTAGGCTCTGATGTTGATGTACTTCGTGAAGACGTGAAAGATCAACTTAGAATTTAGATTATAATGAGTACTTTGTAGCTTATATTCTTAAAGTTAATGTGCCTACTCGTGATTCTGTCGATTGTGAATTGTGATGATTAATGCTGTAAATTAATTTACATTTTTATATATACATATAAATATATTTATTTATAGTAATCTATTTAATTGTGTTAAAGTGAATACAATATCAATACTGAATACAATTATAAAAATATGCAAAATAAAAATACTATATTTTGTTTTAAATCTCAAAAAAGATGGGAAAATGGGTACCGCTCTGCTATACAGTATAGACATCGAGTGGGATATTAGGAGGTATTAGGTAATGATGAGTTTTGAGTAGTATGTTAAATTTTAATTTAATGATATATTATAATTGTATACGAAAAATGATTTCGGGAGGAGACAATCGATTTATCTATCACCATTAAATATATTTCTTGTTTATTTTTATTTTTTATTATGAAGTATTCCTGACAGAGTCATCTAACTTATTGATAATATTAATTAACATTTTAGTAGTTTAACAATTGATAATGCATAATTATTTACAAATTATATACAAATCATTTACATCATGAGTATACAATATTTATGAAAAAAAATATTGGATAGAAACATAACTATAAGAATAAAATAAATTATAAAGAGTAGAATTACCTACTGGTGTTGATGAGACAGGGCATCATGAGGACGTCCACGCTTTATATTGGATACAAATTACTTGCCACGAATTTAATAACGAAAATAAATTAAAAATCTAAATATTTAATACACTTATACATTTCAGTACAAGGTACTTATACATATATTTATTATTATTATATAGTAAAAACTAAATAGTAATATTTAAAATAAATTAAATGTCAATTAAATATAATTATTATAAAACATCGATGTTGTAATGTATACGTTTCAAAATGAAAAACAACTGGATATTACTTTATACTTGGTAAAACTTATATAACTTGTACTAACTATAATAATATGTACGTAACAACTAATAAGTACCTATACTAATAACTTTATTTTTAAATCGAATTATCATTATAATTATTGTTAATTATACATTGAAAAATTAATTTTATTTTAATAAAAACAAAAGCTAAATTAGGTGTATTCGTCAGTTATTATTGTTACACTCTAACAATCTGTACATAATGATTGAAAAATGTTCGTGTTTATGTAAACATTTTAACTTCAATCTAATAAAAAATTGTGCGTATATATTTTCAATATTTTTAAATGTCTACAAGTATAATTTAATACTTTTTTGGGATGTTATTATATTACATTTACAAGCTTTTTGGCCAAGTGTTATGTTTTTGATATGTGACTCACCCCTAATCAGAAAATTCATGGCTGAATTAAAGCTCAAAACATGATGATGCTCTTGCTAGTTATATAATAATTATGGCTGTATAATGATTCGGAAAGTAACGTTTAGAAGTTCAAACAGATGCTAGGTATAACGACATTGAATATTGGATTTTAACTGATTTTGTATGATTTTGTATAATCTATTATAATATTTAAAAATGTAAAATTATGTATATATACTCAATATATATTATTTAAAATAACATAACAAATAAGTTGTAGATAGTTAAATAGGTACTTAAATTATATAATCATTACTTATACTTTATATAGCTATAACAATAAAATATTTTTATATTAATTGTAAATATTTTCTCTTTACATATAGTTAGTAGATACTTATAGTTGCTGAACTTTTCTAACATATTATTATATCGTTCAAATTCAATAGTAATATTAAATAATTAGTCAAAACTATCTTAGACGAGTTTTGGTCTCAATTTAGTTGACATTTTTGTTGCTATTATGACGATGTAACTTGTCTTTGTCTTATTATTGAATTAATTTAAACAACAATACTTTGATTAATTTCGATATCGCACTTTGAAAATATATTTTAAATATTTATATTGATAAAATAACATATCGATAGTAACTCATGATTCCCTTCTTTTATTTTTAATGTGAGATACTTAGATATATACTAAATTAAATTTTAGCTTAATAAAATTTTAAATATATTTTGGTTTAGATTTGTTTATAATAAATACATTTAATGAAGTATACTATATATAACTTAACTATTTAAGTTCTGCAATCTAAATGTTTATCCGACCGTACAAAGTATAACATATAAGACCATTAACTTCTTTTTTCAACCCTTATATATTATGCTAGCTGCTAACTGGATGGCTCACACATACATTTCGTTTTTATTCACAAAAATCAAATATTTTATTTTTTATATATAAATGTTTCCCATTAGTTACAGATCTTATTATTTACATAATTAAGCATTTATCGAACATTTTAAATACTTAATTAAATAAAAAAATAATAATAACTTATAATAAGTCTTAATATTTTGAAAATACTAAATAGAATAGTGTATGGAAAAATATTATCTAAGTAAAACTGGAGTGTTTCAAGTTTCAACACGGTAACGGAATTCATATAGTTTAAACATAAATCAGAGAAAAGTTAGAAAAGTAAAATTTAGCTCTCTATTCTCATTGGACTACCCTCACATAGGAGATATAGGACATAGATATATATAGATTCAGTGGTCGAATTGAGAGGTACGGAGCTACTCTACTATATTTTTTTTGTGTATCCCAACTATAATTTTTCACTGGAACGGGATGGACTTATGTCCAAAATAATTTTTATTAAAATATAGATTTCAATAAATTTATCTGCGTGTAGCTAAAAAGTGGTATTTAAAATATAAGTATGATTGGTCAGGGGTGGGGTAAGCCCCCTACGGGTCTGTGTTAAGTAATTATGCACGTAAAACGCAGTTTTTAAATCGTTGGATTGAGTTCCTCTACTTGATTTTTTCCAATTCGATGAGTACTGTGCAGTGTTCATTATCTACGTGTAGATTCAATACTATCACAATAATTTGTACGGCGCATGATGGCAAGATTCAACAATCTTCATTTCTCACCACCTCAAGCTAAAAAGTATCTAAGTTCAATTCAAAATATCTTAAGGAGGGTTTGAGATGACCCAGGGGGGGCTAACTCTCCTCTATTTATACATCGAAGAGCACTTTATATATTATTTACATTTTTTTTACAATAGTTATATGTTAATTTTACAAACCAGTTTATTTTTAAATGTATAACTTAATAACTTTGTTTTCTATCTCCATTTTGTTGTCTCGTGATTTCGTATAGTTCGTCGGATATATACCTCTCTCTCCTCATTATTCTTCATATTGATCGATGTATTCTGCAGTTAATATATTTGTTTTGTACCGCGTTATATAGGTGTGGTTCCGAAGGCTAACGATGAACATATGAAAGATTCACTTTTGAATCTATTCTGAAATCTGAATATATTATTTATAACAGATTTTATTGTTGTAAATTTTAGGAAATTTATGGATTATAGTTCTATTTAATTAACTTACTTTTTGATTTGTCACTGCCGAAGTTCCGTGGTTCCGTCGCACTGGTTGATGTGGTCTTTTTACACAAGTACGTGACTATCTGATTAAAATTTAAATAGGTTATAAATTTTTGGCTTATTTATTTTATTATTGTACTAAGAAATAAGAATGTTCAGATCATTAAATTTCCTAATAAGAATTTAAAAAAAAAGTTTTTGTTTTAAACTGTTAATGAATATTTTGTACAATTTAACAATTCTTTTTTTTAATATAACGTTAATTTTATATGAGAAAAGTCTAATAAAAGCTCATACATTCAAAAGTTTAAAGTTGAAGTATAAACTCAGAATACACCTATAGGGGAGTCGCTCTGCTCCACAAGCAATATATTTCTATGATAAATTATTATATACCAATATTAAGTGAAAAATGATTTTTAACAGAGACAATGAGTAAGTTTATATTTCTATAAACATTTTATTGTTTATTTATATTACTCGTATAATAATATGGTAGTAGGTTGAAATAATTTTAGTTAAAAAATAATATAAAATAAATATTATTGCTATTAGCTTATTAATCATCCTTGATTATCCTAGTCCCCAGACATTTCAAACGGACTTGACCAAGAGATTTATCCTAATTATACCTACTAATTTATTCTATCGAGTGACATTACTGAGAGCTTTCACAATTCAGTTATTCCCGGCGTATAATTGAGATAGCTTACTGTGCTTTTTATGTATAGATTATTATTATTCATTTTTGATATAAAAAAAAAAAATTAATCCATAATACCGCGAATAGTATACCGAAATGTTTGTACCGAATAGGTATATTGTGTAATCTGTATAAAAACTTAGTCTAAAGTTAAATTACTAATATATATCAAATGTTAAAAAAAAAAAATAAACTATGCAGCTATACAAGTATAACATACCTATAACTCGTTATACATTATATATATATATATACATTCCAAAATGTCAACATCAATACTTAGGTTACTTAAACTTTTAAATTTGTTAACGTGTAGCGTTAATACTCGGAGAGTTTCCTCACCGCTAAACCGGTTCCACTGCATTTTGGACACTACCCGTTTTTCACTATTTACCTAAAAAATTAATTCAAGTTTCCGCCGATATCTGTGTAGGTACCCGTTTTTTGAATCGATAATGATTAACATATGATCAGCTGGAACCTTACAGTCCAAACGTTCTATACGTTGTCGCCAACTTACGCCTAAATATTTTATTTATTGTTGTCATCGCTTGTTATGTGACGGATGAACTTGCTACGACCGGACTATACCGGAGAGTGTACCACCTGTCTATGTCGTTTTCTCTCTAAACAACTCGTGAACAATGTTACTAGTATTTAAGTCACCCGATCGTCCAAATACAAAATCATAACGTAGGTGGCTGTCGGTGGATATCAACAGTCAACTACACGACGAAAGTCAATTTTCGTTGGTGATGCTACTTCGTGTGAAATATTTAACTACGCAGTAGTTTTTTTCGCGCATCAAAAACAAAGGATTACATTTACTCGAAAAGGTACGTAATAATATTTTGAGCATTATTAACTTTATATACATAATGACTATAAACTATAGTAAATAATTGTATTTTCTCTAATAAATGATCGAACTGGTATGTTAATGCGTGTTTGTCTAATAGAATAATTTACTAGTAAATATTGGGTTGCGGTATACATATCTACTGACGTACAGCACCTACCGCACTAGCCATCTAAGTAAAATATTTTATAATTTTATTATAAGTAGTAAGTACCAACGCATTATTTTATTTTTATACATTCTGCATGGACGCATACCTACCAATATGGTACGTTGTGTACTGTGTACATACATAATATAATTGTTAAACATATGACATAGGTACTTATTATATAAGATTATAAAAAAATTCAGTGATAACTTTAAATTTTAAAATGTATAGGTACGATGAATTGGTTTTTTTGTTTAAATAAAATTTGATGTCTTATCAAGTATTATAACTTACATCTACTTAAGTTTCTATATCAATAGGCAATAATTATTATTATACTTGTCAACGCTCAACAGTAAAATATACCTATATATAGTATGTATTAGGATTTTGATGAACTTTGCATTTTTTTCCTTTGATCCTTTCAAATGCTATCTTAGCTAAAAATTGGTTTCATGCTCCTTTGAATCAGAATAAACCATATTATTATTTCGGATTTTTAAGTGCATTTTTTTTTATTTTGAACGTAATTTTTCTATATTTTTAGTAGTTTTTTTATACAATGTGGGGCATTTTCTTGAATTTTCGATTTCATAGAAAATTTGTTCTGAAACATAATTTTATTATTATTGGTAGATTTTTGTTGTTATATTAAATGTTATTTGTTGAATGACATTTTTATTATTTATACAATAGTTTTTAATTAATTTTTAAGAATTCGATATATTTTTTATTATAAATTAAACTTAAAATTAAAATGTTTACTGAACTTTGTTTACGAACATTGTTTAGAGACTTGGGGTATTATAATATAGCATTTTTGATACTTTTTAGGTCATCAACATCCTATTTCTAATAATTACTTATTCGGCTACTCATTATATAATATATATGTATCTATCTACTTAATACGTCGTAACTAGTACCTATACCTACTACTTACCAGTATTCTGTAGTAGGTTTTAAATATGATAATAAATAAGTAGATACAGAGATAATATTATGTAACCGACCATCCTTTGAATAATAATAAATATTGGGTTTATTTTCAAATCCTGTTGATGATGACGGTATGGTAAAAAAATAGGCATTTAAATCAAAATTTAAAAAAATAAATAAAATCAATAAACGTACCTACCAGTCCAGGGGTAGAAAAAATTGCATCAGCCCATAAAACAATATATATATATCATCACAAATCCAGGATGTAGGTCCTACGCAGGGCTACAGAAATGCACTTAAGATTTTACATTTTTCTTGACCGTAGTGGTCTTAACAATATTATTGATATAATTACTTAAATATAGTTCTTTCCCACGACCGTTCGTTCATTGGCCATTGCTGAAGTATTTCTCTAGACTCCTCCTGCAGCGACTGGTGGTGTTCTACTAACGTAGGTCCCTCCGATGAACCTACCTTTACGGCTATACAATAAATTACACTGGCCTCCAATGTCAGTATATTGTTAAACAATGATTGTACTTAATAATTTATTATGCAAACTTTTAACTAAAACTATGGTAAATATTTTGTAGCATCTAATTAATAGGTACTCGTTTTTAATTTTTGATCCCCACTTCCCTATATTTCTGTAAACTAAATATTGTGTTAGATTAAATTGATTAAAACATATAATAGCTGGTAACTACTGACCAAACACCTGTTGTTCACCACTTCAGTACCTAGCTTGATGTACCTATATATAAATTATAGATAATATTCTATTAATAATCTCCCTATATATTTGTCTATATCGACTATATCTCTGTACCACTATATTGTAAAGCGAAAGATATGGCCGCATATAATATATGAGTCTCCATAACAATGCTTTGATTTCTTTTTAAACATAATGGCTGATGCCTGTATAATTCTATACTAAGCCTATTTTTGTAATATGGTATTTCTTTATATAATATGCTATAAATCTATATAGTTGAACATACCAGACATTTATTCAAATAAATAAATAATATAATATTTATTATGTATTGACCAAATAAATGATGAAATCTCAAAATACCACCAAAAGTGTGTACTAGTTGTCTTAAAATATCGTTAAAAGTATCTGGTTTAGTTAACTGATTAATTCTAATAAGTTATATAGCCTTAGAGATTACTGAAATCGAGCTGTAGATGAAATTTTTCTCACACTTCTGATAGAAAAGTGATTATAGGTATATAAATGGTGCTACCGACCAACTTGTTGCATTTAAAATACGAGTCAATAGAATAAAGGGAAAAAAATATAATATGAAGGACTTTACCGAAGGAATCAGATTGTTAATAAGTGTTACGCAATCAGAATTTTTTCAAAAAAAAAAAATACACGAAACCCAACGTAGTATAAAATAGTTCAAGGTCACCCCACGTGAGATTTTCATTATTTTTAACAATCAAGGCAGTATAAAATAATTTCCTCGTAATTTATTCCAGAATCGCATATTAATTTCTTACTACACAGTATGCATAATTATTTACAACTAAACGAGCTGATAAAAAAAACTAATGTTATGAACATTTAGGTATAGCTTACAAAAAATTCCAATATGATTGATAATAATATTATGTTGAATGTTACTTGATGACATTTTTTTGTCCTAATATCTTATTTAACTACCCATCAGAAATTCAGTATTTATTCTTGAAAAATGTAATTTTATCAAAAAAATTAAATTCTAAAACATTTAATTTTAATATATTATTCAAATATTGTAATGTATACACTCGGTTATTTTTCAAATATAATTGTTGCACTAACCAATAAGCATAATTAAATAAATATATACATCTATAATAGGTAATATAGTTCATTTTATTTCAGAAATATTCTATTCATATGATTTCTTATTAATATATTATTTCTACATTATAAAATAATAAAACATATATGTTTTGTAACAAAAGGCAGTTTTGCATAATACAGTTCATTAATATTAATAACTTACTATTAATTTTTCGTCATCAACTTTTTACAATTAGTTCAAGCTCGTAAAGAATTATTATAAACCTTAACAATTAATGTTATAAAATAACAAAAATTAAATATTAAATTTAATAGAACTAGAATAAGAATGATATTGTATAATATGGTATTACTTATTCTAATTACCTACTTTTAATAAATAAAGATGAATAATTTCAATGGTTTGTGGATATTACAACTTACAACAAAATATTAGATTATTAACTATAAAGTTATTTTTGATTACAACATCAATAAAAGTAAAGTTTTTAAAGATAATTATAAAACAACCTTTGATAATGTATTACAAATTACGATTAAGGCATTATCCAAAATTAATGTTGAATAGTATTATGACTTTTCTCATTTATTTTTTGACAAATTTATAGTTATTACTTATTGGTGATAACTAAATTAGCTATGTTAGGTATATTGTTTAAAAATAATACTATTGTTGACAATATTCTTAAAAACAAATAACATACATATTTGGCGTTATACAAAAGAAAACTTAAATATTTTTTTGATAAGCAATAAAGATAATAGAATACTTAACTTAGAATCAATATGCAGTGATTTGGTAATAAATAATACAATGCTAGTGTAATAAAATGCCAATGCATCTAGTTTATAGGATAAAATAAAATAAAAAAATATCAACCAAGTACAAATCTTTAAAATGAGATTGCATAAGAAAAATGAAAATTAATGGTGTTCATCCCTTACAGTGATGAATCCTGTAACTGTAGCACAGGATGTCCTTAAAACTAAATATTTTAATAATGCAAGTATTTAGCTACAATAAATACAAGCTTGCTTAATGGAAATAAAAAATATATAATATTAGGTCTTAAAATTACAATACTTCTTTTATTTTTAACAGCTATTTCATACAGATGTGAGATATTGAAATATTAAAACTAAATAAAGTGTATAAATTTAAATAACTAATATTATTGCAATAATACTCGTTATAAATGGACGGAGTCGGTTTCATACAACAGTCAAAATTGTTTTAACTCACATTTTATCACAATTAAACAAATAAATAATTTAAATTAGTATAGGTAATAGTGTTCATTTAAACGAAAATGAGATTATTAGTTTCATAAAATAACTGCTATCAGATTATGGAAATTGTATGATTTAATACTAAAAGTTACTATCAAAAACATATCCTAATGATCTAAATTGGAAATATTTTTAGTTTTTAAATAAAAATAAATTTCATTTTATCCTTTAGATTCCATGTCAAATTTAGTTTGCGATTCTTTCAAATATTTTCTTTTCTTCACTTGTATATTTGTTTCTACCAAATAAAATGCTCCAGATGCAAGTAAAGCAAAAAAACTCGCAATAGCCACACCAAATGCCCAACCGAAAAAGTTGTTGTCATGGCCAGGCATCCAACCTGGTCGATTAGCAAACAAAGCAAATATTAACACTGCTATTGCAGCACAAACACCTAAAATAAAATAAAAATACGTTTGTATAGTAAAAAAATATGAATATTTATAGCAATATATGAACATTAAATTTACCAGATACAATCAACGTTATCCCCAACGCAAAAGTTATTTGTATAAAACGTTTTTCATCAGGTGTACAACATAGAAGAAACATTGATGAACCAACAGCTGATACTAATGTTCCTAGGAATGTAATTGTGTAAAAGAACTGAGTTGCCACAATGTAAACTATAAAAATGCAAATTGAATAATTTAAATGTCGAGAAACTGTACAATATTAATTTAATTACATGGTAACAAAAATCCTTTGATTTCATCATATCCCTTGGTGAAAGGGTCAAAAATCCAGTGGCATCCAACAAAAAACCTTCGCTCTGCTGGGTCATTAGGATCTGGTAGTGAGCGAAAACAATGAGTCCACAGTCCAAAACTTTCTAATTTCGCTCCTAAATTTAAATTTGAAAAATATGATACAATAAAACATTAAAAATTATTTATTTTTTTTTAAATGTATAAATACCCGTGATTCTTCCATCACTGACTAACCAACTGGTTGAAAAAAATGAAATGAACACAAACACTAAAGCCAAAACGTACAAGCCAAGGGCTACGTTACCTGCCAAACTACGCTTTTTCATTCTACAAAAATAAACATTTAAGTCAAGACAATATAAAAAAATAAAACAAATAATAACTATAATATCAATGATCCATAGAATGATTATTACCATCAAACAAATACTTTTAATAATCACAAATATTTAAATATGTTTTGTCAATTAGATTATAAATTCTATGAAAAGTTTAAATTAGTATTTTAATTAATTTTATTAGTATTAATAAAAATACATTATGATAAATTAAATCATCAGTTTAAATGTTAAGTCACCTATTATATTTAATTAAAGATATTACTCTCATTAAAAGCATTTATTATTAGAAATTATTACTATTATACATTTTATTTAATTTACTTTTTATTTCTTAATGGGTAAATAATAACAATAAAATTTAATATATTGTAATGAAATAATTATATAAAAAATAAAATCATAAATTCTATACTTTGTACACACACACACACACATATATATATATATATATATATATATATATATATAATATATATAACTAATCAAGGAATTAAAAAAAAATATTTTTTCTATGAAAAGTTTGAAATTACAGTTGTGAGTATTTCCCAGTACAAGAGAGAATATTAAATAAAAATTGTAAATCAAAGAAGTAACTTCTGTAATATTGAATGTTTAGTTAAGTTATTTACTATCCAACTTTTTATGATAAATTAAGACATTAACTATTAAGCCATTAAGGTATAAAACAAAATATGAAACAAATTATTAAGTTTTTTAGAAGTAGTTAAAAAATAATAATTTGAGTTAATTAATTATCATAAATTATAAAGTACATAAAATATTGATTACATAATTAATTGCTAAATTACTTTTTAACTTTGCTAGTAAACTTACCTATGATAGTGTGATACTAAAATAGTAAAATCATATAAATATAATACATCATGAGTATTAAAATACCATGTTGTTATAGTCAGTACATGCAATAAGCTATTAAATAAAGTAACTGTTCTACTATTTATGCTTGAAAAACACTAAATTCTAACTATAGACAATATCCTAAGGTATTTAATTTAACTAAGTATTTGCGTGGAAAAGTTATATAATAAGAGTTAAGATTATGTTTATTAATTTAAAAAAAGATATATTTCCAAACAACAGGTGAATAATGTTATTACTCAATGGTCATTTTTTGTAATGTTCCTTAAATAGTATGTAAAGAATAACAACATGATTTATTGATATTTTATACTAATGATTAAATTAACAGTAAATTGTATACAACAAAAGGAACATCAGTGAATCCAAAGTGTACTTTGGCTAAATCATAGCATAGGTGCAGTTGAAAACAAGGACAAGCCCATAAAGTCTTATTACTTAAGACATTAGGCAATAACAATAAACATGATAGGTACATGTTTTATAGTTTTGGTTATAATTTAACAATTATGCCATAGGTGTACCTCAGGTCATTGTCGGAAACTGTCGACCCTGGCATTGTGCTGGTAAGCGACGTATGATGAGAGTTAATCAAAAACTGTTAATGGCATGCCACACGTACAACACAAGACAAACCTAAATTAGTGCGAAAAGCAATGTTAACGTTTTATTTTTTTAGTTTTCAAGTAAATCTTAAAATACACAAACATTAAATACAGATTAAATGTATCATTTATCATTTATGTTACGTCAACAACAACAAAATCAAATCAAGACGAAGTTAAATGAATACCTACGCGAATTATCAGGACAACGTTTGCGGTGAAAACTTGAAAAATCTGGACGAATTACTGATACGATAAAGAAAAAACAGTCTCGTCGTGGAGAAATAGGTGTAGTTGCGGTCTCACATCACTCGGGAAGACAAACGTACGCACAGATAAACACGAGTACGTGACGATTAATAACACATAAACAGTAAACACACTTTGCGATCTGGATGGACCATTAAAAAAGAGGGAAAATAGTTGAAAAAATGAGTGGAAAAATAAAAAAAAATACGGGCGGAGGGACGGCAGTTGTTGCACACCAACACGACGGCACGTTGGCTCTTCGGAATTTGGCGTTTTCAATGGTTTTGTTTGTTTGTTATATTATCTGGAAAACGACGGACAGAGATACGATCCACGTCCGTGAGGAGAGGGGACGACACGCCCTAGGTCGCGCATGGCGGGGCGCGCCTATTCAAACGGCGACGGCGACGGTTTCGGTTTCAGCCGTTTTTTTGCGTATTTTACCAACTCGCTCTCCGCCACCACCGCCACATCTACGGCCTACTGGTACGGATATTTTTATACTTGAAACCGAAATATAGGTACACATACGTAGTTGTTCATCCAGAGTAGGTATACTTACGTTATGCTAATCGAGTGATCACAACGACGGTCGTCGCATAATAATTATTATATTGCGGCGGCGACGACGACGATGACGACGTAGGTAGCAACTACGAATCGTGTTTTGTGATCCGATGATTTTGAAACCGCAACATGACTCTCGGGAGGCCGGGACTATACATATTACTATACGTCTATCTTTACAGAATACGCGACAGACAATCTATATGCTTGGATATCTATATCCCATATGAGTCAGTTGACACGATTAGAAACGTCTTAAAAAATGATAAATCTCTAATTGTAATATATCTGGATATATTAATTAATATTTAGTATATACCTCATGTATAATATACTTACATTTACATTCGCCTGATATTTACTCTTCTTTGTAATTTCCTTGTAGTTCGATAATGTTTGCAGACAATATACATACAATTATAACACAATAGGTAGACCTAATTACGCAGTTAAACTTATATTAGGAGTCAAATTAATTCGTTTCTACGTTTAAAATCTACAGTAGTTACGTAATATACCTTTAGCTGAACACAAAAAGTATATAGACATCGGTAGTACATATGTATCTATAATATGAGCTTATAGTTTTACGAATGGATTTCATTGCAATAAAGAAGGAAACGAACGGTTAGAATTAAATTGTATAATACCTTCTTTAACAATATAGGCAATGGTGATCATAAGCATCTAAAATATTAATTAATTAATGGGTATGATGGCCTATAGTACAATTCGATACAAATACATATTTACCGAAATTAAACTTAATCCACTGGACAAAAAAAACATTAAATAATAATAATAATCAAAAAGTTGTAAATTAATAAATTTAAACATGTACAATAGGTGAAATTCTTAAAAATTATTTGTAATAATCTGAATAATGTAGGATCCTTATTACTTATTAACTAAACACATCATTAGATCAGCTAAAGATTATGCGTACCATAAGTAGTGTTATAAAAAGGAACGATGTAGGGAAAGCATCATGAACTTGATGAATGAATAGGAACTCTAAAATTAATTCAGATGGGAGAGAAGGAACATCCATGTGTTCATCAACTATTAACTTTCGCAAAATAACAAGTATGCTGTTCGTTTGTGAAGTTAATGAATTAAGTACAAGCTGTTACAGTGGAGTTATCTGAGTAGATAAATTCAGTTTTTTAAATAAATGTAGCTTATGATAAATAAAAAGCTTCTGAACTGATTCTAGATGTAAGGAATCTATTACCACAAATGAATCTCAAGAATAGATGCATATTTCACTTATTTCAGTATGGACAGAATATGAGAACAGTATAGCCAGTATAGGTACTGTTTAAAGCGAAGATTTTCAAAATATGAATCACAAAACCTCAAGCCTTAAACGTTTTACATCACATTTCTTCTATGCAAGAAGAAAAATTAAAATCCGGACAGAATAAAATACCTATAGGTCTTTTTTAGTAGTGGCACATCAATACAAGAGCTATTAATCGAATACATTATTATTTATAAGAGATCAGTATCTAGCAAAACACATGGACTTACATTTATGTATGTTAAACTGTAAGGCAATGGCATTAAGCCATAAGACAATAGCGTTCAACTCCACCTGGAGGGTTACACAATCAGCTAAAGCTAATGTATTAATTTTACGGAAAAGTTTTAAACCATAAAAAGTAATCTAAATAATAAAGGTGATAAGTGTTTTCCTTGAGCAAGAACACCTGAAGAGGCATTAATAAGCAACAGCAGTCATAATTTTTGTCCATTAAAACTTAGTAATAAGAAATGATCATGTTTTTTAGAACCCACTATTTGAAAAGTTTAGATATGTGGTTCTGAATCGAGACAGGTCTGTAATTTTTTATAAGCTATTCGTCCCCAAATTTGAGTACGGCAATTACTTAACAGAGCGTCAGAGCAACTCATTTTTAATATGGATGGATAAATACAATCATTCTTCCAGAAAAAAAATTTCTATCAAAACGGAAAGCAGATGGCAGACAGCATTATATACAAACATCTCAGACAAACCATCTGGGCTGACAGATTGTATAGTTTTTAGTTTGTATACATCCAACTTGGTATCATCAATACGACCAATTACTTGACAGAGTAAAATATAAAAAAAAAATCTCTGGAAGCATGTTAAATGAAGGAAGAGCATAAACTGTGATGAAATAAGAATAGAAGAGGCTAGCGATTGATTCTGTACTACTACTAATTTTACCGTCCAAATGAATCGTACAATAGGAATATTATTGCTAAATGCTAGAATTATTTTTACGAACTAAGTCTCAAAAGTATTCATTTTAAACGTGTTTTCAATACGCGATAATTATGATTTATAACATACTTTGCAAACTTATAGCGTACCCGAAGATTGGAAAACTCATCATAATAAAATGGAAATAGATGACGAAAGTCACAACTATCTAGAAAACAACACAACAATTTTATAAATAATAACTTGGAAATTGGGAGTCAGGTACCATATAAATTCGACATTATAATCGTTTGATGTATGCGGTAGATTGGTTAATGATGGAATGATACAAGCCACAAGACTATACAATAAGCAGAATATAAACTAGAGGTATGTCACATATACACACAGAGGAAACCCAATCAAAAGTCGTAGATATTGTATTTGTACACACTTTTGTATCAATTTATATCCAACAAGTCGGTAATGTCAAAAACGTTAATTACAAATTTGAAGTTAGTAATTAGTAATCACTACCTAATTACCTACCTATAGGTACCATGAGCATATCTTTAATTACACTTAATGTTACATGCATCAATAGCTGTCACGAAAGACTCTATCACCGGCTTCAACTGCTTCTTTCCAATGGGCCACGGTCACATTGTCGTCATCGTGGAAGTTATACAATATAATGACTTACCTAACTCCATTAAAACTATTCGAGTATATTTTTATGGCCCATGTTAATATATTTTGTACAATAAACACGAGACGACGTCGATAGACAAACGCAGCAATACAGCTCGAGGACGAGTTTGGTCGGCGAAAAACATAAATAACGAAATTATTTAATCGTACGCAGTAAACACTTTCCTATAGTACGGTTAACCCAAGTCGCCGGAAGGTCTCCTGGTTTCGAGTATTCGCATCATCACGCGTGGGAACCACAAACGTACGCGACCACGTGAGAACGACTATTCTAACTATTACATTGTACTGCATTGATACATTCTTCGTCGTCGGATTGACAATAGGTTATGGGTGTGCACGTCGAGTTTTTCCAAGGGTAGACGCGAACGACGTCCCGCTGAGTGCGCCCAAGGATTTTTCGATGGCCGTAAGGCATATTAAGTGTTTACCGAAAAACGGATGAAACGTCGTAATAATAACGTTCATAAAAACGATAATATTCCATCAGAAATGAAACTTGAATTATATAACGCTTCACCAGAGCAAACGGATAAGTCACATACCCACAGAAAGGAAACCCAATCATAAGTCGTATTGAGTTTGTATAAAAATATATTATATGTATATTTGTTTTCAATTCGGTTAATACGTTTTATAAAATATAAATAAATAAATTTTAAAAAAAGCTGTAAAATTAATAATAAAGCAAATGATATGTAACTCTTGGTATGAGGAGTATGACAATCATAATTCTCGAATTTACACATAGAATACTAATCAGTAACAAGGAAAAGCTTAAAATTATAAAAAAATACATTGTTCAATTTTGAAAAAAAATTACAACTTATTATTATTTATACATGGTAAGATTGGTAAGACAATTAAATATCATATCAGATGAATTCTAAGTTTTCTATTTTCTTTTTAATTCAGATCTAGTACCTAATTCACCAGTTTATAACATTAATTAAACATATAATAATTCATAAAACAAAAAAAAAAAAATGGACGGCATTTATTCATTCATAGAATTACTCTACTAAACAGATGACATTGTTTCATTTTAAAACAATCATAAAATCTAATTGCGAAGAGTATTCAATCAGAACAACTTAAACCTTTATATAAACAATAATTATGCAATCACAGGATAATTTTTTTTACGTATTACAATTTTAGTCCATAACAACTTTAAGGAATATTTAACAAAATAGTATAAAAAATACAGTTACCTAATATCATTGACTATATATAGTAAAACTATATATAATCAATGCTAATATGAATATAAAAAATGTAAAAGTATTGTTAAACATTTTGCTGCAATTGTGTAGCATTAGTTACTAAAATTAACTTATAATTAAATGGACGGATAATTGTTAACCTAACTACAAAAAATATACATTAATTACCTTATATCAATTTTTTTTATACAAAATTCTCAATTATTATATTTAGTGTACGAACAATTAAAAATCAATTATTTCTTATAGAATAATTATTATTAAAATGCGTAGATTTTAAATCAAATACTTGAGATTCTTGTAGTTAAAAGTTGTAAATACTTATCCATAATCAATTGCACATTAAATTCAAAATAAGATCAATAAATAATTTATTACAGTTTGTCAATAATTCTATAAATGACCAAGTAATAAATTGTTTTTAAAAAGCCATTCTTAAGAATAAAAATCCATAAGTGCTCATTCATACTATACTTAATAATATTTGTTATCCAAAACAAATACCAAATGTTTTCTAAGCAAAGTGAATAGTTCGTGCAGACATTTGAAGAAAGTCAACGAGTCTATGTTTAAGAAGTGCTCACCATACATATTCATTAAGAATAAATTAATGAAAAAGTGCAGATGCTGCTACCGAAGTTTTGAAAATAAAATTTGAAAATTTATATGTCAGTGTGAGACGATTGTTTTAAGTCATCTGCATCATAGTTGTAATTGGCCCTTTGGGTAGCCATTTTTTGACGTTTAATCTTGTGTGCCCGTCCCTCTATTACATATAACACTCCACTGGCATAAAGGGCAATAGTTCCTGCGACTGCTACTCCATAGCTCCATCCTATATCATTGTGTTCCCAATGTGGCATCCATACTCTACTATCTCCATCTATTCCAAATATTATGAGAGCAATAGTACTGCATATAGCTAAAAATTTTTTATCAAATTATTAGTATGTTATGAATTATAAGAAAACATGACACAATGTTTTACCAGCAGCTATGTAAAGTATTCCAGCTGTAAATAGAATTTGAACATAGCGTTCATAAGCTCTATTTAGATACATATAAAGTGTAGTGTAGAATAAACCACATACTGTTAAGAGAACACAAGCTGAGAACCAAAACTGAGTAGCAATATAAAAACCTAAAAATAACCATTTGTATTAATTTAAAATCTCATAATAAAGTATTAAAAACATAGATAATGGATAAAAAGTAATAAAAAACGAAATCATAAACAAACCTTTGAATAAAATATCATAGATAATATAATATTCTTCTTCAAACACCCACCAACAACTATGGAATCTTGTGTCGTACCAGTGATGAGTGTCCTCAAATTCTTTAAAACATACTACCCACAGACCTATGGATATGAAAACAGTTTAATAATTTTAATTTAACATCTAACTATTACCTTTTTGATCATAGATAATTACTAATTGGTATAAAATATTAGATGAATACAACAATATTTGGTTAACATATTTAATGAACCTTAAAATCCACTTGTGGATTATTTTAAATAATATTATATTGATATAACCTAATTATCAAATGAAAAAAATGTTTGAGCTATTTTTACTTTATGGATTAGTTTTTTAAAACCCAAGGAAATGTAAATTATTATAACTAAACATAGATACTATAGATATGAGAAAACTCAACATTTAGTTTAAGAGACAAAAATGTGATTAATATAAAAATGTACAGCTTTGTATTCTGTTTAAAGCACAGTTTTATATATCATTACCGTATTTTATTAGTATTTGGAATTTGCTCAATGTATAAAAATATATTCTAAAAAAAAATCTCAATATTTCTCATTAGTTTTAACTCCAAAAATTACTTGAATAAAAAGGCCAGTGACCCCAATGGATACAAACCAATCTCTCAGAATAAAGGACATAATACATAAAAAGCCATCACTCTAACATTAAAATTTCAAATAATCTCAAAATCACATAATTAAAAACCTTTACAACTAATACCTATTTTACTATGGTACAAAACTACAAGAGGCGAAAAATTAAGTACCTACTAATCATTTTAAAAAAAAACTGAGATATTTTAAGCGCATTTTTTTTAAATTCCTAACACAGATGGCGCATTTAAAGACACCTGTACTGCGAATATTTCATTTTGTGATAGGAAAATTTCTCTACTCGACGGGAGGGACTAAAAAAGATGCAAATAAACTGTATGAGCACCCCTAATTTGGGCGTGACCGTGCGGGTGGGTCGGCGTGCGCGCGCGCTATACTAACCGATCCTTTCGAATTTCGGGTGCTCTAATTTTCCATCCGTGACCAACCAACTTTTCGTCGTGAACGCCAACAGGACCAAAAACGCTCCCAAAACCGACAGGCCAACGGCCGTCAGACCGTTCCTGGACTTGGCCATAGAAATCACTGGTACATCAAAACGCGAACTGAAATTTCAAGTTTTGAAAAAGACAACAAAACTGGGAGTGTCCTCCAACACGGTCGGTGGCGGTGGCGACGGGGACGGGTACAAACAACAACAGCGGTTATCACACACCGTAATCAACATGTGGCTCAGGGTGGCAAACGTGAATTGCGCGTTTTTCCCGTTCCAACGATAGAAATCCGGTTTTCTAACCGACGTTTCGCGCGCGTTTTTTTTTTTAATTTATGCTAATACAATTTTGCGGCGACATTCCGGGCGAGATGAAACGAAAAATCAATGAGAATACACGTTTTTGGCTATTTCCGCGTTTAACCCGACCGGAATAAATTAATTTTGGAGACAAAGGATCGAAATTCAAAATAAATCTACTCGATCGACGCGGCAGCAGCGTGCGCATAAACAATCACGGACGACAGATACACGAGACACGTCGAAAAACGGCGCGCGCAAAAAACGACCACGCGATGACGACATTGAGGGGCAAGTCCGTGGGTGGGGAGGCAGAGTACCAGAACACCAGCAGACTACCACATTCATAGTGGACAGACGGGCGTGATCGGTTTTTTTTTGCCGTAGAAACTGGTTATGGAACGACGTTAATACTTAATACGCTATTGCCTATTACTATACGTACACGTGAAACCCGTACGGATCGTTTGTTGGACGTTAATCGCCGGCGATCCGTTTGCGGTAAGCATGCCCGGTTGAAGGCCAAATGGAAATTAGGAAACCCACCGATGACAATAAAAATTTGCATTTAAGCCTATATAAACTATATATAGTATATACAGGGTGATTCACTGTGCATATTGCTCACCCTTTTTCTTCAATAATGCAGTTATTCAAAATCTGATTTTTGGACTTTTTAAATTTACTCAATGGCCTTATTTTCAAATTCTTGGGTTTTTTTTTCACAGAGTGTCCTCTGAAGATCCAAGCTTTTATTTTCAAACCTCCTTTTTTTACTGTAAATTAAAAATCTCGATGAAACAAAACCAAAATTTGAACGCGTAGTCTTACAGTAAAAAAAGGGGGATTTTTATTTAAAAACAAAATTTTGAATCACCACGTATACATTCCTTAAGTCACATTTAAAAACACAAGGTTTTAAAATTTAGATCTTTAGATATATTTAAAAATCCCAAAAATCAAAACTCGAATAAATTTATTACTTAGGATTAGGAAATATAGGTTATATTAGGAATATTAAAAATATTGCTGTAAAAAAAATAATATAATGTATGAATTATTATAAATTAAGAGGTATAAAATATTTGTTTCTTTTATACTCTTAATAATTTGTGACAATTATGAAGTATTCATATTATATCATCCCCCATAACTCATGAGCCATAAAATGGTCCTAGTTACTCCACTGTAGTGATTCATCCTGTATACCATATTATTATGTATTTATAAATTTTAGAACGAGTCGAGGATTATACTATATTTTTATGAATTATGATTATATTTCTATAGGTAAATAGGTTATATTATATAGGTAATGGTATATACAAGGTGATTCATTTTATGTCTACTCATTAATTCGAAGTCTTAATTTTTTTTTAAATGTAATTTTATGTCATTGAAAAACGATTTTTTTCGTATAAATATATATATATATATTAATATATATTTCATATTTTGAAACAGGATGTTTTTTGAAACATGACTTTATTGAAATGCTAACAAGTATTTTCTAGCTTTCTGTTCTGAAAAATCGTCAATAATATCGTCGAAACTCAGGATTAACAAAAAAATATATATATACCTAGGTCCAAATACAACTAATTTTGTTTGCCTGTTGTCGGTGGAAAACTTTTTCGAATGGAACCAGTGCAAATGTTCTACTTCTACATATCCTTGCATAAATGATAAATATAACCCTGGTTACATTTAACTTGTAAGTATTTAAAGTTTAGATGAGCATAGAAATAGATCAACATTTTTTGGGATTCCCGTGTAGGTACTCTAGTGCTCTATAGTCTGATATCTACAACACTCATAGAAACTTTAATCATTAATTAGGTATACTTGTAAGCTATAAAAATTACTAATTACTACCCTGCCTAACGATAATGTATGCAGCGCAACGTGGGTATTGCCGTCACTGCCGCACATCTACTGCACTGCAAAATTCAAATTGCAACATCATGATGAATAAAATCTAAGCATTCTAATTTCTAAGCTTAGTAGTAGGATTTGTTTTTAAATTCACTGCATTTAGCGTGCCGCTTTTGCATTATTTTAGAGTTGTTATAAAGTGTGTACCTGACACTCTTTATAACTAATTAATTACTCGTTCAAAATTCAATTTTTATGTATTGAATTAGTGCAAACATATTTTGCTTTGGAATATGAAATTAAAAAATGATAACAATAAAAAAACACTTGCCAAGTCAAAGATCGGCATATAAACTTTCTTGGTTTTCAATTTTTAGAAATATATTAATTGTATGCAATATGTAAGTATAAATGTATAATGTATTTTATTTTTTATTTTTATTTTCATTTAGTGAGATAGATCTCTGAAACCGGAGAGCGGATTTTGTTGTTTGGGGTCTTGTTAGATTCACATTGGTTAGAGAAGTGCATTAAAGATTTTCAGAACTTTATCTTTTATAGTTAATTCACTACAGTGCTTCAAAAAAGAAAAAAACATTTTATTGGGCGTTTTTTATGTTTTTCAGCTTTATAGCTCTGTAGTGAGTTAACGATTGAAGATAAAGTTCTAAAATCTTTACAGCACACTTCCTAGCTAATGTGAATCTAACAAGACCCCAAATAACAAAATCCGTTCTTCAGTTTCAGTAATCTACCATGCTAAATGAAAATCTAGCAAAAAAATAACTATTTTTTTAATTGTGAAAAATTAATTAATTTATTTTGAAAATGTTTAATCTCACATTTTGTATTTACTTGATAATCCTTTTTTAATGAGCTATCAACCAAATTTTTAGTTATAATGGTTTTGGAGAAAAGTAAAAAAATAGAAATTTTGGGACTTTTCACGCCGACGTTTTTGTGGATTCAAATCGTTATACCGCTTGGGTGTGAATGGTGTGATATCGGATCCCTCTCATTAATATTTTATGTTAAAACTAGCTTAATTGTCCACTTACTCATTACAACTGAGTTATATTTTTATAATTTTCCTATTTATCAAAAATGCTTGAAGTTTTAAAAATTCAGACTTTTTTCATTTCAATTACCATACTTTCTCGATTAAAAATCAAGAAAGTAAAATTGTAGAATACATAATTATTTTTCAAATTATGAAGGGAAAATATTTTCAAAAAAGTTAAGACTGAATAAAGAATGTAAAGTGTAGGTACACTTAAATTTGAACACCTTGTATATGTGGGGTTATACTTATTATCGTCACGATAACGTGTTATGAAACGATGGCGCTAACCGAAGGTCGTTTACATCGACATCAATTAGTTACTGCATATTATTTACAATAAATTCACATATCAATATTAATATATTATATTTTTGATTGTAATTAACAACCGGGTTCGGCTCGCGACTCTATTGACATGGTCACGACTGACGGAATTAATTTTTTCACTCACTGCGGATGATTTTTGTCTTTTGATATTTTAAATTTTTTTTTTAAATGGATGAACTTTTTATGATGTGCTTAGTTTTACTCTAAGCAATAAGCATTGTTTTAACTTGTAAATAAGCATGTTTACGATACTGTATCTAAACGTCTAAACTTTCGTAGCATATCAAAAAAGCCCCGTATACCAGCTAAATACATCATTCGTTATTTTTATTTTTTTAATTAGTCATTACATTTATCTATGTAACACTTCTTTAGCATATCTATAAGTATATAGCTGCAATCTGCATTTTACATTGTCGATAATTGTCATTTGTACCTGCATAATTTAAAAAATTTTGAGGATAAAAATTTAAATAATTGTCATTTATTATTTGTATTATAAAATTAAAAAATGATTATTAGTAATAAATTATTAAAAATAAATTATTTAAATTATATAAAAATAACAATTATTTTAAATTTTTATCCTTTAATATTTTTTTAAATTATGTAGGTACAAATGACAATTATTGACAATGTTAAATGCAGATTGCAGCTATATACTTATAGTCTATAGACATGCTAAAAAAGTGTTACATAGACAAATGTTATGACTAATGATTATATTTAATTATGTAAATCATAATAAAATAATGAATAATGTATTTAGTTGGCATGGGGTTTTTTTTCCGGGGCTTTTTTTCCGAATACCGATTTGCGTAATCAAAGTGGTATCAAAGTGGTATACGTCTATACACCATTACCATACCATATTATGTATAATACCTACCATTATAATTATCCAATATATATATATATACAATATTAAATACACATACACAAATTATAATAGGTATAGGTAGAATAGAAAAATAGAAAGTTGTTCGGACTGGGTACAAAAAAGTTATGATCGTGATAATAATGAAATGATAACGACTAACGGGCTGGGACGAAAATACGATACGAAATATAGAGCAGCGAGCAGCGCCCCGTCACGACATACGGACTACGGAGTACCTACGTACAACGTACTGCCGAGTTCCATGTATAGTAATCGTAATATTATAACAATATATTATAGAGTGGTGTTCGGCGAGAGTAAAAAGTTCTAACTTCCCAACGACGGTAGCGGTGTGGTGTTGGGCGTGTGATTCTCGCGAATATAAATAGGACGGGCAGAATAGTAACAGATCTAAATAATTTCGATTACCAATACGGATCAATCAATGTCTTCGCGGAGTTCGTAATTCCTATTTTCTTCACAGTACCTATATTGGCTATTATTTATATTTATTTATTTATTTCGTTGTCCGAGTGTATTGGAAGTACGTCGTCAATAATCGAAATAATAACATGTCCAAATATACGCCCGTGACTCATGTCATATTCGACATGGACGGTTTGCTTTTAGGCAAGTAATCTATCTATCTACCTATATTAATTTCAATTTTACGAGCGAATGTAAAAATGTTTTTTGTGCGTCTTCGTGTCGTCCTAAAAGTTAAAAGAATAATTTATCATAAGAAATAGCAATGCATAAAGAAATAATGTTAACTATTTCACTTTTCAGACACTGAAAAAGTATACTTGTCCAGCATTACTGAAGTACTGAAAAATCATGGCAAGGACTACCATAATGACTTACGAGTCAGAGTTATGGGCACGGTACCAATCAACACGGCTACAATCATAATAAAAGAACTGGAAATGGACATAACTCCTGTTGATCTTCTTGCCGAATTCCATGAAAATCAGATTGTCAAAATGGAAAATGTTCCATTTTTACCAGGTTTGAGTCTATTTTGTAAATGATTTATATTGATAAATAATGTAAAACCTATTTGCAGGAGCTGAAAGGTTAATCGATCATTTATATACCAACAATGTGCCAATAGCTGTGGCTACAAGTAGTGGTAAAGATACTTTTAAAGTGAAAACAGCAAACTACCAACACATTTTTTCAAAATTCCATCACATTGTACTTGGTAGTGCAGATTCAGAAGTTAAACAGGGAAAACCAGCACCAGATATATTCCTAGTGTGTGCATCACGATTTGACGATAAACCTGTACCACAAAAAGTACACTATTCTTAACCAATATTTTAATATCATGTTTTATTTCATAATACTCATAAATATTTATATTGATAATTACAGTGTTTAGTATTTGAGGACGCCCCAAATGGTGTTACGGGTGCAAAGTCTGCTGGCATGCAAACCGTTATGGTTCCAGATAAAATAATTCCTAAAGAAATGACTTCTCATGCTACTCAAGTGATATCTTCATTGTTGGACTTTAAGCCTGAAGATTTTGGGCTACCTCCGTTTCCATGACTGTCAAAATTGAAGAATTCATAATACAAACTGTGTTTAATATTATTATTATTTATTTATTAGTAAACAAAATAGAAATATTAATATTTATTATTTATTATTTGATATAATTGTTTGTTTCTAATTATTTAAATTGTTGACTTGTGTTTTTAGTGACTTGTATTAAACAGCTGTTTGTTAACAAATCTAGTCTTATCTCTGTAACTGATTAATAAATAATTTGATTATATAATATTTTGCTTTGAACTGAATACATTTGTCTATTTTGTCTTAAACTTCATACAAAAATGAGTAAGTTGATTTATCATACTGACTAATTGGATTTAGCTTAATAATAGTTTAATACATTTCAGGATTACCCATAAAAATTACTCAAATTGTTAAAAATGTTAGTCGTTCATTTACTACCAAGAAATTACATCCTGTGTCTCATGTCATTTTTGATATGGATGGTGTACTTATAGGTAATTGATCATCTTTTTATTACCTACATTTCTTTTTTCAATAATCAATTATTTATTGCTATTATATAAATATAGACACTGAAAAAATACATGAGCAATCTGTAGCAGCAGTGGCATCTAAATTTGGTAAGACCTACAATCTTGATTTACGTTATAGGGTGTTAGGTGCACCAGAATTAGATGGAGCCAAGATGGTAGTGAATGAATTAAATTTGCCAATATCAATTGAAGAATTCTTAAATATGGTTCATGCAATTGAAAATAAAGTTTTACCTAACGTTCCTATACTACCAGGTTTGTAAAATAGATTTCCTATTCACCAAAAAAAAAAAATTGTTTATGTTAATTTTTCTGCCTAAGTTCATACCAATTTACTATTTTTAAGCATGACATTATTATTAAACTATTAATTAAAATTATTTCAGGTGTAGATCGGCTTGTGCGTCATCTTAACAAGAACCAAGTACCATTTGCTATAGCTACTAGTAGTACTAAAAAAAGTTTTGACTTGAAAACTTCTCATCATAAATCATTGTTTTCACTTTTTAACCATATCGTCACTGGAGGATCTGACCCAGAGGTAAAAAATGGAAAACCCGCGCCAGATATATTCCTTACATGCGCCTCTAGATTTCCTGATCAACCACATCCAAATAAGGTATCTACTCTTATATAGTATATTTTTTAATAACTTAGTATCTTATTAATTTATTGATCATTTTTTCAGTGTTTAGTTTTTGAGGATTCTCCGAATGGGATACGAGGAGCTAAGGAAGCAGGCATGCAAACAGTTATGATACCAGATAAATTATTATCAAAAGATTTGTGTACTGAAGCAACTATAGTATTAGGCAGTATAGAAGATTTTGTTCCCGAAGCATTTGGATTGCCATCATTTAATTGACTTCCTTACTACTTGTCTATTTTTTCCTTTTGATTTATTTTTCCTAAAGAATACAACTTATTGTTTTTTGTTTATTAAGTTTAAGCATACAAAAACTGTTTATTATTGTTGACATGTCGACCTATAGTGTAGTTTATTTTAATGTATTACCTATATTAAAAAGTTATTGAATTTAATCGTCTATAAATGATTTTGCTTACCTATACCCCAGAACTTACATTGACCCAGCTCTTCTGTAAGTATTAACTTAGAGAAAAACGATATAAAGTGGAGTTAACATTAATAACTCTTGTATTGAAATAACAAGCAGATAGAAGTTATTATTTTTATAGAAAAATAAATTACTATTGTAAATTAATTTTTTAAGATGATCATAATAAAATATCAATAGAGTCAATAAAGTAATTATAATTATGAAATATTTTATTTAAAAATTTATTTTATACTTAAATTTGACCGAATTTTGCATTAGCGCTTTTGTAGTAATTTATTAGTTGTATTACTACTGTAGTAATTCTACATATTTAACATATTTAAGGTACATAATCTCAACTATTAAGTATAAATGATTGAAAATATTTTGATCAACATATTTATTACACAAACTATTTTTGTATCAAGTACCTTGTCCCTCATTATTTACTAATTTAGTGTATTCCATTGATCATTCTATTGGTAAATAATCAATATTAAATATTCAACAGATTATTCATGTAAATTAACCAATGTATTTATATATTTAGTGTATTGCTATTTCGTCAAATATTTTATCTGTATGCGTTGACTTTGTCTTACAAATGTACAACATAGACAATTTTACGTTCACAAAAATTTGTTGCACTCTGTTATTTTTAACAGACCTAGTATTTTTTTTTTAGAGTGAATTGAACAATTATACATTTTAAAGATGAGATGTTAACTAGGAAACTTCAGAAGTTTTTTATTAATATTACATAGTTACTAAGCAAGTTATATACATTTTAAAACTGTAAATTCTAAATTGTATGTTTGTAAATTTTAAAATACCTATCATAGTTCGCATTAAAATAAGAATATCAATAAAAATCTTTGAGATATCTACCCTAAATAATAATTTTAACTTAAAATTATATGTTAAGCCAATTCATTCCAATTTTAAAATGGATTATTGTGAACGTATAATTCCTTATGCTGTACATTTGTAAGACAGACTACACATACAAATATCGGAGTATGATATTCAAGTAAATATGTCGATAATATAGGTAGGTAGGTACTAATATGTAATAAATAATAATATAGGCTATTTGCACTATTGCACTACCTAATATAAATACATAATAGGAACTACAGGTTCACATAGGCCTTGCAAAGTCCAAGCAATCTATTTATTCTACTGTAAGAAGGTAAAATTGAACAAATAAAATGTTTATATTATATTTTGTAAGATCATATTATGTGTTTTGCAAAACACGCAAAATCCATCATCTTGACACCTTAAGTGGCCCAAGTTAAAAATTTCGATTTTCAAGCCATACTATAAAATTAATAGGTACCTAGACACCTAACCAATTTGTAAAAATTAAAATTTGTTATCACAATATCACATATTATAGTCTTACTTTCCAACTATGTATTTCTCTTTTAGGGGTGCAGCCGTGCTGGACTAGTCACCTTAAATTATTTTCCAGATCTAACAGCTTCGACTATAGTTCCAACAATATTTCAGTAGTAGGTATTTTAAGTGAACTAGAACTATGTGTGGTACACTGGTACCTAACTTAAAAAAATGCCAAAAATAATTAAAATAAATGGGATTTACTATTCATATATTTATAAGGTGTAATAGCGTGGTTTAATGACTCAAATAAACAAAATGTAACTATGTAAGGAAAACTAATGAACATTATAAATATTTATAAAGCCTTATGTTTGAGGCCATATGAATAATGAGAATGCTATGATATAATAATACAACACGAAAAATCATATATCCATACAAAAAAAACTGGAAATCATGAAGTCGATGTGGATATATTATTTTATTCTCATTTATTCTGTATAAAGTTTGAACAATAATTACGTTTACATATATGATATGTATTTGTAGTGAATTAGTGAATACTTACAATTATTTGAAATATATAGTGTATATATTAGTAATATATAGTTATATTTTTTATGTAAGTATCTATATATAGAGACGTATTTAGGGGGCTTGGGACCCGAGCGGTAAATACACCTATGACCTTTTGCTAAAAAAATTTAGGTTGGGAAGGGGCATTTTTTTTCTTACCTGGGGCGCAAAATTCCTAAATACATCTCTGGGTATAAATTATAATATATATAGGTCTTATAAAAATTAAACGAATTTATTATTTTAACTTTTAAGTTTAAGTACCTATATAACTAGTTTAATTTATCTACTGAATATATTATGTTGATTAGTTTGAAGGAGGTAACTGATTAACTGAGCGCTGTATTATATATATATATTATATATATATAATATTAAAGTAGACCCGCTTTCGTTTGTGTATTTGATAGTAAAATAAAAACTTATATAATATCTGCTTGGAGTTTTTTAATAACAATAGTTAAGAATATTTTTTTTTCCATACTGTTGTATTAATACTTTAAAAAACGTCAATATTTCTCGTCTCTCGATATCAATTATTATTTAATTGGTATTTGATAAATAAATTATGTAAGATATTAAGCTGACAGTGTTGTGTAATTTTCCTCACCACCTTTATTGTTAGACGACATACAAATAGGTATATCATCCATGTTATTTATGAGGTATTACACGAGGCGCGTTTTTTTTATTGTGGTGTCCCCAGTAGGCCTAATCCACATCGTAAGCGAGAACGAGCGAATGCCGACCGACTATAATAGTTGACAAAGATAGTGAGATTAGTAACTGCACTTTCTCGCGTAAAAATGCATCTTATACACCAATATAAGTATTACACAATATATAAGTACTTAATATAAACAAATAAATAAAGAATTATACATTTAATCAGAAGGTGATAATTGATTTAAATTTATAGTTTTAGTTTTGTCGTAGCACGGCATTCGTCCATTTCCAGCTTACTATAGTGTTGAATTTAAATGCATGTCTTAGGTTCTAAAGAAATAAGTGAGGCTGCAGGTGCTGCAGGAGGATTATTGGTCACACCGTATTATAAGTTCAGGGAGTCAAAACGGGTTAAATTTTTTGGGGGGTACTTATCGGGTTTTGTATTAAAAACCGGGTAAAATGTTATGGGTAATGGGTTTTGTGTTTAAAATCGAGTGCAATTGTTTGATTTCGTGTCTGAAATCGGGTATAATTGTTTGTGTGCTAGGGGTGTGAGGTACAAACATGGGATAAATTGTTTTAGGGCTATGGGTTTTGCATTCAAAACCGGGTAATAAATATAGTGGTTTATGGGTGGGTTTTGGTGGTTTTGCATTCAAAACCGGGTGCATTAATTGTTTGTGGGTTTCGTTTCCGAAACCGGATAAAATTGTTTGTGGGTTACAAGTATGGGATACAAAAGGGGTCAAATTGTTTTAGGGTTGTGAGTTTTGCATTCAAAACCGGGTAAAATTGTTTGTGAGTTTCTCGTGTTAAACTGGGTAAAATTGTTGAGTAGTGTGGGTAAGGTGCTGTGTAAGTGAGTTTCAGGTGTGGGAGGATAGGGTAATATTTTTTGCGGATTATCCATTTTTACTCCCTGAATTAATAATGTGATGGAACTGAAATATAGGAATTATGAATTATACATCTTGATATGATAATAATAGTTATTAAAATGTAAAAATGTTCGATTATAAATTAGCATTATAAAAAAGCAATTAAGTAATATAAAAGATGATAGTTATAGAAGATGGTTATACTATTATTTAAATTCAACACTTTTCTAATCCTAAAACTATACTTAATATATAAATATATGTTATCTAATAATAGGTATAGGTACTACTCTATAATATATAAATCAATAAAAAAATATAACTGTCTATGATATAATTATATTATATTATAAATATTTAGTAGATTAGACAGAGATTTGAACTATTAAAATTAGACTACTCTAGGGTTTTCTTAATATATAATAGTACAACAATTGAAATAAATAAATATTACTCACAAAGTCACAAAATGATGTATAACTATTTTACGGAGCGCAGACTGGTCAGCTGATTTTCCTGATGCTATTTATCACTATAAATAATATTTTAAAACAACTCACGCACAAAATAATTAAGTATAAATATATTATAATAATTATTTTACAAATACAATGGTTAATAATAATAATAATAATAATTGGGTACACCGTACACGGCGTACACCTTATAAAAATACAATCAATTCTGTGACGTTTTGCACACATAATATGAATGCGTTAAAATAATAATAAAAATATGTATATAAAAACTATAACTATAAAGTATAAACCAATAATAAAATATAATTTAGTTCACTAATGTAGAAATCTAGAAATAAATGGTGTTTTACTAACTTTAACACTATACTCTGTTTATAAAATATTGAAAAAACGGATAATGTGTATGTGTGTGTGTGTTGCCGGCCGGCGATAGTCGATGTGTTGATGATTAAGTATTGAGTGATGACACGTAAGGGGACAAAAATTTTAATAATATAATAATAATAATAATATTATAATTTATAGGTAGGCGATACAAATAATATACTTACGGAATAATATGCGCCACGGACAATTTTTATTCCGATCTACTAAATCGCCGAAATCCTCTGTTCGTATAAATGTCTACTAAATCGCCGAAATCCTCTGTTCGTATAAATGTATTAAATAAGTTTAAAGCAATTAAAACACCTACATATTATATAATATTATATATTAAAACTATTATACAATAAATACTAGAAATAATTTAATAAGTCATATACCTATACTTAAACATATTATATTTACAAAATACATAAAATGATCTTACTTAGACTAGGTACCTAGTTTAACTTAGCTGTGCTGACCAAGACTCGTGGCCGGATTGGACAAATTCGACCCGCCGAGTTTTAATAATATCAATAACCTGCAATAACCATGTACATACTAGGATCCGTGCAAGTCTAACATTTAGTCGCCATTTCTTCAACGTTTAACTCTTCAGACATTTTCGGTCATCGAGCTCCTCGTGACTTGAACTGCCCAAAATTCTCGGGGCCCATCGAGTTTTACTCGGTAACTATTGCCGAGATAATATGGCCCTGTTAAGACTTACATAAAAGTAATTACTTACCTTCACGCGGACTCGCAATCATTTTTCTATAGTGTACGTTAACCGTTATGTAACATTGGAGGAAGTACATAATACACTGTTCCGGGTCTGTGATCTGAAGAATAGCAACCGTTGTTAATTTAAAATTACATTCATCCTTCTCGTATGCATCTATGAAGCTAAAACGGTGTAATGATTTATATTTAAAATAAAAAGAACAAAATATCATTAAACTTAAACAAAAAGAAACATTGACATTTAAAAACAGTTGCAGAAAACTTTTAGAAATTACAAATAAGAACGGTAATCGAAGAAACAAAAATATTATTTATGAAAATAAAAACTGGTCTGTATTATTTAAATGTTTCTGAACGACTAACAGTTTATAGACGTAGAGTTTATTAGTTTCTCGTATACTCGTTAAAAGCAAATTAATAACAAACATTATTCAGCCAACATATTATTATATTACCATTTATTACAATATGAAATATAAATAAATAGTTTACGTTTTATATTATATTTGCAGCCAGCACACGATAATAAAAAATAATACTATTACTATTAAAGTACTAATAAGTAGCCTTATTAGGACCAATGGTGCACGACAAATACAAATTCGTGAAACCTAAAATTGTAGATTAATTTTGTTTGTGTACCAAATGTATTACAAACTGTTGTTTTATTATTTAAATACCTACGTAAAAAATATGAAATTATTATCATACTCGAATACTTCACTGCATGTTTACTACCAATTTTAATTTTTTTTTCAGTTTTCTTAGATCAAAATACTATTTTTAGAATCTGAGTGGGAACGATGAATGTATTGATTTTATCATGATGTGTTTGTGTGTGAGTACACAATGCGTTGTGGATAAAATGCTTTGATGTTCAAAAATGGTGATGGTTTTGGAGAGATCAAACTTATAGATTCTCAGTACTTATTTTTATAATTGGAAAAACAGACAAAAATATTTTAGAAAAATGTAAATTATCATAATAAGTATAATAAGTTTTATATACATATTATCAGTCATATTTTCTTATAAACGTTTAAGCAACCTAAGTTAGAATTTTGTAAAAATCGGAAAAATATCAAACTAATTTATATTTAGAAATGCATAGAAACTTTTCTTTTTATATCTAAGTTTTAAAAATTAAATACAAAATTCTTCATAAGTAATTCATAACGAAATCATAAAATCTAAAAAATGTACAACGACAATTATTTTTTATAGACATTTTAAGTTTAAATTCAGATCATTTTATTTGTTAAAAGATAAATAACGATGTTATTATTTTGTTATAATTAAATAACATTATTCGTGAGAACATAAAACTGTTACGTATTTATTATTATGAATTTTACTATACGCAATAACATTTTTGACTTGTTTAAAATTATTTATTTATAGGCACCAAGAATTTATTCTTTACTGTTTTACGGTATTTACAGAAAGATGTTATTAATTGTTTGTGTTACATAAGTTGATATAATATGGTATAATTGTATAAATATATTATGTCATTATAATAATTAAATATTATAATAATATAATAAATGCAATATTTTCGCATAAAATTATACCAAGTTTTGTATTGTACTTGCTTCGGCAGTACATATACTAAAATACTAACATATACAAACCAACCTATTATAATACTAAAATTATGACTTACTAAATAAACGACTTTAATAGCTATTTATAACTAATATATAATTGAATTAAAATGTAACATTAAATTTAAATCTATAATAGTAACCCATATTTAATGTACAGCAGAACAGTACTTACTTATCTACCTTTTCTACGTTTTTTTTTTTAAATTTTCAGTATTTATTTAAAAACTAGATAAAAAATATTTCTATAACATAGTATGACGAACAAACATTAATTTTTGATGTTGCGCCGATTTTCCATTCAAGAAATCTTAAACTTCTTTAATGAATTGTATACATTTACATGTATGCAGGTATAACACAAACAATAATCAAAAATAAGCAAATCAAACAATAATAATATTATTATGATCACACGGCGTATTGTACAGGCAACTCAGCTACACCACTGAAGTGAAATGAATTCTTACAATAGCATCCTAATGTAAAATTAAAAGTAAATGTAAAAATTGTTAGCAAAATGTATATTTAAACATTTTCAATTTATTTATGGTGTTCTCGATTCAAAAAATTAAACATTAATATATTCATGATACTATGATACGTCAATACATATTACATATATAAGTTTTTATTTGATTAGGTGGGTAACAATAAAAGTATAGTTATTTTAATATTTTTTAATCCATTATGGATTGTAAGTATAATCAATTGTATAATATAATATATATATACACTGAGACTATAGACAAAGCCATTTATTATTTATTATATTATTACCATATAGGTATGCATATACCTACACATTGTGTAGTACTGTAGTATACATTAATCTTTATAAAAGTTCAGTTGAACGTATTAAATATTACTTGAAGAATACTTGTGTTATTTAGTTATCACAGTGTATGCTGTGTATATAGCCGATCAACTACCTTAACTCAACGACTCATCTAAAAACTATTAGCTAAAAATGATCTAACATTTTCAGTATGTTTTTAATTTAACCTGCAATAATTGTTTATAATGTTGATGTTTATACATCTGGGTAAAATGCTGTACAATATAAGATGTTAAGTGTACCTCGTCAATAAGTAAAATTATACTGTAATGTATGTGTTAAATATTAAATTTGAATACTATGAGAAATAATCGCAAACGAAAAACGGTTCTGAGCGCAGACTCCTATATATCCTATTTAATATGTGTGCTTAAATGGCTATTTACTATATATGTATTGTTACTAAAGAATTTTTTTTTACTATTAGTAATATGGTAGGTTAAATAATGGTAATGGTAATGGTATGGTAATTTTTGTAAAAAGTATGATGGCGTTTGAAAATTTCATTGCGTGTAGCGTGTGTGAAAAATATAAGTAGGTAGTAATATAGCCAATACAGGTATGTAAAAATGTAATAGGTACAATTATTTAAAAAATAATTAAGATTTAAAAAAACTGCGGGAATATAACTTAACCAGAGATCGTAGACACAGCTGATTGATTGGCTTAGCAATTTTCAGTTGTCTCGTTTCGTATCCAGTACCTACCTAATTTTATGTTTTAAACAGTAGACATTTTACTCCGACACACCTTGGCGTATAGATACCCAATATATCATATTATATTATTTCGTGTTAGGAACTTGTGTGTAAAATTATAGATATCGTCACATTGTGTGATTGACATTCGACTATTTCAACAATGAGTATACCGATATTTAAACCTGTGACTCACGTCATTTTTGGTTTGGATGGAACGCTATTAGGTGAGTAAAATATATGCTTATAATTTATTTAAAAAGTCATATCGAGTTATATAATATTATACTCGTACATTTAATGATTAATATCATATATATAATAGGTACAATAAATAATGGAAATAGTTGACTACCGCAACTATAATAGCTTTAGGGTTAGCAATGTTAATACCCCCCCCCCCCCAGTGGCGGAGAGTTGTCTAATAACAAAATATTTAAAATTAAGAATGACATCTATATATTTATATGTATTATTACTAGCTGCTCTGTCACGGCGTTGCCCGTGTATTAGATGCGTTAATAATGTGTGAAGCTCACGTCGATCAAACGGTTTTCAAAGTGTATTCGAATAAATACGTGTTTAAGAGTCACAAGATGCAATGGAAGTGAAGTACGTCAGACGGCAGCGGCGTTGTTATTCAGAATGTTTAAACATATTTTTAGTATTCTAGCAACCGCTTAGAAAAAAAACAAACAATTATTAAACGATTAAAAAATACATATATCTATAGCTATATAAAAAAACCCCTTTTACCCCCTTAGAGGTAGAATTTTGAAAAATCCTTTCTTAGTGCACTCTTTCATTGCTTAAGGAACCTCAGTACAAAATTTCAAGTCTCTACACCCAACGGTTCGGTCTGGGCGGTCTTCTATATGTATATAGATTATCACTGTATTTTTGATTATAATTTAATATAAATAATAAATAATTGTATTTTAATATAAATAATAAATAATTGTATTTTATAAAAAATATAAAATAAATAATAACAATAATATAATATATTTATATTTATAATATTAATTGTAAACCATTGATAAATCACGATGTTGATTATTATAGTTACTAGTATAAAATATAGAATAATAAAAACAAGAATATTGTACCTGTATGAAAATAAACCAGCGTACAAAAAAAAAACACGATATAAATAGCAAGTTCAATATTGATTTTAAGTATGGTGAGGATAATTATACAAGGGTGCCCGCATTAATATAAACCGGGGACGTGCCCCCCCTCCTTCGGGCGCCCTTGGAATTATACACGAATTTTAAGGGATTTTAATGTAAATCACATGAGATTAAGTGTTAAGCATGCCAAACATAACTGTATTGATTTCCAAGGTGTGGTTTTGGTTAGAAATTAATTTAAATAACTTATCATCAGGAAATGACTAATATAGTTTTACTGGTAAGGGAATTTTTTTTGTTTATTGAGGTATGGAAGGGGTTTATGTTTTATTTTCATAGAATTGGAAAAGTGGTAGTTTTCATTTAAGCTAGAAAAGTTGTCAACTTGTTATCGTGAAAAGAGGTGTTGGGCTTTATAATTTTGGAAATAGGTGTTCTAATTAATATTTAATATTAAGAATATCAATAGAAGCAGTACAAAATTATTTTTCTTAAAAACTAGATCATTTTTATAAGAGATATTTTCAGTGTCTATGATTTTTTTTAATTCCTTTGGTGTAGACTATTTTCGGCAACTGTGATCCGCTAGTAAATGTGACAGTTTGCAGAAGATACAGGCAGATTAGTTGTCCAAGTTGTCAGTGACTTTAATAGACGGGCAAAAGAATTTTTGACTTTATTCATTGGCTATATCTTAGATCATTACGAAATTATTTTTTGAGTGTGTCCAAAACGTAGACAACAATAGCATAGATTGGTAAATCGGATATTTTGCTTAACTTAAAAAATCATATTGAATAATGAAATGATTATTGGTATTCTACTCGTAAGGGCAACAAATCTTTAATTTGTTGTTGTGTGTCTGAATAATATTTTATCATTTTTTATAAAAATGCATTTGAAAGCTTTTATTGGAACAGTGGATTCCTACCAAATTAGTGTTGACTAATTATAATAAGATTTTGTACAAAGAAATAACTGTAAATAGTATATTTGCTGTAAAATCATTTACGTTCAAAATTTTAAAATTCAAATAAAAATAGCTATTGCCTATTGGTTATACTTATTCAAAACTTGAATTTAACAGAAATTATAATATAAATTCATATCATTCTGAAAACGGGAATTAGTATTTTTATAATGAAACAAAGATCAAACAAAAAAAAAAAATGCTTTAAAAATATGAATTAAAACATTTGTAATTTAATATAGGTAATAAGAGAAAACTGAGAAGTATTACTATTTTTTTGTTAAAAAGTAATTTATAACTCATTTTATTAAATTAAGCAGTAAGCAGATACAGTATACACATGGATATGGGCATGTTTTTGTATAATTTACTATGATGTGTGTGTTATATGTACATATATACGTTTTAGATACGAGACGAAATCATAGAAAAATGTTTACGAAAATTGTCAATGGTTATGGTAAAGTATTCCCCGATAATTTACTTTTACAAATTCTCGGTAAACAAGAAATGGATATTGCTAATTCTATCATCTACAAATTGAAACTTAATTTGACACACCAAGAATTTTTACAAAAAGTTCGTGACGAGGAAGAAAAAACACTTAAAAACGCAACACTTATGTATGGTAAGTACATAATTACCTTTATAAAATAAATCATTACAACTTGTTTAGATTATTGATCGCTAACAAATAATTTCATAAGACGTCGAAATTTTTTTTTTTGACTGAGTGGAAAGCGAATACATTTAAGTGATACCGAGTTTATGACATGAATATCAGTGTATATTTTTATTTTATACTGTATTATTAGTGTATACTGTATACCCTATAATATAAATGTATATTATTTAAAAATCTTAATAATGTGATTTTTTTTTTTTGTAATGAGTAGAACAGTAAAATAAAGGACAATAAAGGGAGATATTATAAAATCTTACAAAGGTGGAGGTAGATATATGTATTTGTTAACTTGACGTTTGAATTATTGAATTTAAACATCGTATTCTCGTCGCGACTGCTTTTACCAACCTAGTGTTCACGGTAAGACGGTCGGCAGTCAGTTCTTTTTTTGTCTACGACCTCCATACAGCCCATCGCGCTGCGATCTATTTTTTTTTTTAAAACATATAGTTATTTTTTTGTATTACCACGCACTCTTCGTAAGACCCTCGCACCGCGATATCTTCTTTTTTTTATATAACGACCCATATAATGTTTGTGATATCACGCATTCACGTGCAAGACCATCTTTATATTATTTTTTTCTCCACCTCCAGTTTGTTCCTTATTTTGTATAATAAAATAAAACCAAACCGTACTGAATATCAACATTGTGTTCTTTTTCTTTCATTTTGATCACACCCGTGCGACACATCAGCGACCACAATCGTGACACGCGAAACCGGATATTACACTCGTCCATGTCAAACTCAGCACTGTTATAATAGTGTTAATCATTTTTTCTATTTGTCGGTCTTGTTCTGATGTCATCATCACATAATACTATTATTATTCTATGTTATGTGTAACACAAAAGTATACAATATTCATCATGACACCAATACGCCAAATATGTAATTTTAAATCATCGTAAATGACGTAAATCATGATAATCGTACGATTATATTATTATAGTGTAATACCAATACCATAATATATTACATGTATTATATTTCCTATTTTCATTCGTGGACGTTTTCTTTAGATACGACAATGAACAAATATTAAATAATATATTGCACTTAAAAACACTATGAAAAAAAACCTTGTTATTAAACCAAAATAATTAATAATAATATTAATATGTCTAACAAATTTGAGCACAAATTTACCTTAGGCATCTATGTAAAACATTTGTTTAAATAGTTATCTACTCCATTAATCTGAACTATTATTATACTATATTTATTATAACATAAAAATCAAATATTTTACGTGCATATAATGTTATAATAATATAATAATTGGTAATATTTATTAATTCTTTAGGAGTCGAAGATCTTTTGGAGCATTTCCATCGACAGAAAATTCCTATGGCGGTGGCAACGAGTAGCTCAGAGAAGAGTTTCCTAATGAAAACGGATCATCTGAAAAACATATTCTCAGTATTCCATCATGTAGTCACCGGATCTTCCGACCCGGAAGTAAAAGACGGTAAACCAGCGCCAGACATCTTTAAAGTATGTGCTTCCAGATTTCCGGGGAATCCCATGAACAGCGAGGTATAATATTATAAGCATTTTAATGTAATGTTATTTAATTTAAATTTCATCCAAGATTCCAAACGAAATACTTTATATTTTGTTATAATTGGGATAACAAAAACAGTTCATTTGTAGGTATTCCTACAATTGAACTGTTTTTAATATATTTTTTTAATAAATCACTTTTTATGACTATAATTTACATAATATGATTCCTTCACACCATTTTATTCCTGTCATCAAAAATCAGAAAAATAAACATCTAATTATTCATGTTTACTACCCACTATGATCATTTACCTGTGCAATTATAGCTCCTTCAAAGTTCTAGAAAACTTTTTTTTTAATAATGTTATTTTTTAATTAATTCTGTACAAAAATAATGATGAATAAAATGAATATAAAATCTAATTTTACACTATTTTAATCTCTTTAATCTCTTTTTTAAACATTTTTGGAGCAACATCATTTTTTTATACGTATTAGAAATTTAGAACTGATTTAGTGAAATCGTTTGATAATAATCTAATGTTAAAAGATAATGATCTTACTGATACCTGCATACTACATAGGCAATAGGCATATATAATACATTTTAAACATTATATACCTAGTTCTTGGTGTTTGATAACTCGCCTAACGGAGTGACTGCGGCTTTAGCAGCTGGCATGCAAGTGGTCATGATACCTGATCCCATATTGTCAGTATGGTATAACATGTCGAGCGCCAACGCTACGTATGTGTTAAATTCCTTGGAAGATTTCCGTCCGGAAATGTTTTCACTACCAGCATATTAAACTATATAGTTCATGCTTAATTTATGTTTAAGCATATATCTTCGAAATTATTACCTTTATTTATCAAATTTACTGTTTACGTAAAAATAAAAATATTTGACATAAAGTTGCATATCTTTTGTCTTACTATAAAATAATTTATAATTTTTGAGATTTTGATAAATTTTGTCAAAATTTTAATTTAAAATGCTTATAAAAAAGTATTGTGACAATACATTTTTGATATATTTTAGTTGGAGTATAAACAATTTATTAAGAACCTTCTATAAGATCTTCAAGTATTTTTACCTATTCGTACATTTTTATGAGCATTTATATAAAAAAAAATTTAATTGTCTATAAATAGCTCAGTTAAAATGAATAGAAAATGATAATTTAAACACTAATTGAAAATTTGAAATCGGTTGTTCGGGAAAAAAATGTTTATAATAATATCTTAGGCAGGCGCGTATATTTTTTAAAACAAAAAAATGTGTTAATTACTATATTTTTGTGTAAAGAAAAATTGGCACAACTCATAAATAATAAATGTTCAAAAAAACACTGGAATATAATACATCAAAAGAATACTTACTAGGTATAATACAAAATACACTTGAAAATTACGTTTTGGCTACTACAACAACAACAATAACAACAACAAAATATGGTTATACATATAACAAATTTACAGCATTACTAAATAAATTACTAAAATAAATGATGATTTTAGTAATTATTAATAATATTGCATACTTTAATAATGTATTCTTTTACTACTGCACGAATTTACTAATATAATATGAATAAAATATATATATTTAATTACATTTATGCATGGGTCACCACTCACCAAATGGCGGCCCACGAACACATTTTATAACACATTTCATCCGGCCCGCAGACAAAGAATAAATAACTCATATTAGTATATTACGACAGCATATTATGTGTTATTATTGTAAATTATTATTTTTGTTAAATATTATTGGTTTTTAAATACTGTAAATATATACTTAGAATTTTGATGGCCCGCGAAAAATGTTCAGATTCCTAATGTGATCTTTCAAAAATATTAATTGGTGACCCCTGCATTATTGCCTTAGATCCTTAATAGTTAGTTACCTATATAAGAAAAATGTATTGTAATTTTAATATTGTACTATCTATGTATTTATTGAATTTTTGTTTTAAAACGTGAGCTCACAGACCTCTCCATACGAATATAATACTTAGTTATCTTAATTTAAATAATTTAAGCCTTCATTATTTTGTTGAAGATTGAATAAAAATATATGAATAGTGGCTTGATACACAGCTGACTATCAGTTTTTGGTTGTTGAGTTGTTTCATACCGTATCTAATACATTTCATAATATTATTCATAGTTATAAATATGTACCTAAATTTTGATTTTATATTCCATGGCACGACATAGAGAAGAGGATTATCTTCTATACATCGTGTTCCGTGCAGGCTTATACCATTATATCATATCATTTCGTGGTAGAAATTTATTTAATTTATTTTGTTAAACATAGTGCGTACAATTTATAATTTTTATCGTCTGATCGATATTTGACTGTTCTAATAATGAGTAAACCCTTATTTAAATCTGTGACCCATGTCATTTTTGATTTGGATGGAACGCTATTAGGTAAGTAAATATATGTTATAGTACAATGAATTTCTAATAATAATATATTATATGTACAATGAAAACTTTCAATAGTGTACTATTTTTGAAAACTGGGACATTTTCACTGCCTATTTTGCAATGGAAAAATCTCCAATTAGTGGAAGTCTAGTATAATCTTAATTTAAAAATAATGACAAAACGACAGAAAAACGCGCTTACACTAGTATAACGATAACAAACTCGTCCAAAAACCAATTTTTTTCACATAAAATTAAATTGTATTTATGCATTTCTTATTTTAAGTTTATTTAAATATATGTTGTTAAAATATTAAAATTATTATATTATTAAAACATTAAATAATAATAATATTATAGTTTAATTTAATCTAGTGCATATTTTTCTTTTTAAGCATTTACCCTTTATGAATTTCAAAAATGTACTCTCTCTGAATAGCGGACATTTCCGAGTATCGAACCTAATTTCAGTGATCGAGAATGTCCGGTATTTAGAGGTTTCACTGTACTTACATTTAACGACTAAAAATTAATAATAATAATGAAAGTTGAAACAAATATTACTATATACCTAAATATCCATTGCTAGGTATCTTTATTATGTCGTACTATTTTATTTAGATACGGAGCGGATTCATAAAAAAACGTTTACTAAAATCGCCAAAGATCATGGTAAAGAATTTCCAGATGATTTACGTATACAAATCCTTGGAAAACAAGAAATGGACGTTGCTATTTTGATTATTAACACATTGCAACTAAATTTAACACCCGAAGAATTATTACAACAAGCTCGTATCGAGGAAGAAAAAGAACTACAAAACGTACAACTTATGAATGGTTAGTAGGTACTTATTATTTATAGCATTAAATTATTAAAATAATAGTTAACATTTATAATGATTGATATTTTTTATACTCATAGGTATAGAAATATAATATTTTAATAACCATAGCGCGTAGGTACAGTGTACACTCTATAGTCTATATAATTATAATATTATATGTATACTGTTATAATATATATAGTTCAATATTATAATATGTATCTATTTTGGATCTCGGGCTATCGAAGATCACTCATTTAGATAGAACATGGCTAGGTACTATCTATAATCTATATTAATAAGGTGACACGTCAAAATATCCCTCGTTAAATATTAATTCAAAATTTAAACCTTTTTATAAAAGCTACATAGATATTAATACAATATAATTATTATTAACGTTTATAAAATACAAAAAAGTTAGTTAAAAAATGTTTAAAAAATATTAAAATGATACGTTTTTCGTCAAAAAGTAATAATATACATAATTATTATAATACTAAGTAATGTGCTATTAATTTTAAGTATTTTTTGTTATTCGTTCCATCATATCCTCTTACAATAGTATTTATTCGATCATCCAAATTTTTATATTTTCGTATTTTCTTTTGTTGAGGTATTCCAACTGTTTGTTGTTCAAGTTTGGCCTTCTACAGACTTTGTTCTCATTTCAGTATACCTATGAACTTCCACACTGTTCGTGGTTAGCTGCCAGTGCAGAATTAAATGCTCTGTGCCATCTTTCTACTACATTATTTGTCTGGGAGTGCCTTGCTTTACAATATCAAACATATTCCATATTTTAATTGGAAAAGTAGGCGCTCTTCACCTACCACCACGTGTTGGTCTCCCTATCCACGTGTCCTCAAAATAATCAACAAATGTTTGTAAATTTTCCTCATTTTCCACGTAGAAGTTGGAGTTGATTAGTTCTCTAAATGCAGAAATATTAAATAATAATATTTTAAATTATTAATTAAGCGGGCTATTTTGGTTTAGGGATATTTTTGTAGGGATATTTTGACGTGGAACGTATAATAATCATTTAATTTACAAAGAAACAATATATGCGGACTCTTGTATACATATTTAAAATATATTCTTAGAAAATTGTTTGTAGGTATTTTTTTTTTTATTACACCATCAACAACATGGTTATTAATGCTCATATTTGTAGGTATATTATTATCGTATTGACTTACTTTATATCATACCTATGCTGATTGTTTCGAGTTTTTTTTGTTTTTTACTATCTAGACAATATATTTTCAACGAACATTTTCTTCATCGCTTAATACTACTCAAACAGTCAAACTTTAGTTTTTCTAAATAAAGTTAAATTCTTATTTTTTTTTTTTTTGAAATTACTACCATGATCAGAAAATAACGTGACAAAAACTATAACATGACTAGAGCATAAATCTTCATTAAAACGATTGAGTAATGGACACTATTGGAAAATACCTATTTGTTGATTATCGAAAAACTGTGCTCAGGAAAGTACATAGCATTATTTAATAATACTATATAAGATGACGCTGATGCTTATTCTGACAAACCAGTAATATTATACTGAATACGTCTTATCCCATACGTGTGGTAAAAAAGTTAAAATTATTTTAAATCATATCGTTTGATGGGCATAATGGTGCACACATTATAATTATAACCGAATACTTTATTTTGGAAAAAAATTAACTTATAATTAATATCTATGCAGTATGCACTTCTAAGCTGTCAGTACAAATTATATTAAATAATATATAATATATATATTTATTTTATAATATATTCCCAGATAATATCTTATTAGCAGTATTATGAATGAAGGTTCATCCGAAGATATGATTTACGAAAAATAAAACTATCAGTTTCAAATAAATATGCACTATACATTATATTGATAGGTAAACTGTGTCGTAAGGCAACTCACAAACTGAGCAGTCTGCTTAATTTAATTTATTTAATAAAGTTGTTGTTATTTTAATATCTTGTTTATATGTATATCGTATATCTTTACATTTCTTCGATTTGTTTTTCTATTATAATTTAATTATGTAACTACATAATATACAACATATATCATGACAAAAACACGTAGGTGGGTATACATTTAATTATTAAATACTTATATGGTTATTTGATTAGGTATCATAATATTTTATATTTTAACTTGTGGTCGCTTTCGCTTAGATACAATAAAAAATATACAGTTATTATTAAATATCATTAAAAAAAAAAAAGTTAATAAAACAAAACAATAAATAATAATATGTCTATCAAAAGTGTGTATAAATTAATTTAAAGCAAAACATATTTTGTACAAATAGCTATCTAATTTATAAAAAGTAAAAACAATTAATCAAATACCATAATATTTGAAAAATGAGGATTAGTAGTAAGTGTTTGAATCTTTCTATTACATGTTAACCATTTAGGAGTCAGAGATCTCTTGGAATATTTCTGTCGGCATAAAATACCGATGGCGGTGGCAACGAGTAGTTCAGAGAACAGTTTCCACGTGAAAACGGCTCATCTGAAAAATATTTTTTCCGTGTTCCATCACGTGGTCACCGGTTCTTCCGATCCAGAAGTAAAAAACGGCAAGCCAGCACCAGACATATTCAATATATGCGCTTCTAGGTTTCCAGGAAACCCCGCAAACAACCAAGTAATTATAATCACATCACAACATTTTTTAGTTTACTTCCAAACGTGCGAAGTACTTCGTGTGTTTTGCTACTATTGAGAAACAAAAACGGTTCATTTGTAGAAATCATTAATAGTTTTTTAAATGGCTATATAGTATATATTATTTGATTGTAGATTTATGCTGATGACTACCTACAGTAGTAAGCACAACCGTTTTCACTTACTATAAAAAAGTAGACGCTGATAATAAATCTGTATATATATTTTTTATTGCTATTCTCAATTGTATATAACGTTAAACGACATAAGCTATTGAATACGTTCCCGGGGTAGATGGTATTGTGCTTATTTTAGTATTTGTAATTTGCATTACTAATAAGTACATTTAAATTCATATGTAAGCTCCACTAAAATATAAAAACAAATGTAATTTGGGCTACATCTAAATATTAATTTTAAGTTTATATCTATACAATCATTTTTTACAAAAAATACCACTGATGAAAAATTATATTTAATTCTAAAAAATGTTTGAACAACGTTTAATTTTTATACATATTACAAGTGATTATCATATTCAGTTAATAATCCTATTTTGAAAAATAATGATCATCTTAGCGATTTACACGTACAAATGTTATATAATATAGTTTCTGGTATTCGAAGACTCGCCGAACGGAGTGACTGCGGCTATAGCGGCTGGCATGCAAGTGTTTATGATACCCGATCCCATGTTACCAAAAGAACTTACTTCTAATGCTACACACGTTTTGGAGTCCATGGAAGATTTCTGCCCGGAAATGGTTTCTTTACCGCCACGCGGTTCCTGATGTTCATGCTCTTCATAAGTTTCGAGTATATAACTTTGAAATTGATATTTATATCATTTCCACGTAGTCATTATACTAAGAACATAATATAAATACAAATTCTTAACTAATTTTCCTGGCATTTGATTTTTAGGCTGTATGTTAGTTGTGTGAAAAACTAAAAAAGTAAAAAAGTATACTTTTTTAAATACTTTTAAAAATACCAAAAATATAAAAAACGGTAATACGTGATTATTGGGTTCATTTGGGTGATTCTTAAGATGACATCGGTATAATGTAAGATAATAGACTCAACCAGACCATAATAACTATATTATATATTATTATATATTTACCTGTTTCCGTCAAAATAATATTGTACGTTTCTACCAAAAACTTTTGGAAATAAATTATTTTAATTTTTAGGAAATGTATGTTCCATTTTTAAATTTTTCAAGTAATACAATTGATCTGTATTGAATAATGATATTCAAAAATTTAATAATGTTTACCCATATGTGATACCAAAATGGTACAATTATTTTCGTCTCGACATCAAACGCTATTGTGAGTCACCGTAAACACTTGTATCATTATAATCAAATTTATTCATGCGGAGCTTTGGTGTGTCCATTTTCATGACTTAAAACATTAACACGAATTTCAGTGCTACTGTTAGATTATTAGATTTTTATAATTAAACCAAGAACGGACTCGCGGACCCAGGGGAGGGTTTAGAAGGTCAGTTGACCCACAGTTTTTTTCTCAGTAAAATGTGACCCCTCAAAATAAAATTACAAACTACAACAATCAAAAATGAATTAGTATTAAATTATAATAATTTATAAAATGTACACTCAAGAACATTTCTATACAAATATAATTATAAATGTATAAATATATTATGATATACAAAAAGAAGGGATGGAAAACGTTTTTAGTTTTTCCGTTTTCCGACTGATGATTATATAAATATATAACATAATGCATGGTGAAAATAATTTTGAAAATATTATTGATTTAGCTGATGCAAATTTTAAATGTATTAGGTACATACTTTGTTATTTTGGATTCTTTTACAATTACATTGAAATATTGTTTTGAAGATTTATCTACCATAGTTAAAAAATTTAAAGTACTAAATCTAAAGAAAACTTAGTTGAAAATGTTATTAAATATTTATCAAGATTTTATAAAGTTGACATAGATGAAATGGATATAAAAGTGGAATACTGTCCATTTTGTCTGGTTTACTATCAAGTTTATAATGAAATTGAACCATTAAAATTAAATGAAGTATTGAAGTTTATGATATCTCGAGACGTGATTTCTTCATATCCAAATGTATATACTTTGTATTGAAAATTTTATACACTTTCAGTCAGCAGTGCAACTTTTTTTTTGTTGATGATAATTAATAATTTAGACCTTAGGGTATTCATTAAATAGATCGAAAAATCCATATTTTCAAAAAAAACGGGGCCTCTCAGTGTACAATAATTTAAAAGTACTTGGTATTGAAAGGGTTCATAAAATAATAATATATATATACCTATATATAAATCCTTCTCAAAATATGAAATACTCAAAATTATTTAAATATTCCCGGTAAATTTGTTAATTAAAATATCAATTTTAAAGCAAAAAATAAAAATTACAATAATTAATAATACCCAAGTTTGTAAGTAAGTTTTAAATTTTAATTAAAACTTAGTTGTGACTTATGTCTTATCTCTTATAGTTACCCATATTAAATGTTGGTATTAAAATATAATATGAATAAAGTAAATTGCGATCAGCATAACCTTCTACACACTGGCCTCTCGTAAGTAACGGGTTTGCAACTGAATTAAACTATGTTTTAAAATTAAAATCTTTAGTACATGTATCTCCAGAATATAATTTATACTGTATAAAATAAAATACATATTGAAGTCAAGGTAATAATTATAAATAAATAAATGATTACATGTGTCCGGTGTGTTATGTCGATGGTTATTGATTATATTATAAAACTGTACCGAAAATAATTAATTATTTCATGTTTGTAAATATTAATAACCTATACTCATCAGATATATTAGAATGAAAATAACATAGTTACCTATATACATACATGGATATATGATATATATGTGAAATACACGTTTATGTAATGTTATAAGTTGTAACTAATTATAATATACTTAAATATTCGTGACTAGACTTCTAGTATTATTTATATTTATAATAATTGTGATCAATGTTAGACATTGGTTAGACATTTAATACACTACACACGTCCCCTTCTGTGACATTATTACACATAATGTGACTAAATATATTATATTATTGTGAATAAAATATTTAAAATAATACAAATCATATATAGCCAGTATAGTACCTATCTAGCTACTGTATATATATAACTAATATACCTAGTGCACATGTAATATACAATACACGAACCGAGGCTACAGCAGAGAATAACAGTATGTTTTATTCAGTAATAGGATAATCACTATTCAGGCATTATAAACATACAAAAGTAACACACTGACATAATAAAATAATAATATACGCAGTTCAAACTATAGAAATACTCAATACGTTGTTGTTAACGTTAATCATAAACCGATTATATTTTAATTGAGATTTAGGACACATATTATTTTCATTTATCTTATAGGTATAGGCTAAAATTATTATTTTGTACATCTGGGGTTTGGAGCAATGATGGTAATTGGTGAATAAATAGAAAGAAAAATTCATCGATTATTTCTTAACAAAGTTTACTTATATAGTAACATAGATAAATAATTATTTACGTCGCTTAGAACAAAATATAATATTAATCTTAATAATAAATAATAGTGGTCAGATATCCTACTGGTTGCAAATTCGATGTAACGGTGATGCGTATTATAATATTAATGCATTATTAAAAATAAAAACTTATTACACCTACATATACAATAAGATAATACTATAGTCCTACAACACAGGTCACAAAGAAAAACTTAAGGTAAATTTAAGAGAAATATGATTTCGTCGGGAGGGTTTATTTGCGGCTGGGTGGGAACAGCTGGTCATAAGGAACCTCCAGGAACACTTGGTTGAGAATGGGTCTTGTGATCTTTTCGAAACCCTCTTCGGCATATGGCATCATGATTTGGAATATCACTCGCCAAAATTGGTTAGCGAAGGTTAACGCCATTTGGCCTAGAATATTGATAATAACATCACGTATTATATTTTATAGTTGGCTTTCTCTTTGCGATATTTTATCGTATTTCTGATGTACACTGTACAGTACTTACTCAATTCGGGACTTCCATTGATCATGTTGGTCGCGTATATTTTCATGTCTCCAATGTCTAATTTCATGCCAACGTCCTTGATACGCATGTAACGTTGTCCGTCCAATTCAACGGCATTGCCTTTTAACATCCACGAACCGGTCACATCATCTACGCACAAAAATCGAATTCAACGTTTTTATTATTTAATCAAATTTCAATGATTAGCTCATGAGTGATTTTGTATTTACAAGATGTCACGTTGAATACGCCTTTGCCCATGATTGGCATCTGGCCAATTCTTCCCTCGCCCTTGAATTTTCCATTAGAAATTACTTTTGGCATGTAAAAATCGACTTCTAATTCCAATTGTTCTGGGTCTTCCACAAGAGATCTAAAAACAATATTTCCAATAAATTTAAAGTGCATAAAATCAAAATATATTTTCTTTAATCACTAAATAGTAAATATTTGGTTTTTGAAGTATCGAATATTTTTACATCTGACGAGAAATTATTTAGCACAAATTAACTTTAAGGGGTAGAAATATATAATGATTTATTACTTATTTCTAATCTAATTACCTGACATCGACGATTTTTATAGATCCTAAACCATGGTTGTACACATCTTTGAATAGAGCTTTTCCTTCGATTTGGGTAGACTCAAAATGCATTAGATATTCATTCAAATAGAATGGGTCCAAAGATGTGATATTTAATTGTGGAATTCCCTCTGAAAATTATATGATTAATTGAGTTATTAGTTTTTAAACCGTTGTAGTATATAAGTATAAGAATATTAACCTTTGCTAAATTTTGGGATCAAGTATTGAAGAGTTCTCTTCACACAGCCACTGAAGTCCTTATCATTTCTTTTGCATGGATCTGAGTAAGTCGCTGTAACAAACAATTTATAAATGATATTATTTTATTTTACTAAATGAATTATGATAAACATAATGACTTTTATAAAATCTTTTTATTGAACGATGAGTTTACATTTTTTTTTTATCAAATACCCAGTTGAATATCTTAAAGTTTAAATATATATTTAATATTTATACTGTATATCTATATTATTTAATAATAATTAATAAGAAAAGTTAGTGTATTTATTAGTCGATTTTCATATTTTTCATTTTTCAATTTAAAATTTATCCCATAGTGTATAATGTATAATATATTATATTAATATTTTAAGCATAATAAATAATAATCCATGGCTAAACCTTTTTTTAAAAATTACTATTATTATCTCATCGGATGATGCGTTTTGCGTGTATAATCTAATGATGTTTTCATTTATGTATCTATGCATATATATATATATTATGTATCGTACAGTAGTTGACCTTCAGGTAAACTTCGTGTGTAGTACGATGTATTATAATTGTATGTATAGACACCAGTACCAAGTCTCAACTAATTGAGTCTCGAGAGGACGTATACACATAATTATTTATGTTTCAGGGCCATACGTAGATATTCGAACAAGCGTAATTTGAATTTATTATTATTTATTTCATAGTAAGTTTCCTTCGTAAAAGATAAATGGAATGAATATTTGTTTTAAATTTAAATTTAATGTCGTCGCTACATACGTTTACTTTTAAACTAAATTATTTTCTTTGAACTAAATAGAAACAATATGATATAATAGACTTGAGCTTTCGCATATTATTTATGCTTTATTGTACACGAAACAACTTTTACTCGAAATTCACTTTCAAATTGAATAAGTTATATTTATTTTATTATATGCATTATAGACTACCACAATCGTACCGCTAAACCGCTTATGTATGTCAGTACTTAAACGTTTTTGTACTCGTTTTAATATTCTGTTCTTTTGATCACGTCTATAACCTGCGGTCAATGATCTGGTCCTGCTAAATATATACCTATAATGAAAGTGTAACGCTACCTACTGCATTTATTTATATATATATATATATATAATGACGGTGAAACCGTTAATTTTTTTATTTGTACGTCCTATTATAATATTTTATTATGGATACTCATAATATATATATATATATATATATATATATATATATATAATATCAGTGAATGTGAAATTTCCCCTGCAATGACAACAATCAATGCGTGTAAATTTGTTTTTATATAGATTGATACGCGGTATTATATGGCTTGCATTTTTTTCATTGCATCTGCATGAAATTTTACATTTTCACTGTCTTTCTTAGAGGAAATCCAATAAACTCTCACCAGATTATAATTTTCAAAATGCGATAATATCTGCGTGTAAAACGCTACAGGGAAAAGGACTGATGCGATTATCAATTTATCGACACAGCTGCGTGCCAATTATTATTGAACGACACGCATCTCAAACAGGTATAATTAAGTTCTTTTTTAATCACAAAACGTTAATAAGTCGAATAATACAATATTGCGACATAGTGTTTTGTTTAGGATGTTTGGGTTGTACAGAAAAATTCAAACAATAAATAAATTATAACAATGCAGATTTTTTTATACATTATACATACCTACACAGGCCATCCTCGCGTATATTTGATTAGTTTTAATAAAAACCTATACGAGTTGGTGTCCAATTATGGAATCGGTTTCTAACTTTTTAGATTATAGTTGAAAAGTTAATATGTAATATTTAACCTATAACATGTCACATGCAGATTTTTTCAAATTTACACAAACATAGAAGTGTAACCTAAATCAGTCGTCAGATCTTAATAATATTGTCTATGGCAACTAATTTGAACAGTGGTACTTATGATGTTAAATAATTTTTTTCGAGGACTAATTCGTGCACTTCATTTTAACCTGGGAACCAATTTAATACTTCCTGTTTTATTAATCCAATATACGAGTATTATAACATTTATAACCGATTATAAATATATTATACAATATGTATATTTTATGTATATATTATTTTCTAAAAACTAATTCAGTAAACGTTTAAATATTTATATAACTATGTCAAGTATACAAACTCACAAACTGGATATTTTAAATTTGAATAACTTTATTCATTAAGATGTTTGAAGAAAGGTTGCCAAAGCATAAATAACTATTCTCTATTCAAAAATATAGTCATACCTATTACATAAATTATTTAAGTATTTCTACTGTAAAGATATTGAATTAATTTAAGTATTTTGTTATGATATTTATTATTGCTGGCCGCTTAAATAATGTATTATACGTATATAATATTATTAGGTAGTATTAGTTTATAACTTATATAAATTATTAGAGGCCGTTATTTAAAAAGTAAAATCATCATTTTAAGTTTTAACCTAGTTTATAAAAAAAATTATACAGGTAATATATTATTTAAAATTAATTTTTACTTAAACTATTTATTTTTATTTTGTAGCATACATGTTATTATATTTATTGAATTAAATATAATAGTGAAAATTATTAATTAAAGAAGATTATAATCGTTTTAATTCGTAGTTCATAGCTTCACAACAAGTAACAACATAATAATAGTAAATATAAATATAACCTATTATCTAGGTTAAGATTATGATTTTTCTTATAGTTTGTAGAAATGATTGCCTAATAGTTTTAGAAATCCAAAAGTTGGTACCTATCTGGCAAACAATAATAATATAAATACACACCTAAATTATTATTATATACAGTTAAGATAAAGTTTAATAGACGAATAATTTAAATAATTTCTAAACAATAACATTTTTTGAAAATAAAATAAAACCAGTTTCTAAGAAAACTCAATTGATTATTGTAATATATAAGTATAGTTATCGAAACTCAAATTCTAAAATAACGCAGTATAAAAATGGATATATAACCACGGTTACGTGTGTTCACCCATGCATCAGATGATACACGGTAATACGACTTCCGCACTCTGCGTGTAGGCACAGAAAGGTGCAATTATTTAAAGAACATTTACCTATACCACACACAACAATAAATTATATAACATTATATCATTATTTTATGCATTCGGCTGTACATGTTATAGAGAACTTGAAAGGAAAACAATAAAAGAAAATCATAAAGATCGCGCTATCGGTATAATAGTGATTTCATTATTTATTTATGGATTTTAATGGCATCTCCCTTTTTACAAAATATATAACAATGAAAACATGTACAGACTAATAACAAAATTATAACCGCACTTTTAAAATTAATTTGATATAATGAATAATAGAAATTATGGATAAATAAATAAATAAATAACAATAGATCAAGTTTCACGAGGAACAATTTATTATAAAAATAAAACATTTATATGCGAATAGTCATCTCCATACTCATAGTAGTTTAATATACGAAGTGATATTTGATGATGTTTTAATATTTCTGTCAATATTTTAGCTTACATAGGTAATAAAAAAAAATATTTAAGTTCTTAAAATTATGAGGAAACGCAAAAAATCCCACATCAACAAAATTCAGATTTTCCAAAATATTTCAGTAAAAAAATTAGTAGTACTAATCTAAAATACTAAAATAGTACTCTTCCATACTCCTCTAAATTCCAATCATAAAATGCATGCCTATGTAAAAATTGACAACCATCCACGAAGAAGCTATAGGTACGTACAACGAGTAATTTTAAACGCATCTACGGTAGACAGTAGTCTATAATCGCCCTAATCTACTAATAAAAAAAAAATCGAAAATAAAATTTAATAAAAATCAATAGGCGGGTGTCATCATTGAGGGTTAAACATTTTCACTTTTCATTATTAATTTTTCATTCAATGTTTATTATATTGAAATAGTTTATAATCTATTTAGTTATTTAGGTAGGTACTTACATATTTTTATGTATACTGTTTATTTTACCCTATTTTATAAATATAAAAAAACTATTATTAATAACTATTTAAAAATTCTAAAACGAATGAAACTCCGCTTATTGTTTTTGAATATTTGTGTGTACGCTAATGGCCATCGATGCTTAAGGTACAATATATTTCTTATAAATAGATGTAAATATATTATAACGTGTATTATACAATTGTATAATACGGGTTTGTTTAAAATGTGTATATATACTTACGCAATTCGACGCCGCCGGACCTGATGATCGCTGCCCTGGCGACCGCGGAAAACGCGGCCAGTAAAAGTATGACTGCGTTGCGCATATTGTTGCAGTACAAGTGATTATCTTACTCGGTGTGTGTATGTGTTGTGCACGAACGATGGTCGAGCAATACGCGATCCGTCAGATTCTTAGTGCGCTTTATAGACGAGCCTCGAGTTCTTGGAGGGAAAGTGTGTACATAATAAAATTTCATCGAGCCGCACGGGAAGGAGTATCATGATGATAATCCGATACGTCTTCGCCGTTGGACATAATTTATATACGTACATATATTATATATGATATATATATGTGTGTGTGTGTTTGTGTGTGTTTCGTGTGTGTGTGTGTGTGTGTGTGTGTAGGTTGTCGATATTTTGTGTTATTGCGACTAAACGATATTACAGTATTTTTGAAAAAAGAAATTGTCGAGTATACGATTTTTAGGTAAACCCAGACACTCAGTTCTGTTATTTTAATTACCACAGGTTATCTGGTTAAAACTGCGTTGTATTATTCTAAGAAATATTTGTAATCTAGAACTCTAGAAGACAAACTAATGTAAGAAGAATTCCCCGCAAAATATACAGCGTAAAATTTATAAAAGCAATATAAGACTACCAACGAACCAATTCCTCGTAACGTATTTTCACCTCAAAAATTGAAAAATATAACTGAAAAGATACATTTCTGGGATTTTTTCGTAGAGTATTGATGATAGTATTATGTTGAAGAGACCAGTGTGCCGATCACAAATTAAAATTATATTTAGAAAATATAATTATATAAAATCCTGTAATATGGGAATTAGTTTGTTGGCATATACATTATACGCATTAAGCGTTAATGGGCAAATCTATACTTATGTTATTTTGTCATGATTAAATTCCAAAATTGTCTTAAAATGATATAGCGTAGTGTTAACCCTGCGGTAGTCTGCAATCACAATAACAGAATTGAATTTACCAGAAAATCGTTGATAGATTTGGGTTTTTCAAAAATGCCGCGATGTTCATGATTTCAAATTGATTTATAAAAACTGTATTGTGACTATTAAATGTATTATATTATCTAACCTATTTCACTTCCCTACTTCGACAGTTGTTTATTATATTTGATTGTTTAAAGGGATATTTTAATATTTTTCAAACACACTTGCATTTATTTTTAGAGTTTTAAGGTCATAATATCCTACTCCTAGAGACCTAGACTTATAGATACATCTCTTTTCAAGTGTTCAACGTTGTCAAACGAGTTTATGCAGCAGCGATCAATAACCGTGGAAACAACAAACTGGTACGTATACAAAATACGAATTGCGTAAGAATAATTACAGTATAAGTAAGTTTCTAACAGTTATTACAAACACAAATTCTACCACGATTACGAACGAGTTACCTGGTATTAGGTATATTTAATATTATTATACCTACTAGTTATATTGGTATAGATAATATATTTGTGTTTTTGAAACTGTTGCTGTAACTTTTATAGTTTTATATAATTACCTAGCCACCAAGGTATTATACTCCTTAACACGCCTAGGTATAGCATCCCTCCCCCACTACTACAATAAAAATATATGGTTTACACTAATACACTATACTACTATAGTCTATAACTAAATATAATATTATGTCTTATGTGACAGAAAGAACTGTCGATTGTAATTAATTAACAGTGCTCTCGTTTAACTATTAAGTATAATTATAACTTGTTTTATAATCAATATTTTCGAATCATTTATTTATTTATTCACGGTGTAGATATACCTGTGTTGTATATTTAATCAAAAATAATATAAAATTTGTTATATAAAAATATAATATTTTTAAAAATGGTGAAAATTACATATTATAAAGTGTATGTTATAATTTGATAATATTAGAAAACAGTATTTTTGATAAAAAATTGTATATTTCCGTTTATAAATTATTATTTTTATAATGACAATATACATTTTTAATGTATTGAAATTAAAAATGTATGGAGTCATTAAAAAAAAATTTAAAGCCTATAATATAATAATAATCTTTGTTTTCAAAAACGTTTTGTTATTACTAAATTATATAAAAAAATAATTTCTAAAATATTTATTGTTTTGAAAATAATTACAAATCATAAAATACTATATTAAAAAAATTATTCTGAATTATACGAATATTGTTTATCACAGGCATATATTAAGTACATAATTAATTAATTATATTATAGTATTTCCTGATTCCGGGACTGACAGTACAGGAAGTAGGTATATCGCGTAAAACTATATAACTTCACTAAAGTGCATACTTGCACATCTCGAGGTCTCAGAATGTGTTACGGACACAGATGAGTATATTTGGCCATAATATACACACAAAATCGAATATACAGTGTTCATAATATAAAACATATTGAATTAATTGTTTATTAATTTAATATTATTATACATAGTCAGGGATTTAAGTGGCAAAAAATGACGAGAGGGGAGGAGAAGCAATAATATTTTTTTAAACATTCCATCAGTCATCACACATATGTATATTTAAATAGTAAATAATACTACCCATATCTAATTTCAATCGAAACACAATATTATACTATGTTATGAGCTTATACAAATATGTTATAACAAAAAAAGTTGTACAAATATTTGACATAAATAAAAAATAAAAATTAATATACCTATAACATAACATAACCTTAATATCATACTAGATACCTATTAAATAATACTGTGGTATTATAGTTTATGTAGGAGTTCTTATTTTATATTTTTATAGTCACCTTATACTCTATATAGTAGTATATACTTAACATATACACACACAAACTTTGAACATGATTTGTTAGAAACTTTTTGTACATCACTTTTTCGGTTGTATGCGAAATATTGATGTTTTTATTATATTCTTAATATTTTATAAATTAAAAAAACATACAGTAATATTGTAGTATGGCAGTAAGACGAGTAACGGAGTAACGCATATCCCTCTTCTGAAGATGGAAACTGCAATGCGGAACTGATATTACAATGACATAGAAAAATAAAAATCGATAAAGGAAATGTAATATATTATATAGTACCTAGTTAATTATAATACATTATTCTACTAAATTAAAAATGTTCAATAAAATATTTTATACTTCGGTAAAAACAAAAAGTCAATCAAAACAGTATTGTAAGAATTTTCTTAAATAAACATAATCTACAAGGTTCTACGAGTGGAAATGATAAAAAATTGAGTGTATTGCCAATAACGTATTTGCTCTCATAAATGTAAGTAGCGCCTAATTGTAAGCTACAAGCAAATTTCTTGTTTTTGTGAGTAGTATTTTTAAAACATTACAATGCCAATTATAATATTATGATCCCTCGAAAACATAAAAATATTGCTTATTAATTATACAAAATGTATTAACATAACATTGTTAGAAAAATCCAAGGACACGTTTCCGGTTTCCGGAGGTTACTGTTTGGAAAAAAAATAAGTGGAGAAATTATTATATTTAAATATATGGCCAGGTTTGTAGTTTTTAAAAATAGTTTTATAGATACAAAAATTAATTCAGTTGGATCATGTGTATTACATATAATAATATTACCTATTTAATAAATCAAAACAAATTTTTGATTTATATTATTCCTATTGTTATAGCTTAATTTTATTACTATCACTAGTTCTAAAGATTAAAAATAAATTTGAAATACAAGGTGTATACTTCTCGTTTTTAATTTTTATCTTTTGGATTTTTCATAGTTCGAATGAATTTATATATAGTACTTTATTTAATTTCCCAAATTCATCCTTGGTTTGCAGCTAAGACCTGTATGAAATTATTTTACAAAAGTTAGGATATATGATCATTGATCAGCCGTTAGACAAAAACCATTCCATTATATTTTTACAATTTTTGAGGAAATGAAACGATGATAATACTAAAACTTAAAATCATTCAAATGTATGTGTAATATGTGTATTGTGTACATATAATGCTTGTAAATGTGGAATTGTATAACAAAATCTCAAATACCAGATACTTGAAACTGTTTTGGTTTTAACAAATGCAATAGTTATTATTTATTATTATTAATATTGTTGTTGTTTTTGTTGTTGTTATCCATGTATACAATAAAAAAAAAATAGGTCTGTGGTAAGACTAGTTTGTAGATGTTCAGGTTTATTACCGTACAGTAAAAGTAAAAACATGAAAAATAAATACACGCCGATGATTGACCACACAGTGTTATTGTATTGAAAATATACAGTGTCCCGCAAAGATTTGCTCATTGCGATATATCCTGAAACAACGGAGATATCACATTTTTTTTATTTTAATATTATAATTAAATTAAATTTTTTGGTAAAAAAGTTGAAAAATAATTTCTTATTTAATAATTAAAATAAAAATTCGAAGATAGCCTTTTCTAAAGTTTATTTATTTGAACACGTTTCAACATTTTATTTTCATGAATCTCATGATTTTTAATGTAATAGTTATGTTAATAATTTAACAATTAAATAAAAAATTATTTTTTTTAACTTTTACTAAAACATTAAATTAAATTAAAATATGAAATACCTATGGTTCGTGTCTTTGCAAATCTTTAAAAAAAAAATAATATAATTATGATATTTCCATTCATTCAAGGGTTATCGCAATGGATAAATCCTTGCGGTACGCTCTGTATTATGTTGTTATTACATTATGTACCCGCCGTTTTTCCCAAATCGAAATTCCCGAAAAGTATTTTGCCCGAAAGTCCGAAAACCCGAAACCTGTTTTCCCAAACACCTTTTTCCCAACAGTTATTGTTCCCAAAATAAAAAAAAAATTTTATTTACTGGCGTATTTTTATGTATTATACTGTGGCACAATCGCTTCCAGCTCATCATTGGAAAACATCATCCTGACCTTTACTCTGCTCTCGGTGAGTTCCAAAAAGAACATGCTGATGTAGAGATAATGATCTTAGAGCTGAGTCTAGGGCGAAAAGTGAGAGCTCAGCTAAAAAGAAAATGGCGAGACTTTCAAATGCGAATTATTTGCGCATTACTGCTGTTTTTAATATAATATACCAAGAATTAGATTTTCTGAAAGCAATCGCGCGTAATATTGGTTTGTGAAATTATTTTGTATTTTGTTTTTTTTTTTATTATTGGTCAATTTATATGTATCACTACAATATTACTTCAATTAATTAATTTTTATATTTTATACTTATTATAATTTATCGATTTTAAAATATTAAATTGTTAAATTATCGCAACAGTATATTATTATTAATTGTATTAATTAATTTTTATTTTTATATGTATTATAATTTATATTCGGGTTTTCGGACTTTCGGGAAAAAATTCATTCGGGAATTTTGATTGGGGCAAAATACCGGTAACCATTACATTATGTTATTTGTCAATATCATCTTATTTAATCGTGTCTTACTTGAATGTGTATAATACATAATATATTATACTAACTCAGCACGGTGTGAAGGGTGTGTATGTGATTTCTAATATACTTAATTGGGATTACGTGCATTATTAATCGATACATGTGTATGGTCAGAGCAGGATGTTTATTCATATTGAATCACAGAAAAAGTACACAGAAAGGGCATGTTGTATAATTGATTTAGAGTATTTCGAATCAGTCATTCATTCTATGAAAGGATCGCTTAGTAAGCGTTTTGAAGATTTAAAAAGATATAAGCCTACATAAATGTTTGTAACATTATCACTTAGAGTGGATTCTAAGCAAATTAATTTTCCAATATTTTCATATATTGACAGAGAATGTCTTACATTGCAATTAACAGAATTAAAAAAAAAATAAGAAACTTTGGTCTTCAAAATTTGAAACTTTAAAGTTGGTTTTACTAAATCTAGAAAGAGAAAAAAGTCTTAACCGTCAACCATAAATGGACTTAATTGACTAAATGTCAAAAATAAAACCAAGTTTTATTTTATGGATGGAACAGCTTTCTCGAAATGTTATCAGCTAAAGACGGTATCTTTCGGGATTTTGACAATTGTTGGGTCTATATACTTACATCGTTGAGCAAACATTTTCCAATACAAACTTCATTCAAAATAAACTAAGAAGCCACCTTTATGATATCAGCCTTGATGCTTGTTTAAAGTTAAAAGTTGAATGCCACAGATTACTTTCCAGACCTGAATAAGCTTTACCCAGAAATTCAACAACAGAAATCCCATTAGTTTTTCATGTATACTAATTATATAAAAATTATATTAAAGATTTTTTTAAAGTAAAAATTAATTGAATTTATTATAAATAATATATTTATAGTGTTATATTGTACAACTAAACTTGTGATTCGACTAATTGGACATCATGGTTTTGTAACTTTAAAAAAAACAGCTTTCCTACGAAAAAATTACTCAGAGATCAGCAATTATAAACAAATTTGCACCAGAATTTTTAGATAAAAAAATTATGGATTCAAAAAGATTAGATAAACATTGATTGTTTTCAACGATATTGAGGTAACAAAAAGCTTATAAACCGATGGATGTCGATGGTTAGGTTAGGTAAGGTTTTCCGCCAAATAAAACGCCATTCCTTAAACCAGTTATAAATTATAGAATTTTAAAGTTTGGAAACCCTTACGTAATAAATAATAATTTAATAATATTAAATTTGTTAGTAACTTTAATGAGTGTTTGTATACCTACAACTATTTAAATCATTACACACGATTTTTTTCAAGTTATTAAAAAGATATTATTTAAATTAATGAAAAAATGACCAAGATAAAACACATAAAAAATTATCAACAAATTGTTTTTCGAAAAAATATTTTATTTCTATAAAATGAATTATTTTGGTAAAGTAATTATTAATTTAAATCTAATTATTCAAAAGTAATAAATTATCAACATTTAGTTGTAAGTAAAAGTAAATAAAAATAATAAATATATTAGGTATATAATTATTATAGTATTTATTTATTTACTGAATACAGTGTTATATTTGCATAGTTTTGATAACAATATGGCATAGCCGATTGGTTTATTGAAATTTAAAATAATAATAGTAATAATAATAGTCACTAAAAAATATAATATTATTGAATCTTTATGTAAGAGTTCCCAAGCTTAAAAATTATATAATTTATAACTGGTAAGAAAAAGGAATAACGTTTTTTCTAATTTGGCAAAAAACGGAAAGTTCATTTTTTACGGAAACCGATGACACCCAAATCAATTGCCCTGACGATATTGTAGTCAGAATATGACGTTTTGTCCAAGTACCGCAATTTACAGAGGTATTATATGCCTGGCCATTTATGAGGTTTTCCAATTTCAACTATTCCTCAAATCTTGTAGGACATGGAACCTAACCTAGGGGACTTGATTATAAATTATATTTATATAAATAACATTGTTAAATTGGTTATATCACATTAATTTTGCTTTACATTTTTTTAACACTGCCCCCTTCTCCAACTCAGTGTGACGCACAGTTTGAGATACCTCTTATCTATAAAGTAATATCGTCAGCTCTAGTCACATACAGTCTGTGCTCTCGTGTAAGACATGATACAATACGAGTAAATAATAATTTCAAATTTTAATAAAATTTGTCTAATTCAAGAAAATTTGCAAATCATGGTGACATGTTATATTACAATTTTATTTGCTAAGTGATGAAAATGTAGTGATAAGTTACTCATAATAAGTTATATAAAAATATAAAAAAAATACTCATTTATATAACTTTTTTACATAGAAATTTCAAGATTAAATCGTATAGAAGGATATTTTTATATAATATATTGTGGTATTTTAGTATATATTTAAATACTATTCTTATATATTTGTCATAATATATGTTATTATTATTATTATTATTATTATTACACAATAAGTAATAACACGTTTCATATTATACTATTATAAGTTTTAATCATTTATTTGAAATTTTTACTAAGAAGCGTGAATTTATACTTATATATTATTTTAAACAATAGTACTAATACTAGGTATACCTATGTATAGTAAGTCATAGACACTTAAATAACAAAATACAGGAATGTTAATTTAGATTTTAGACAATGACTTTTAACAGCTATTAAAAAATCAAAATAGTTATTCATAAACTACCTCCCGTAGTACTAAACTTAAAAATACAAATTAATATTATTATAACAGAAAACGTTTGACAAAAATAACTGTATAAGTGTACATTTCTATTAAATTCTACTTCAAAAATATTAAATGTTTTTTTAAAGTATTGATGTACGTTTCAAAATTGTTAATACATTGATTCAACAATATTTCTTCATAATGCAATTCTGTATTTTTACTTTTAATTAGGTCTTTTAAATCTTTCATCTGTTTGTTTATATCGACCACATCAAAACTCTTCATTTGTTCAATCATAATTATTCTTAGCATTTGAAAAGTACTCAAAGTTTTACTCAAATTGTTGTTATAAATTGCAATAATAGTACCAATAACGTACGTTTCAAACGGATCATCAAATTTCATTGATAAAATTTGATCTAAATAATTGAACATTGTACTTGATGAACTACCCACTTCAATAATAAATACGTCTTCTTCGTCAATCTCTGTTGCTGTGATGTCACGGTGTTCAAAAATAACAATCCATACAGTATAGAATAACGAAATGATCCATTTAAATATTAATCTTTGATAGTCTACAAGTCGATATAAGCTTATTATTATGCTTTTGGACATGTCCAAAGATGAAAACGGTATTATTTGCCCATACCAATTAAAAGTTATAAAATAAATAGTTGATAAAAATGTAATTTCATTTTTAAAAATATTACTTTCAGCTAAATACGATAAATCATAAAAATCAGAGGGAACTGTAATAGTTGGTTGAATAGTATCCATCATTTTGTATTTTTCTTCAGGAGAAAATTGTCCTTGTTCATTTAAACTCAATTCAATGTCAGTATCATTAGATAGTTCTTGGGTTTTAATAGGCATGGCGGTCGGTATATTGGTTATATACAAAATACTGTCATCGATACGATAATTATTAAATAAAATATATATGTTTTGATAATATTCAAAGTAAAAATATCGATTATTTACACCTGCACAGTTACAAAGTTGGTAGTTATCTAATAAATTAATAATTAAATTTCCAATTCGCACAATCTTGTCTAATTTACTATTAACGGTCTCTTTTATACACACGGAATCACTGCATAATTCATTACTGCAGATATCAAATTCTATGTTTTTTGTATTACGTAAATGGATTATTACAGCAATTAAAATTTTCAAAAAGTCATCACCATAGTACAAATATTTAAGATTAGAGAATATTTTTATAACCTGAGATAAATGATGAGCTAAATTTGTATGAAGTATTATAAGTTTTTGTACATCATTAGGACTCGTGGAATCATCACTCATAATGTTTTGAATAAAATGTTCAAAACGAAAGAAATTAATATATATGTTTTTAAATGATTCGCATATAAAATTAGATTTTATTTTTCCATTAATATTAGAGTTAACCAATGCAAATTTTAAGGATACTTCATATACATAATCGGATTTTTTTGCCGCTTCCCGGTGTAACAAATTGAAAACCCACCAAAATTGTTTAAACTCGTGGTTACTAATAGACTCTATGATTTCGTCCAATGTCGTAGAAATGAATTCAGGTTTATCGGGTAGCAGAACATGTGAAAGATTTTCCAATCTACGCTCTACTATATTTTTTGCTTGAATGATGTTTAATTTACCAATTTTCAATAGGATATTAAATTCATTGATCAAATCGATTGGAACATTTATCAATTGTAATTTTTTTAACGATGTACTATACGAATTCATGTATACCTTGACATTCTCAGTCTCCGTACTATTTATAATATTGTAAATAATTTCATTGATTTTGTGGTACACAATTTTTAATTGTACATCGTAAACCGACTTTAGATATTCATAAACAACTTCGATTTTATAATGTTGTACAGTTTTTTTAAATATATCATTGAGCGGCAAATTTTGTTTTTGACCTTTGTTACTTGTTAAAATTATACTTGCTTCTGTAATATATCTAACGCTAGATGGACGAAGTTTATTCAAATCATTGGAGACGGGTAAAAAAAAATCAGACAACAACACTTTTTTTATGTCAAACACTGTAAACACAATGCTTGGGTAATAAAAATTAATTTGATTATCTAAATCGATTAAGCTTTTCAAATGTTCGTTACTAAACTTTTGAAAATCGTAGTCTATATTTTGCTCTGTAGGATCATTACAAGTTTGAAATATAAAACGCTCAATTAAATTTATCATCTGTTTAACGATATTGAATATCGAGGTTAAATTTGTTAAAAATGCAATGTCGTCATTATCTATTGTATGATCTGTGACGTTTATGACATATTCAGTAGCCACATTTTTCGATGTACTGTCATTATTTCTAATTTTTTGTTTTTTATATTTCATATTTTCATCAGTACTAAGAATGTCTAGAGTTTCAAATGTTATATTTACGTGTCGGATAAATAATTTATCAAAGTACAAGTGTATCATGAGTAGAGATTTAAAAAAAAACGGTTCAGCTTGTTTAAGAATTGGTAAGAGATCAATAATTTTAAACAATAGATTCATTGTTAAATGCACGTTTTTCTGTAAATCAATCATTAAATTCGGAATTTGAAATTTATCCGAATTATGTTGTTGCTCCAGCCAATTTACTTCTATAAATTTACTAATGGATTCCAGAAACACATATATAGAACGAGCGCATTGACATTGTAAAGCATTATACACTTGAAATGAAATAATGTCGATATTTTTTTCATTTACCTTGAATGTTTTTGTAAACAATGAATCTAAATTTATTTTTGAATCGTTGTTCATGTATACCGACTTGTAATAGAGATTATTCCAGATTGTCGCCTTGAGTATTTTATCGGTAATTTTTTCTCGAACATCTTCGCAGCATCCGTATGTTAGGCAAGTGGCTAGACTTAAAATGAATAAAAAAAATGTTTTCATACTGTACTATTTTAGTTAATTATTAGTTATAAATGATATAACTATTATAAAATTTGGTGTCGGATAGTTTTTCTTAAATTTTAATAGTTGTACTGAAATTAATTGTTTCATAAAAATGTGTTCTGCATATGTCTTATACCATCGCCAAAACAATTATTTGAAATTATATACGAAAAAGTCTGTGATTGTTTTTCTGTAACATTGTTTACCATAAGCACTAAACGACCTACATTTATTTATTTTACGCAATTGATACCTATGTAAAATAAACTTGAAAATAATAAAATAGAAATATTAAAAATGTTTAAAATATAATCGAATTACATTTCTTAATTTTTAAATCACATAAGAATGATAAATAATTAATACTTAAACTTAAAATTAAATAATAATTATAAAAACCGGTACACCTACTGAATGAAATTTAATTTTGATAATGGAAAAAGTCGAAACCGAACTCATTTCCCAACTTTAAAATTCTTTCAAGTGTTATTCTAGCCTTAATTGGTTCTATAGGTTTTGATATGAAAGTGGGGCATGATCTGGAGTTATATTGTGGCATGTGGAAAGGAAAAAGTTCATTTATCAACTAAGAAAAGAAAAAATTTACATTTTCCTATGGGTATATAAAGTATTAATTTAGAGATTATTTTTAATATAATATGAATTACGGTTGATATGTCATTTAATAAATTATTTTTATAACCAGTATAGCATAAAAATCTTCTCTGCACTTTTTCCAGTTTTTTAATTTAGCAAATAGAAAATGGACATTACACTATTAATTCATATTCTGATAAATGGCGAACTAGAGTACTACAGTATATAATTTTTAGACAACATATATCCTTAAAGTATGAAGCTGATCTAATTAAAAATCACAATGTTCTTATAGCTTTCAAACTAATTTGATCAATATGGAATGTAAATCTTAGTTTGAGACCCTTGGGTAAATTGTATAGATTTTATTTTATTTTTCATTCGATAATATGACATTTTAAAACATTTAGAAACATTAAGACTTAACTTATTAAACTCGCACTACCTAATTAAATTATTTAAATCATTTTGAAGGGTAAGGCAATCCATTATGTTAAAAATTATGTAGTAGAGTTTAGGTCATCAGCAAAAAGTTGAAACTTGTAGGATTTCAAACAAGAACCATTATAAAAATAGATATTAATATAATAATTTAAAATTCAAATATAACGTCTCATATAATATAATTACCAATTTATTAGATATGAACCTATAAACTTTTGGCTAAGGGGACTTCAACATCACTCAAATTGTTAAGCCTTTAGCTTTTGTAGGTACATGCAACGGGGGTTAATCAGAAAAATTAAAAAATCACAATTTCCGAGATATTGTATGTTTTACAAGTACTTCTATAAATATATAATGATATGTATGGATATTATGTCATTGTATATATTTTCTATCAAAATACTTATAAATAATAAATAATAATATTGTTTACATACGATTTGAGTATAGTAATCTTTGTTTGTATTAGTTAATATTTATATTATAAATTATTTGTATGCAATATTTTTCTAATTAAAGCCTTAACATAGATTTTATTAAGAGTTTATTTAAGTTAATAAAAAAAATCATAATAATATACTTTATATTGGTGACTTATGATTATTGATGGGTTTATAGATTTGAATAGGATAATGATTTATTCTTATACATTCTTATACATTATTACAATTTACAACATTCTAATTTTATATATTAATATTTTATATATTTATATTATATATATTAATATGCAGCTGATAGATCATTATTGCTATATATATATATAATATACTTATTTTAACTCTATCACGGGCAATTGGATTTATACTGCCTTATTATATCTACCGCTTAGGTCGCTTATGACTTTATGTATAACCACTTCATTTGTACGACTATATATCATATAATATATGACATAGTTTTACCATTTACATCAGTCCCTAAAATTGTGTATAGTACGAAAAGTGAAGTGTGTAGTACGAAATTTAAAAATGTGTTATTCAAATTATATCTTTATAATAATAGGTTAAAGGTTTAATTTTATAACTTAACATTTTGCATTAATGGTTTTTACTTTTTAGTCAAACTAAATTTTAATAACTATCTATATTTTATATAGTATATTCTACACAAAACACTGTACATACTACATAGTAAACAATATTTTGCGTTACTTATTGGTTATTAATATTCATTGTTATTGAGAGTAGCTATTTTTATTTTTATCAGCTTGGTCGATAGTGAACCTCGAGAAGAAGTTCTTTATCACCAGAAACCATTAAAAACTCATTTTATATTCGATTTAATATGATTACTGTCAATAATTTCAATTCATAACCAGCTGTATCAGTATGGTTAAATAAAAAAGATAGACATACAAAAAAACATTCTAAGGCTACACAACAAGAGTACTATGAAGGTGTTTTTCCCGAAACTAATCGTCAAAGAAACCAAAATGTATTAGAAGTTAATACTGCTCGTATAATGTTTTAACAAAGTTAATATTTTAAAATATTTGTTTTTGAAAATTCCTTTATTTTGGTAAAATTTTACTATACTATTTTAAGACCATTATTTTAAAACTAAAAGGTTAATAATATATTTAAGAAAATTAAAATCAATATTTTTTGAGTAAATTAATAATTATTGTATTTTATTCACAGCAATGAAATAATATATTTAATATTTATATATTATAATATTGTTATTTAAATTATATTAAGTGTTATTGGTTGAAGAAAGAAGCCTATAAGCATTAGTGTTAGTTTTTTGAACATTGATTTTTTTTATTTAGATTGGGGACTATGTGTGTAGTACGAAAATTTAAATATTTTAGGGGCTGATTTACAGTTTTACGTATTTATATTATTACTTTATTTAAATTCACAAAAAATTATTAACTAAATGTAATGTATATAAAATATGATAAACAAACATTTTTCACATTTTTGATTTCTATATATTACCTACATGGATGGTTAAATTATATCTGTTATTTACAGTGTTAGATTTATTTTGTTATTTGTCTACGTATTTCTGTAGTGCGCTTAGGAATTTTTCCGTTTCTGTTATTATTGTTGAAATAACTGAAATGTAGTTGTATTCACTAGATAAAATTTTTTCGTTAATATTATTGAGTGTTTGGTCCACATCGACAATACCAAATTTTTCAATTTCAGCGAACATTGAGTATTTAATCTCATAGACTATTGTCAAATCGATAGTTTCATATGTACATATATGTTTGATAATATCGATGTATGGTTTACAATTTTCGGGGAATTCAAGAGATGTAAATCTAGGTAAATGATCAGCCAGATAAAATTGATCTATTACTCCATTTTCAAATGCCAGTGCATCACAAAAAAAATTAATCAATGCGAAATACATCGAGGAGATAATCCATTTAAAATAGTTTGATACATATTCAACAAGGTAGTTTAAACTCAACGTAGTTTTTGGTAAGTTTATTTGATCACGAATATTACTTACAACTCCATTCCAGTTGAAACGTATGTTTTCCGCGAACAATTTCATTATTCTACAACTAAAAAATTGATTTTTTTCAATAAAGAATAATAAACTATACCAATTTTTAGGTAAATATTGTATACTTCTACTTTCTTCAGTGTTTTCTGAAACCATATTATAATCTGGATCTTGTTCAATTGAGGAAGTGACAATTGGAATATTAAACAGTATTAAACTATTATAGATGTCATAATTTAAAATTGGATTTCCTTTGAAGTATTCATAATTCGAATTGAGGTTGTATGTTGTTTTACAATTACAAATTTGATAATTATCTAATAAATGCATAACATAATCTCCAATTCTTCCCAAATTATCTATGTTATTGTTCAGAATATTTGTTTGAATTGTTTTGTTAATTCTTCGATTGAAAAGATCAATATAAAAGTTTATGTTTTTTAAGCGGATAAACGTATTCATTAATATTTTTAAAAGATCGTCACTAAAATTTAAATTTTTAGTTTGGGACCATGCTTCGATAAATTCAGTCAAATGGTTCATCAAAACTAGATTATATTTGTGTATTTTAGAAAATATATTATCATCTTTTGTTAGTTTGGGATTTTTAGACTCAAAATCTTTAAAATCTTTAATTATAATATTTATGCGGAAAAAGTTATAGTATATATTATTCAATGTTTCGCATTCGTAAAGTAATGTATATAAGTAATTGTCATTCTTAGCAAAGACTGAACGATAAATTAACTTTAATGATGTTTCATATACATAATCAGAATTTTTTCCTGCCTCAACAAAGCGTAACGAACTAAAAACCCGCCAAAATTGTTGAAACTTAATATCTCCGATAATAGTAGCGATGTCATTCAAATTATACTCTGATGTTTCAGGTAGTTGTATATGTGAAAGTGATTTCAATCTATTCTCAACTATTTCTGCGGCTTTAAATATATTATTTTTATTAAATTTCAACAGTAAATTAAAATCACTGATTATATCAATTGGAAAATAAAATATATCTTTTATTAGTTCTTTTAACGATAAAGAATATACATTGTAATCATCACTTGATTTGCCTTTATTGATTATGTCGATAAGTTTATTGATTTGTTGGTAAATCATTTTCAACAATACATCGTAAACTGATGATAGATATTTGTAAACAACGTCGATGTCATAGGTTTTAATACTTTGATTGAATATGTATTGAATAGAAACTGCATCATGATCCTGCAGGGTTTTTACACCAGCTTTCATCAAGTAGTGAATGAAAGGAAAGCAAATTATTTGTCCGTCGGTAGGACTATTGTCTGAATTGCCAACCACACTAACCACAGGGTCACCGAATAAATCTGTCAACATCGCATCGTCTACGTTGTACACAGTCGTAGTGTCTGTGTACAAACCGTTCGAAAGAAATGACTGTATTTGGGCTTTTAAACTCGTTAGGTCTTCGCGAAGTTCATTCAATGTGTATTTATCGGTTGTGTTTGTGTATCTGGAATCACAATTCAATACTATAAAACCGTGTAATAAATTCGTCATCTGTGAGATCATGTACTGCACTTGAACTGAATCTGTCATAAACACATCGTTGACGTAATCCGCTAAATAACAATTTTTCTCGCCGTTGAACCCGGGGTCAATGATGTCACCGTGTATATTGTCCATCATGACAACGTCCTTTTTTTCGTTCATATAATTGTGAAAACGGATTAATTTATTGAAATACAAATGCATCGAGAGTAAATGTTTTAAAAACGACGGTTCGTTCGATTTTAGATTTGGAACGATGTCATTGATTTGGAATATGATGTCTATTGATAGAGCAATGATATCGTGCGTGTGCTTCAAGTACGACATCCCTACACTATTCTTCCAACACTCCGGTTGTGGTGAACTATTATCGCGATCGTCTGTCAAATCGTGCAGCGGTGTCATAATATTTTGATTGATGTATTCAAGCGAATCGCCTATGCTTTGAGCACATTGACATTTTAAACCGACGATAAGTCCCATCAAAACTCTGTTTAGATTCTTTTTAACTATAGTTTTTTTGTCTGACAGAAATTTATCTAAAATATAAATGTTTTCAATCTCGTTGATGTATACCGACCTGTAATGAAGTTTTGACCAAATCTTCGCATCGACGATGTGTTTGACGAACTTTTCTACGTCGAATTTGGGTTTAACTTCATTATTGTTGTTGTTATTATTATTATTATTGATGGCATCATTGGCATCATTGTCATTCATTATGGTATCATTGTCATTCATTATGGTATCATTGTTATCATTATTAACGATGACATCGACGAGACCCAAAACCAGTAAAACGTTAACTATTCTCACACAAAACATTTTTAATAATTGTTTTATTCACTTTTCGGATGTAATATAGATAAGGTATACATTTTTTTTGTTTAATTGTTTTAATATTCATTTAAAAAAAAATACGTTTTCAGTTTAAATGCTTTACACGAAAACATATTGCGACTTTAATTTATTTGTACAAAGCAGGTAGGTTTGTTTGTTAAACTGCGGTTATACCATAAAAGTCAAATATTGAATTTTAGATTCTGAACGGAGTGTTGAATGTATTGATTTTACAATGATGTTTTTTTTTTTTTTTTGTGTCTGTCATCACGTTTTGGAGTAGTAATAATACTTCAATTTTTGACTTCAGCCCCTCTTTGAAAAGGAAAATTCATCTAATACTTTAGTACTTTGGGGGATGAAAAGTAAAAAATTTCTAGTAGTTTTCAAAAGCGTCGGGAAAACCCCTGAAAAAATAACGGAAAAACGGGAATTTTTACGCATAACCACTTTTCGACAAAATCGATTTTTTGATTTTGTTGTAACTCAAAAACGAATCGTTGTAAATACTTGAAATTTTCAAATATTTATATTATGGTTATCTATTTACGACTAAATTTTCAAAATATTTTGATATTTTTTAAGCTACTTATAGACAATTGAAATTTTCGACTTTTTTAAGTTTTTTTTCTTACAATGCTGATAAAAAAAATTTGGCTATCCAAAAAATCTTTAAAATTTAATACAAGGTTCATTATAAGTTGTACTTATCGTAGTAAAAAAAAAAATCAAAAATCGTTAATCACAATTTTTGTTTATAAGCATTTAAAGTTAAAATGTTTACGAAATATATCAAAACCGCGAAAATAATTGACTGACAAAATCATCTCTGTTCAGAATCGTTTTTCGTATACAATGATACCTGTCATTGCATTCAAATTTAACACATCCATTATAGTGACCAGTGACCTACTCTCCATCTCTACTATACAGCAGAGCGATACCTTTCATAATAGCATAATTCTATTAAGTTACTACCTGCAGTAGCTATAGATATAAAAGTTTCATAGTAACAAAAGTCTACAATATTATAATATTTTGAAGATGTCTAGAGTACGTCTTGTTTTTAATTTTTATCTTTTGGAGTTTTTTATAGTCTGAGTACATGGAATATTAAATTTGATAAAAGTTAAAAAGTTATAACTTATAAGTTACGACAACGAATAATACATTTCTTGTGTTAAATGTTCGTTATCTTAAGATGCCATATAACACACGCATAACAGTTGTGTTCGCTTTACAGACGTACTTCATGACAAATTTTGCTTGCACAATCAACCATTATAATCTTTCATTTTTAAAAATTAGAGAGAATTCGCCTACTATTAAATTCAAATGAAAATGTATTATCTAAGACGAATCGGATATTGTTATTGATATTTTTATTTTAAGGCAAGTACACCTATATGATTGTTTTAAATTGTAAAATATGTGGCTTTAAAACATTCATAACTTGTTACACAGATTTTATGTACCTATGCAATTTATTAGGTATCGGTACCTAATCTTTGTTTATATTAAATGTTACGCATTTTATTTTTTAATGTATTGTTAAGCTTTTTATCAAATGCTTAGTTCTTCTAACATCAGCTAAATTCTTTGTAAATAATTTCTTAATTAAATGTCCGTTTGACCACTGATTCTTATACCTCTTGTGTTTCATAATGAATTTTTCATTGTTGGCTCAATCCAACTTTATGCAATTTACATTTTACTTATAGATTTTTTTAAAGCACTCAATCCTGGTTCAATCAACTCGTTATATCTGAACTCTAAAGTGTTATTTAATCATAATTAATAAGAAACAATGAACCGGGTTATAAAATAGAATAATGCAAAATAATTCTTTTTGAATCTGATTGAAAATAAATTTTTAACGCGCTATATAATATATACTAATACTCAGAGCAGTGCCGTTATGATTTGGCGCCCAGGGCAAAATTAAAAATATTTGCCCTCTATTTTATTTATCATAATAAATAAATAATATTATATAGTAAAAAAAAAATTTTGGGGCGCTGCCCCCTAGGCCACTCCCCCCCCCCCCACCACGGCACGGCTCTGCTAATATTTAAATATCACACTATAATGGGTTATTTAACCCGTCCCGCACTTTAGTCAAATTTTATTCTTTGACTGTACCTACACTACCTGTACAGCTATGGTACGTTATTATATTATGCGATGCAGGTTATAGGCCTGCACCGGTTGTGTTTGCTCAATCCTGCGCAGTGCACAGAGTAGGTATACCTATATAGTAGTGATGGGTCGAACTGTTCGAATCTCGAACCGAACCGAACCGAACCCTTGATGTTCGGTTCGATTCGAAATTCGAACTCGGCACGAAAAAAATTCGAACCGAACTATCAAACATCTTTTACTGTTCGAAAATCGAACTTGAAAATATTTGTCGAACCTGACTTACTGACCACGATAGTTCAGAGACCAAATATTTGTACAATTCTTCAAAATTTATTTAAAAAAAATAAAAATTGATAATCTTTTTTAGAAATAATTAGACTATTGGCGATAGAAAGTTATAAACTGTAACAGGCACCTTATGTATCATTTATAATAATAACGATAAAAAATATTGAGTTCGAGTTCGAGTTCGACTTAAAATGATTCTAGGTTCGTTTCGGTTCGGTTCGGTAGAAAATATGAAGGTTCGGTTCGGTTCGAGTTCGAAAAAATAATTTAAAGTTCGGTTCAAGTTCGGTTCGATTTAAAAAATCAGAGTTCGACCCATCACTACTATATAGGTATATTGTAAATGTGGATTCGACAACAACGCCGAAAGAAGACGAATTCGTTGAATAGGTAGGTAGTCTTGTATGCGTGTGTATGTCTGTTTACAATGTACAATATATTATTCTATAAACCAGCTAAATAATCATAAACTCTTAACGCTTTCACTTGCAACAGCACTGCCTGCACGGGAACAGCTTTCCGTTCAAGGTCGGTTAGATGATGACTTATGTCCAAACACGTAGTTAGTCCACTTAGTCCGTTAATACGTTATTATTAGCAGTGGCAAATTCTCTAATGACAGACTCGTCCGAACGGCGCAAATTACAATTCAACCGATGTCGGATATTAATATTAAAATATATTATGTAATAATTATATATTGTTAATTAATAACACAAACGCATTAGATAAGCGTCGCTTGTGCTCGATCTATGGTCTACACACTCTACACAAATATTTTAAATTGATTAATTTGATTAGCTACGCTATAATATTGCTGGATTTCCGTCTTGGTTTTCTCCAGACCACAGGCCTCTTCTACTTATTTACTTAATGTCGTACACCGTAGTAGATATCGCGTGTCAAGGAAAACCGCCTGTAATTTTTTTTAATAAAGTGAATTTCGTCTTCGAGAATTAATTAGATAGTAATATTTCGGTATTTACCTATCTTTGAGTTTTGTACAACGAGGATATATATGTAGGTAACTGACGAGACAAGTAGCTACCAAACTATAAACATATTTAGTATTATATATATTTGTACACATACCTATAGGTACGCCAATACGCCATAAGCATATACCTATATTAGAACAATTAAATTATGATATTCATAAATGCACACCTAATGGGCTATTCCATTAATAAGTAAGGTAATACTTAATAGTTACCTGTGATTTCGCAATATTTGTATTAAAATTTTAATAAAATTGCATTTTTAATTTCACGTTGCAGTATTATATATTATAATAATTGCAGTTATTTTAATTTTATTTTTTGTTAAAGTAATTACTAATTAGTACCTACTTTACTATATTAATCATATATTAAAACTGACTAATCTATGTTTATGTAAGTGGTTTAAATATATTTTGGGTTTTGCTAGCGTAAAGTTTATACACCTTTTAAATTAACTGACGTAAAATAAGTATATATCTAGTATTTATTATTTATATAATATATATATATATATTATTATTCAGGTAGTTTAAGAAAATTGACACAATTGATGAACACCGAGGATGAATTAATTAAAAAATATATGGTACATTAGGGCAAGTAGTTATATAGTTACCTATTGTTTGAGCAAGTGCTGTTATTATGTCACCGAAAACACTTTTTCGGAAAGACGAATCCTTTAAAAGAGACGATCGTCATAGTCTGTATCAAAAAGTAAAGTATATTTCACGATATGTACTTTTGATACCTTTAACTATTAAAGTCATTTATTTTACTTTCAGTAATACAGAAGGTCGATGTATGTTTTTCCGAAAATATTGCATTTATTACATAATTAGTATTTAACTTTTAACTATTATAATAATATATACTTATACTATATTTTACAACTCAAAATTTAATAACGTCTTTCTGAAAATACTGTAAAAGATTAAAAATATGTAAAAATACACTTTCATAGTGAAAATAGATAATAATATCTTAAAATTAATCTACATATTTTGAAAATGTCATTGTAAATAGTAAAATCCATAATAATATAATGTATGTAAAAGTTTTGAGTCCCCGCAATAATGTTTATATATATATATTTTTATTTATAACAAAATGTTAACATCTTTATTTATTGTTGAAATAGGTAATTTCGTCCAAATTTGAATTATGTCAATGAAAAATCATTTTTTTTTATATATTATTTTTTTCAGATTTTGTAGTTCCCAATGTTCCCATATGAACTACTTATGAGGAATATTGTAATTAATGTACCTACTATACCTAAAAGAATTAAAGATTTTATAGTGTTTTTACTACAAAATATTTATGGTTTGTATATTTTCTTAATTTTATGAAAACTTGAACTTTAAATACATTATTAATATTAATTAATAATATTTATTAACATTTTAAAGAAAAAAAAACTAAAATAATTGAAAATTATAGCAATTATAGAAAATGATAATATAAACATTTGGTAAAAATTTCAAGTTTCTACTGTTATTCTTTTTTGAATTATAACAAAATAAAGAAATTAATTTTGTCAAAAACTGATTTAGAATCAAATTCCCATTCTTTCTTATTTTTTTACTTTTCACCCCCCAAAGTACCAACTAGATTCAATTTTGCTACTAGAAACCACCCACCAAAGTTGAAATTTCAAGCATTTTAACTACCTCCAAAGGTGATAACACACAGAAAAAAATATTTTAATTATAAAGCCAATAATTTTATTGATCCACTTAGAATCTAAAACTGTCTGAACAAAGTTTCCTATTTTTATTAGAAAGTTCTTGAAATATTTGAGATTTTATTACCTATGACTAATTACATAACTGCGGTATTATTATTTTGGACTGTTTGTACTTGGGCACAACAAAGAAAAAATGGCTAAAATTAATGAGATTGGAAGATGTTTTGTACTTGAAATGATCATGCATATTTTGAAAATGAAGTTCCATTAATTTAATATTAAGCTACAGAGGTATAGTGACAACTGGAAAAATAAAGTGTTTAAAATTCTTTTGTGTTGGGAAACAAAAAGCAAGTAACAAATTTAAATTTGATAAGTGATGCAAGACCACAACATTTAAAATGATTTGTCTAGAATAATTTAGTTAGCTTTAGTTTCGTGCATTTTATGCTCATATGTAAGACTCTGTGAAAAATATTATTTTTTTTTTTCATAAATGTTTTTATTGAAAAAATAATTAACTTTATTGTAACAAGGATAAAAAAAAAGCTTTAACAGATTTAAAGGTCGTAATTGCATTGGTCAGATTATTGTCTCAATTATCTGCCATGTGTTGTACTGAATGTTTTGGTTTATCTGTAACAACCATTTTGAGGAACACATCAGTTAAAAATAGATTTCTAAGGTGTTGTTCAGATTTCTTAGCGATGTTCCTGATACGATTGCCTTTTTTTTCCCCATCACCAGCTTCTCTATTCTTGGTGTATTGCAATGTATTAATACCACAATGTGTATATTTCCTGTGTATCATTTAAAAATTATTATATTTTGTATTACATATACCAAATAGTAATAAATATATTTAGAAAAAAAAAATTTAACTACCTTCCTGAGATACTTCGTAATATTCCATTTCTACTTTTAAGTTGTACGGAACTTCATTAGGTAAAGAATCATACAATATTGATTCTATCATGTGCAGCACCAATTTATGATCTTCTTTGTCAGTCAATATATCTTTGGAAAACATCCAAGGTGATGGTTTGCCTTTTTGTAACAAATAATCCTAAAAGCAACAAAATATACACAAAACTATGCAAATAATTCCCTTGTAATTAGAATGTAGAATAATTGTAATAAATATTGTATATAATTAGATTTATTCTAATTCTAATTTTTTTAAATTTTTAATTACAATAATTATAATTATTTATTCACCTTATAGACATTTACAAGATTCTAAAGAAAAATATGTGTACTGACAAAATGTAGGCACCACCTTAATAGTAGATTGTTAGATTGATTGATAAATAGAAAGTAATACTATTTCTAATGAACTGTATTAGTTTTTACTATAAGTTGAAAATTAAAATAAGAAATTGTGTGTCAAAACAATATAATATTAAATTATTAAATAATTTTGTTCAATATATTATTTAAATAAACACAATTTGGTAATCAATAAAAAATATTTAATGACTGACCTCAATATCTGATGAACCAAGACTATGGATTGCAGATACCATAAATACATCTTTAAAGTTTGCCCAACCAGTAGACTGTTTTACTGTTTTTTTCCAACTTTCTCTCTTGAATTGTTGAGCTTTCATGAGTTCTTATTTTTTCAGATGTCATAGCGTATGGTTCAGGAACATGAATATTGTTATGTTTATAACATGTTAAAGATCGTGCCAAATCTAAGAGATAGCTTTTTGATTTTAAAAGATCTATCTAAAACACAATAACCTTTTGTTTATAAATGAGTAAATACAAAAAAAGTATATTGTATGTACAGCAAAAGTTTCATATTACAAAGTCTCATGAGTAACAAAAAAGTTCTTATTACAAAGACATTTTTTAAATATAATTACATAGAATTGGATTTATTATGGTTATGGTTCTCAAAAATATTTTTTAAATGGAAGATTATTGCATGAAAGTTTCACTGTATTATTAAATTAATTTTTTACATATTAATGTCTTGAATTTTTTATTTTATAATTTAAGTAATGTTGAGTTTAAAATATTAACATTCAAATAAAATAAAATCTTAATCAAGAAAATGTATAAAATAAATAGCTAATTATTCTATACAATTTAAGATAATGAATTGTTAACATATTTATATTATTAAATTAAAGAAGGTACACAAATTATTATTATTACTTAAAAAACTAATTTTAAATTTATTATAAAATACATAAAAATAATATAAGTTTAACTTTAAAAACTATAACATTTTGTACCATTATAATTATTATATTTTATATTACATTTATAATGTCATAAAAAATAAGAAATTAATTCTAATTCTAATTTATATTATAGTCATAGGTAACTTATAGACCTTTAAGGATACAAAAATCTTATCATAATATGTTCAATATATACAATTCAACTGAACAATTATGGGGAACTTATAAAATGCCTAATTAAATTATTTATAACATGTTTATCGGTCTGATTTTATTAGTATATGAAGTACCTAAGAATTCCATGCAATAACATAATTTAATATTTTAACTATAACTTATGTATATTATGGTTTTAGGAATTAGTGGTATAAGTGTATAAATGCCTAGCAACAGCTAACTTTAGCTCTCTAGACTAATAAATAATAAGTAAGCGTACAGGAATTATTTTATTACTAGAAGAAAACTTATTCATCATTAATTTTCTAAGTTTAAATAACATGAACTCACTTTATTTAGTACTAGAAACGAATCTTTATTAGGATAAAGATGTAAAAGCCTCAACACTTTAGGATCTAAGCGGTTTCTCGTATACCGATTGGATACATCATGAATAACACCAATTATGTCTGCTTCTTCTATTGAGTTTACTGAGTCCTTAGCAAATGTCTTTTCTAAATTATACCTACAACAATAGTAAGGTATGCATTAAAATGTATAACATCATTAATTTGTAACAGTAAGTTTCCATACTAAAAACGATGAAATTACTTTGTAATTTCTGTAGAGTCTACAAGACCAGGAGTGTCTAAAAACACTAATTGTGTATCATCTACAGTTCGCACTGCACGTACACTAGATCTTGTAGTATGAACTTTACAAGAATAAGGACATATCTGAAAAGCACAGTTGTAAAAATGTTTAAGTATAATATGATATTGAATTTATTAACTAAATTTATCTAAATACTTGTGTATTATAATTTATAACTTTATAATACTTGTTCCTATTAAATTAAATGGTTCTCACATTTCTCTGGACGATAGAATTGATTATTGAGCTCTTTCCTGCATTTGGTACACCAATGATGGCAATTTTTAACAGACGCTGACGGTTTATTTTGATAGACTCATTTTCGTTTTGGTTGTCACTATTGATGTGAAATTGTTCTGAGTTCAAACTATAGTTACATTTCAATAATGAATGAACACGGCTCGGTATTACAACTGGTTTTAAACCAATTGATAGAAAGATAGTACTGAGATACTTGGCCATTGAATGAATGCAGTAAATTAGAAGTTAAAAATTGGACAATCTCAATGTTCCTTAGTATTTAAACTAAATACCTATCTACGTTTTGAATGTTTTGATGGGTATTTCAGCAAACTACACTGTAAAACGCATACATTTTATTAGAATTGGAATGGATAATATAAAAAAGCTGACAGTGTGATTAAAGTATTTGAAATTCAACATCGAATTCTGAATTCTTGAACGTCAAAGTTGAAATAGTTAAATGAAACTATTTATTTAAGAATATTATGGTAATAACTATTAACTATTAACTAAAGTAAAAAAACTTGATTATCAAGCCGGACTAATGTTACAGTGATAACTGATAACTACAACTGGTTACGTACCACCTAGATCCCGCGACAATTAGATCCACATACGTCAACTGGATCCCTTTGGACATTTAGAACCTCAAAGACAATTTAGATTCCATATTAACTATAATCTCCCACGTCATTTGTCATTTAGGTACCCAGAAATCGACGGTAATTTAAAAAACTTTTCTAAAAAAAATACTTAAATAACAATTTAAATTTTAAAAATATTATGAAATAGTATGAAGTATAAGTAAGTTACATGGCGTTAGTAAAATCCCTAATTCCATTAATTATGATATTAGATTCGATGTTTTAAATAAGTAATAACGTTTCATTATATTCTAATATACACGATATATGAATTATCGATTATGTTAATGTATAACTTATATATATGTTTTAAAAGAACTTGCTCAAATACCTATTTATTATAATAGGTAAGTACATTAAACCCTAACCAGTAACCATTAACCCAACAGGGTGACTAAACTTATTTACAAGCATTGTATGGCCACTTATTCCTTTAATGTTAAATTTATGTTGGACTTTCAAATTTTAGAGTTAACTTTACCTAAAGGCCATATTTTTAAATTCAAGTACACAGAAGTTGTACATTGTTTAGGCTATGTCATGTAACGGTATAGACTTATTTTTTCAAATGAGAAATAACCTTTTATTGCGAATAATTAAGCAAATTATTTTTTTGAAAATATTTATCAAACTACATCCACATAATAATCCTGAAAAATGGTTTTAAAAAACTTAAACATAGAGGTAACTATGCAAGTAATATTTAATCTGGTAATTACAATAAAACAGTTATTGCAAAGTATAAAATATTGATGAATTTATGCCACCTAATTAACATACTTTTTAAATTAGCATAGCCCCCATATTTTCTAAAACTATATACAGTAGAAGTAGTAGAACATCGATTATTCGCATTAATTGGGATCGAGAGGATGCGGATAATCAAATAAGCATTAAAAATAAAATTAAAAATTAATTTACTGTGTGTAAAACGTACCTATAATATTATGATACATTAGAGAGGTCCATACTATATTCTTATTTCTTATATGTAAACTTACATATATATATCTGAAGACACCTATCATAATAGAAACAAATTCATACATTTCCTTTATTATGGTTTCATGTAACAAATAGTATCTAGTCAATGCTTTGAGGAATTCAATTTTCAGTACCATTTTACAAAATAATCAAAAATTACATTAAATTAAAAATAAAGAAGTAATTATTACAGTGTTTCTTTATATATTAGTGATTAAGTTTATTACTGTAATTAGTGTGTGAAATTTGAATTTGAAAGAGACAGTCAGTCAACCTTCATCATTAATAAGTATAATTTTGATGTATTATGACTTATAATATTATATGTTGATTGTCGATTGATATTGCTAAGTATTTTATTTTATTTTTTTGTGTAAAGTTTGACAAGCTACATTTTTTCCGAAAACATTGCATTAATCATAATTATTATTATAATATTGTATAAATAATAAATATAATTTATACCGTATTATATTCTTGTTATATACTTTTGAGTCAATAGGTACAACCCTTTAATAAAATAATTTGAATAAATAATATCTTAAGATTAATCTACGTAGTACGTATGTCAAAAATGTCCTTGTGTACGTATAGTATAACATGAACAAAAAACTTTTATGTCCCTACAAATAATGTTTTAAATAATAACAAAATATATAATATCGTAAATATACATAATTTTAAAATATTTTGAAAAAATACTATTTGTAAGAAATACTCTCATAAGAATTTAATTAAAGTTTTAAGTATCTAAGATTATTCGTTTTTGAACTATAACAAAATATAAAAATTATTTGAGAAAAAATATTTATTTTTAGGGTGGATGTATTATAAACATTTAATAAGTTATAGGTATAATACTGAACTTCGAATAGTCATAAAAAATAATGTGACTTTCCAGTAAACATATTATTTTTGTTTTTGGTAAAAAAAAACTAATGAGAATTCCAATATAATATTTTTAAAATGTAAATATAAAAAGAAAATATTTATATGAATATTTAACGAAAAAATTAATTTGAACATTTTATAGATTTAGCCGAATACAACAAAAATTTTAATTTTAAACGTTTATAAAATATACCGTGACTATACATTTTTTATTACAGTAAATTAGTGAACGATTGATGAAGAAGCCTGTATTAAATTTTAAATCATATTTGCATATCTATAATTTTTTTCGGCTTAATAATAAAAAAAAAAAATTTAATTGTTTTAAATAATTAAAATGCTTTTAAAATTATACAATTTACATATAGAGAAGTCATAATGTAGATAATTGGTAAATTTTTCAAAATTCTATAATTTGCATTTTTTAATTAAAATTAAATTAATAAATTAATTTTGTCGATATTATACAAGTAATAATACATTTGTTTTTTTGTGTTTTCGATATTATGACAAGATCTGAATTTTTTTTATTTTATTTTACTATTTACCAACCAAAGTACCAAATAGATCATATTTGCTACAAGAATTCATGGCAGACAGAAAATAAACTACATAATTGTAAAATCATATTACATTTTTCGCTACATATCCAGGATCTAAATTCTAAGGTGTACTTATAACGACTTTATTTTATTCTTGGAAATTTCATCATTAATGCATGATCGGTAACCTTTTTGAACTCTCAGGCTACATTCACAAATTAAAAACAGTTTGCAGACCAGATAAAAATGAAAAATTTATATTCTTAAATTATTTACTATGGAAAAAAATATTGTCTAGAACTTTAAAATAATAAAATATAAATAAAAAAAAAATTTCAGTGTTTTAGAATTTAAAACGGGTCGTATATACAATAACCCGCCGGTTGCTGACCACTTCATTGGACTGGACGATCGAAAATAAAATATAGGTCTGTCATCGGGGTAACAGCTTGTAGAAGTCAATAAACATTTATATTTTATATTATGTATAAATAGTAAGTTTATTACTACCCCAAAATAATAGGAAAATTAACCTACGTAAGTATCCTTCGACGCTTTTCGGCGAAATCAAGCTGTGCCATATTAAAGTTCAAACGTGCACAGCCACCGAAGAAACAGCTAGTTTATTTCTTCATTCATCTTCTTTACGCTTCGGAATGAAATCATTGAAATTTTTTATGAAATTGAGAGTACTTGTCATGTACTGAAGGCTGTTGTTTGACGACTGTTCAATAAAATTATTAGAATGGTTAATCGTCTCCTACAAATGACGACGATTGTCGATTGCCACGAATGATAAATATTGTAATAATATGATAGATCATATGTTTTTTTTTATAGAACTTTTTGTGATATTATAGGATTTATTTTTATATTTCAGCTGTCTTGCATATGAAACTTTTGGTATCTAATTAATTTCATACGTAAAACCATAATAATTGTATATCCTGCATTTTTTTTAAATTATAATTTTATTATTTTATTTCAATAGTTGTTTGGTAAAATTTTTCACCAACAAATAAGACCATCTTCGACCAGCATAATTTTACATTGTACACAATGCATTAATGCATTATACATTGAATTCAAATTGTACAAATTCGTTATAGTGACATACTTAGCCTAGTCTACATTTAGTATTGTAGTCACCTACTATAGTAGCTATACAGCAGTTTACGGGTTGGCTGAACTAAATGATTAATAATTTTAAAAATATTTAAAAATTGAATCATTCAATTAATATTACATACTAAATAGTTAATAGATTATGATCTACGTATAATAAAGATGGACTTATAAAATCAATAAAATTAATTTCTAAATACAAGCAGTTATTCACATTCGACTCGTTATATACACATGTGACTATATCATTCCCATTTCGGTACCGTCCTGTTAAGGAATAATACATACCTACTCATACTATTTTTTACTGATTTTAAAATAATCAATAGGTTCTAATGTTAATATGCTCAGATAATTTGCAATATTAATATATATATAATAAATGCATCTATTTATGGTATTATGCTATTGTTATTTTATCCTATAAGTGTATATAGTCAAAATATTTTGAAAATTATATTATGTATAAGAAATGCAAACATTAACATTTGGGGAAATTTTCATATAACTACAGTTATTATCGTTTTTAAATTATTACAAAAAAACAAAAATCGGTTGAGCAGAAATAGTTATCACAGGAATATGAAATGAATATCTAATAATGTCATCAAAATTCAAAACTCAGACAATTATAAAAAAATATTAATGCGTCTTTTCAGAAAACTTTTCATTTTTGTTAGGGATAAAAAAAACTTATATTAGTCAAGTACTCGGCCAGTTAAAAATGAAAAATGCTATTTATACAATTAATATAAATATAAATTATTATATAAAATGGGTCTGGTAATATACTATTATGACTATAATGTATTTTTGGTCTCACGTGTTTTATGCATCGCGCGTTCGAGAATAAAATATGCATACGTATACGTCACCCGGCGTGTAGCAGATTGTCCGGTGCAATAAGTATGTATTTATTTTATGTCTAAAAAAGTAAATTAAAGCTACAAAAGTGAAGAAAATCAAACTCACGTAAACATCGATTTTTTTGTGAAACTTAGTTGTGTCATATTTAATGTCCACACGTTCAGTAACCACATCGCCGACCCAGGAACATCTTTCCTCGTCCGTCTTTACCACGTTTCGAATTGAAGATATTGAGATATTTCATAAAAATAAGCTGAACAGAACGGCATATGCGTGTAAAATATTATATATATTAAAGTACGGTTTAACGATTTGTACGTCAATTTTTTTCTCCGTTAAAATTATTACAACCGTCAATCGTCTCCGACGAATAGCGAAGATTGACGATTACCATAGATTATAGATTAATATCATAGATCCATATCCATAGACTATATACTGTATTATTATGTTGTAATATTATTATTAGCCAGACATTTAAATTTATTCGGGAGTCTGCCGTTCGAGGGACTCAATTGTGTACTTATACAAATTTTATATGTACGGCGGGATAGATTGTATAGATGTTGTTCAGGACATTGAGACTAGACTCATTCAAAGTTTCTGTCAGTGGCATCGCATAAATTAGTAATTAGTTGTTGTTATCGATATTTTTCGCCCGTATTATTATTGAATGACACCCGTCTTCTCATCATTAATGTAAAAATATTATAATATTATCAATAATCAATATTAATATCGAAAACCATCATAATTATTTTCCAAATAGACAAAAATATTAAATTATAGGTACTACAATTTTCTTCAAACTTTTTTATTGCTTTACTACTTTTTTTTATGGTGAGTCCGCCATCTCAAAGACCCCTGACGAGCCGCCACTGCAGGTGTTAATAAGTTTATGGCATAAACAGCTTAAAACTAATCTACATAATATTTTGAAAACCTCACTGTTAGTGTTAAATAATAATACACGAATTGGTGTCTTTAAATAATATTTTTGTAATAACTTAAAACAAAATAGATAATTATACCTATATAATCGTTATTTTTCGTTGAAATATACAGTTTTGTCTATATTCAAATTTGGCATATGTACTAACAGTAGCGCCGAACACGGGTACGAACTGGGGAAAATTCCCCAGAAATATTTATGGGTGGGTGGGTGATAATCAACAATAGTTTGTTATGCAGTATCTTGTATGTATATAGTTAGAAATAAATATAGTACCATTCGAACGTAACTAACTAAACATTTTTTTTATTAGGTGGGTCTAACACCAGCATTTTTTTTCCCATAACATGAAATATAGATCGGCGCCACTGGACTTACGACTAACCTCTGAGACTGGGAGTGAGAATTTTAACTTTTAAGCAATAATAATAATATAATAGTAGCTATAGTTATATAGGTACTATTCTGATTAATAAAAAAAAACATAAGATGGTGACCAGACATGAGTTATGGCTATTTTAACTGAGAAGTGAAATGTTCAGTAACTTCAGTTACTACATTTTAATTTTTTATTAGATGTATAAACGAAACCTAACATTATGAAAGCTTTATTTATGAAATAATTTATGCGTGCATTATTAAAACATTAAGTTGAAATAGAAAATATTTTTTAATTGTCTATTAAACAAAAATTATATGGATTATGCTAGATAACAATTGTTATACTAGTGTTACTACGATATAATAACGTAAAATCATTTAAATACATTGATAATTAAAAATTAATAATACTAATCACAAAATTAATTAATTTGTAAAATCCTTATGATTATTTTAATCCCCTGTCAATTGGATCCTCTTGCGTCAGTTAGTCACCGGGATCTAGCTGTCGAGGGAGGGATCTATGTGACCGTTCACCCTACTCTTAGATCATGCGTATGATCTAAGACTCTACTACTCCTTATTATATCAAGTTTGGGTCTCGTCGTGGTCTCGTCTTAGATCATATGTGTATGATCTAAGGGTCTCGTCCTCTCGGTTCGTAACCTGATAAAAAAAAACCAGATTAAAAAATACTATTTTTTAAATTTCAAACATGAAAAAAATGGCATAATGATATCCCCGTTTTTTCTTGATTTTTTTCGTTTTCCCGAGGTACTTCACTGTTATACGAGACTACGGCTATTAACGCAAGTACGCAACTACCGCAATCTCAACGACATCCTTGCGGTGTGTTCTAATGCCGAAATTTACAATTTATAATGAATTTATAATTACGACATTAGTACATTACTTATCTATAAACTATACTACTATAGTCATGGACAATGGTTTTTATAATGTTATATTTCCTTTGTATTACATTTTACAGACTTTTTTGCAGTCTCACTCAGATTTGGCTATAGTAATTGACAATTGTTTATTGTATTCCAATCCTGTACAGGAGGAGCCAGGGGGTTAGGGGTTCAAAACGTTATAATGTGTTTTTAATTCATGTATTATAAATATTTTAACACCCAACCGGTACCCCCAACCCCACCCCCAACACCGAAAATCGATCCTGAATACGTGCTTTTGTTAATCACGTCTGTTGTATCCAGTTGAAAAAAAAACTATTTATTAATTAAATGATAATATTATGGACATTTGGTTTCTACCTACTACCTAGGACTGACCAAAGAAACAGTAAAGCTACTTTAGGGACGTGGTATTTTACACGCCAAAAGAAAATATAAGAATGGTGTCATGAATCATGACGGAAAACTTATATTTTTGAAATGTAATATTAAAAATTGTCAAAATAAAAATGAGTGTCCGATTAACACTTAGTTTGAACATGGTCGTCTTACATTTGTTACTACTTTACGATATATATCTGCTTGGACTGTATACCAGTGATACCAGTGCAAAAAATTTGTAAAATCCTCTAAGTAGAGAACATCATACACAAAATATAGTCTCTGGCCCTCTGAGGATCAGCAAAATAGCAAAACAAAAACATCGCGTCATAATTTAAAATTATATTTAGCCGAGTGTGGCGACAGAACTTATAAGAATGTAAATTCACTGAAATTTTAAAAACAATCAAAATCCAATAGCTCCAGGCTCCAATACATAATTTATAACGAATCATTTATTAATATAAACTTGTAGTAAAACTTTTTCTTACATTTAACATCTTATACACAATATCTATTAAAAAAATTCACAAAGAATTAAATATGATTTGTTATTATAAATAGAAATAAGGTAGTCACTAGTATCTATGATAATTGAAAAGTATATAGCCATATAGGCAAATTTTAGTAATTTCGCATATAACAATTTTTGATACTTTATTGGTAGAGATAAAAAACCGAATAAAAACTTAGATTTAAGTAAAAACAATATTTGGATTTTTTCGAATAAATTAGTGTTCGAAAATTACAATTATTATATTGATATAAATTTTAAAATCTATTGTATGTTCCAACTATTAGACAGTTAAACAATGAAAGGTGTTAAGACTATTAAGCTAGTTTTAGGTGTTAAGTGTTAAGACTCCTAATCCTTCTAATAGTTGCGCAGCAAGTTTCAATAAATTGCATAAATAAAATTTTCTATTCAAATATTACAATTTGACGTATTATGAAAAAGTATTTATGAATAATATAAATATTATTATTAATACAGTAACTTCGTCCGCTCGGCACCTCTCTACAAGTTTAAAATTTCATAGTGCTTATCGTGCATTTTAAAGAATCTATTATGGTATTTACTATTTGAATAAATTCAAATAGGTCATATTTGCGTAATTGTGTACAGATGTACAGTTATATAAAAATATATAACCTAAACTTATTATTAGTTATTACATCCTTTTTTTTTAAGAAAACATCACTAGATGTTATTGATCACTGTGTATTTCTTTAAGTATTACAATTATCATTATACCACTGTCACCAGCAAACTGCTTAAGGTTTGACTTGAGATTAAATATATTAGAGAGTATAAACTATAGATATCTACTACCTACCATATCTAATCTTTGGATTTATCAGCAATTCTTAATTCTTCAAACGGTAGTCTGGCCGATGATAGTCAAGTTACTTAGAACACATTTGATGCAATAAGTATATCATCATTTTGTGATCGATCATGGTTACAACTTGCTGTTTTAGTCAGTAGTGTACTACAATATGTTATAGTGGTACTATAGTAGTATAGAGATTCTCTAAGGAGAGGCTTTACTAAAAATAATACCTAATACAACAAATGGTATTAGTGTGGAAAAATAAATAAAGACAGTTAATTTTGTTGTTTGATGTATCCATGTTATTATAATTATTATAAAAACAATAAAACTATAAATTCACATTCCTAAAACTGAGTTCTAAGAAAAAAAAAATCGTATACAATAAAATAGAGTAGGTACAATAATAATTTATTAAGGTATTTGTATTAGAATGTAATGCACTGGTCATGATTAGATGAATTAAATTTTGGGATCTTCTAAACATAACACGGAATGATGTTTGTTTAAAAAACGGTTTTTTATTTTTTTTTTTTATTGCAGTATATTAGCCAATTTTGGAGAACCTCATTCCACGTTACTGAAAACAAAAAAACAATAAGTACTTAACGTCACTAAATTATAACATTTATATGAATGATGCCTTTATAATACAAAACTTCCTTAATTAGTATTAGTTATTTTCAAACTCCAAAGCTTTATTATAATATTAAAAAGTATAAACAAGTATAAGATATAACATTATTTGATGCGAAAAGCGCTATTGCAATATTATTGTTTAAAAGAAATATAATCATCTAAGAGGGTGCTACAAGAGAAACTAAACAAAATGTTTTTAAATATTAATATAGTTTTATGTAAAAATGTATTATTCTATAAAGGGTTTAAAGTTAGTATAATTTTTTAATTCACATTGCAAAATGGTTAACCAAAAAGTATTCTTACTCAATAACCAAGAGATCTCATGTTCTATAAGCTGATACTCAATACATATCATATACCTGTAAAATTACTTAGGCAAATAATAAGTTTATCATATACAATTAATAATTTTATCAGCAGGCCCAATATAATATTATGTATTTGTATTTAGATATAAAATTTTATGTTGACTAAAACAACCTACGTATCAATAAAATAGTTTATTATAAGCACAACAAAGTTAAGTACAAAAGCATTAGGTTATAATGTCGCATTAAAAAACATTGTTGTATAATATCTAGTTTAGGTAGCATTTCATGAAACAAACATCAGCCAAAAGCAAATATTATATAATTAATTAGTTTTAATAATAACATAAGCACATTACAATACAATTTATGTATGTCAAGTGATTGAATATATTTTATATAAATCATGAATAGGCATTGAAAATGGAAGTATTAAGTTTCAACAAATACTAGCAGAATAAAAAAAAAAAGCAAGCAACATTGTAATTAATATTCAAAAATGAAAACACTACGTGATGGAAATTTATATTTAGTTTACATTTTACCTATTTTAATTTATTCAATGTATTCATAATTAAAGAAAAACATAGGCTTAGTATACTTTTCAAGCATTATTTAACTGCGATAAAACCAGTAAATGTAATAAAATTAAAATCGTCCCTGTGAAGGATACAACATAAACTACAGAACTTATTAACATAACATTATAACCGATAAATAATCATGGAATACATTTGTTTGTATCTAGTTTAGTCTAATGATCTCATTAAATATTAAAACCTAGTGCCCATTGTGTTTTTTTATTATATATAAATTATTAAGACGTTAAACAAAAATCTTCTTGTTCAGGTACATACACGATGCGTAAAGTGTTGGTGTATCCAGAACCTTTCTTCCATCCAGTGACAACTACTACTGGATCTCCAGTTTTAATGAATCCGCGAGATTTACCAAAATTAATGGCATGCACTACACGGGTGTCCACATCTTTCAACCAGTCACTTAATGGTTGTTCTAAAATAATACAATTTTGTTGATGAATTAATAATATTATGTACCACATAAAACTATTGAAATTAATATGTAGTCACTATTCATATACTTTATCCAACAAGAACATATGCTAATTATGAATATCTCCATTAGTCATTGACACTGGTTTCATTATGGTTCTGTGTTGAATGGAAGAAAACAGAAGAACTGAATTTTTTAGACAATGGCATATTTTCTTGCTGGATAGAAAAAAGATCTATGTACTTACCATTATAGAATAAGGGTAGAATACCACGATAAATATGACATTGACGTGCAACTTGGACATTTCTGGTCAGAGCTATGATTGGACTACGTGGGCGATATTTGGAAATGAGATGTGCAGAATGGCCAGAAGTTGTAAGAACAACAATGGCAGCAGCTTTACTTTTATTAGCTGCATCTACAGCAGCAATAGCAGTTGTATGTGAAGCATCCAAAGGCAAATTAACCTTAAAAATTTGAAAATGAACCATTAGAAAATGAAAATTATTATTATTTTTTCTAGTAATTAACTTACAGCAGACGATAAGTCAGCAAACAATTGTCTCTGCCAAACGGCTGTCTCTGCTTCTTTACAGATGGTAGCCATAGTACGTACACACTCTAATGGGTATTCTCCTTTGGCTGTTTCTCCAGATAACATAACACAGTCAGCTCCATCAAGGATGGCATTTGCCACATCAGAAGATTCTGCACGGGTAGCACGAGGTTTCTTAATCATAGACTCCAACATTTGAGTTGCACAAATAGCTGGTTTGCCAGCCTGTAATTATTTCAAAAATAGAAATAAAAATAAAATCCCCAAAACAACTTTAATAAATATAATGATTAGCAATTAATTTACAATTAGTATTAATACTTGTGTATTAATAATTTAAATATAAATATTTAATAGTCATATTAGAACAATAAATTACAAAATGTATAATGTATAAATAAACAAGTATATTGTATATTTTTAAGAGAATGCAGTTGTATAGTTTCCACCTTAAAAATGTATATCACAACAAATATATGCTTAGAAATTCAAGTTTAGCTTCGTTAGTTTAAAAATTAGAGTAAATAGATCTATTACGAAATATGAAGGTAAGAGCATTATATGTTTGTATGTTAGTTTTTTTTTTACAATAACTTAAAATGTTTAATCTTTCTATAGGTAAGATTACCATAATTACATAAAAAATAATATAGAATCATACTATTTATTTAAAAACAATTCCATTATAACTATGCAACAAAAATTGAAAAAACATAATTATCAAAAGATTATAATTAATATTTTTTTAAATAATTATTTTTCTTTTTTGTTATAACAAAATTAATTCAATTCTTTTTAAAACCTATAAATATACAAAAATGTTTGGAACATGGTACATAGAGTTAAAAACCAGAAATAGTTCTAGTTTGCTGTCATGAATGGCAACTCTAATTATAGCATAAGTTATTGTGCCAGTTTTTTTTTTTTTTATTATTTACCTTATTACAACGTGCAATCATAGCTTTTTGAGCCAAAAAGACCTTTTCTGGTGGGATTTCAATTCCTAAATCACCACGAGCAACCATAATACCATCAGAAGCTTCAATTATTTCTTGCAAGTTTTTCATGCCTTGGTGATTTTCAATTTTTGAAATAATCAATATGTTTTTCCCTTTTTCACCTTCAAAATTTAAATTAAATTAATTTTTAATGATGAAATTGCTATAACTATTCATCATTGTCAGTATTTACCCAAGATCTCTCTAATTTCTTTAATAGCTGCAGCTTCTCTGATGAATGATGCAAAAATCATATCTACACCTTGTTCAACACCAAATTGCAAATCACTTTTGTCTTTTTCAGATACTGCTGGTAGATCCACAGGTACACCAGGTAAGTTGACACCTTTACGACTTCCTAATGATCCACCATTTTCAATAGTACACACAATAAAATTGCTGCCTAAAAAATTAAATTATAATGGTTACATTTGAATGACAATAGTAATATATTATTTAATCTTTTTACCAATTTCTTTGACAATTAAGGAAATAAGACCATCATCAACATATACTCGGTTGCCTGGTTTCACCACTTTGGTTATGTTGGGATAGTCAACATACACTTTAGAGGCATTACCGCTGTTTTCAAATGCCTTGTCTGTAGATAGACTGATTTGTTCACCTTTTTTCAGTTCAACCTCAGCTGATCCACCCTAAAATTTGATTAAATAAAAATAAAAAGGTACCTATTAAAATGTATTTAATAATAAAGTTTACATACGCCTTCTAATAAACCAGTTCTTATTTCAGGTCCCTTGGTATCTAGAGCAATAGCTAATGGGCTATAAACACCAATCTTCTTGCCATAATTTTCAGCAGCTTGTCTTAAGTTCTTAATTGTGTTTGCATGGTATTCATGTGAACCATGAGAGAAGTTCAAGCGACCAACATTCATGCCAGAGTCAATCATTTCCTCAAGTGTTTCCACAGCAACCGAAGCAGGTCCTAGAAGATATAGAAGTTATTTAATATCTTTCAATGAATGTTTTAATACCTCTGAAATCTTAAAACTTACCAATAGTACAAATGATACCAGACAATCGAACAAATTGAGCTTCAACATCGATGTCCAAGGTGCTCATATAATCCAAGTGAGTAGTAGTGTTGTCGTGTAATAATTGTGAGGTAGCCATCTACAATAAAACAATTGTAATAGTAAATTATCAATTAAATTAACTGAATAATTTAAACAGACTCTGTATGGTTGATCACTGAAAACAGGCCAAGTTAACTTATTGGGACTAGTATGTAAAGAACTTTTGTTTGTTAACAAATTACATAATTTTAATCTATAGTTTTTAAATGGAATAGCATTACGACCAACAATAAGATAAAATCGAATGAACATAGTACAACAATCAAGTCTAATTGCAGAAATGTCAACCAGAAGGACAGATTGTTTGCAAATGTTATTTTAGCTAGCTAAGAAGTAAAATAAAAAAAAATTTATTGTAGCTAAGCCAAAACAATACACGTGGTTTTCAATTAGGATATTGGCATACTTTATACAAGTTCAGATAGTTTGTATATTCTATAGTTAAATATCTAGGTGGCAATCAGAATAATTGTTTAGTATAATAAACTAAGAATATTAAAATAAAATTGTATTTATTTATATATTGGAATTCAATAATTTTTTTGTCTAATTAGACATAATTTGAGTCATTGAGACTAATTATTAGGTAATATATAAAAATTATATAAATATATATATATTATTTATATATAAATTAAAATAAATAAGTATTCAAATGAAGTGCATACTTCAGAGGTCATTAATAAGATCAATTGGTTTTATATCGGCAATTCAAATATATAATTTACTAAATATACATAACATTTTGAAAATTATGGATTAAATAATATAGTTAGTTAAGAGGACACCATAACCGCATGTGTTGTCTCTATCTTACTAACATACATCATAACAATTTTTAGTTCAGCAGAATTTATTTTAAGATGTTAGCTTTAATATAAGAGTAAATTTACCTATTACAAAATTTAAAGGTGAGAATATTATCTAGACAATGACATATGATTTTATTGATATTATCATTTTAAAGTGAGTTATGAACATTTTAAAGTTGTAATATTTTACATAGCTGTAACTCACTTTAAAATAATACTATCATTAAAAGCTTATGCCATTGTCTAGATAATATTCTTACCTTTAAATTTGATAATAGGTAAATTTACTCTGATATTAAAGCTATCATCACAAAATGTATTCTGCTGAACAAAAATTTATTATGATGTACATTAGTAAGACAGAGACAACACATGCGGATATGGAGTCATATTATAGTTATACTGCCACAATATATTTAAGCTTTACATTGAATTCCAAGAAATAAAATATAGTACATTATATTTAAATAAATCTATTCTATTTTTTTTATAACATATTAACTATTACATTAGGTAGGACTAGTAGAAGGAAGGTATTATTATGTATTATTATTATAAATATAAAATAGTGGTAAAAAATAAAAAAATATATTTTATATATGTATTCCATCTGTAGGCCAATAACCTATGACATTAGGTTAGACCATGGCTTGACCCATAATTTTGCTTATGTATATCAGGTCAAGTAATTTTAAAAACCTTATAACAAAAGTAAATATAAGAGTATAAGTAATACAAGTAAATTATAATTTGAGGACTACCATACAATACCAATAAATAAGTTATTAGTAGGTACATAGGTAAGCAGACATACAAAAAATTCATTAATTTTAATATATTATTATAGAGATAAACTGGATACACTTTATATTTCTGGGATCAAGCTTGATTATGGTTAGTTAATAGTTAGGTACAACCTTAGAATTCAAGGTCAAAACATAATTATATTTATGAGATTAGAATATATCAGTTAAATTCAAAGCCTAATATAACTTTAAGAACTAAAGTAAGTAATATGTTGTTCTATTTTGTATTTTTCTCAATAAAATGTGTCAAATGAGTAAAAATATTTTAAATTTTTACAAAGAGTAAAATAAATAATAGGTATGAACTATAAAACAAATATATTTATTGATAGATTTATTATGCCATAATTATTATGAGATCAACAAATAAATGAAAGATAAGGAAAGTATCAAATAATATACTAGGTAGGTATTAGAAAACTAATGGGTCTCTATTAAAAATTTATTTTCATGATGTGGTAAGTAGGCATCCATTAACATATTAATTAATTTTAATACCTATTTTTAATTGATATTCTTTACCTAATGAGTACATTATATTTATAATAATTATTATGATTGGGTACTTACTACTATTTATAAAATTAAAATATTACACAGTGAAACAATTATATTATTATTATAACAAACTTCTATTTAACAAAATATTTTTGAGAACCAAGCCAAATTAAAACAAAATTGATTTAATTCTATTTAACAAATTTATCGATAGGGTAAGTATTGGCTCAACTAAATCTACAATACCAAGCAAAAAAAATGGGAATGGAATTGCCTAGACTTAAGTGGTCAGTAGTAAATTGCCTTCGAAAAAATTAGTTATTGTTTTGTATGATGTACAAATGTAGACACCAAGATAGTCCAGTATGTGATAGTGGCAACAAAAGCCAAACCGTAAGTCATATAAAAACAGAATGTCAATTGAGAAAATTTAACTAGAGTAATCTGTGCAATTACACCACAGGTAATAAAAAGGATAAAGGAAAATGGATGTGCGTAAAATCTGAGTCAAATCAGTGTTTATTCAGGATTATACACCTCGAGTGGTGCAACGTAGTTGGATTGCATGCGTTCTGAGTAACGACTAAATCTGTAGGCCGATGCTGTGGCTGCCGCAGCTCGAAATCTTTTTGCACAGCCGTCTGTCACGAAACGTAAGACGACTGTTGACACACGGTGCATTTAAACACGGTAAGACAGCAGTGGGAAAAACAAAAAGAATTACTAAGACGATGGTAAAAAAAAATCGAAAACGATGAGTAAAACGCGTAAATCGACACTTGAACGAGTGTGCAATGCGCACGATGTTTCTATGGCCAGTGACGATTAGATAAGTACCTATTTAGCATCTGTGGAAAATATTACAATATTAAATATGGATGAAAAATCATTAGCGGGTGCCAAGGTTACCGCAATGTCATAGAATGGCACCAGTACAACACCACGATGTACAATATGTAATATTAATATATTTAGTATTATAGTATTATACGTAAATTGCTCAGGAGAGCAGCAGCGAGACGAACGGTTCGTATAAATTATATTATATTAATTATTACCTATAATATATCTAAAATATTATTTAATTAGTTTCATCTAATACTCACTTTGGTTTCGATTATTAAAGACGTTAGACGGGATACGGAACTAAATACACACACAGATGCGCCGGCGATAGGAAATAATAAAGTACGTAAATATTATTATATGATTTAAGAAAACGATTTCGATCGACTGGGTCACGTAAGAGCCAGAGGAACGTTCAGCGTTGTTCTTCCCAAAAGTGATCCCGAAAGAAATCGACCGTGTATACCGGACCACCGCTGACTGAGTGAATGTGGTAACGTTTTTTCGTTTTCGATGTTTCCAGCGATATTTTTGTAAACGTGACCGGCTTTTTCCGTTTATAATAATAGACTTCCACTTCCCACTAGGTTTTCGTTATGGGATTCGAATGGGAATAACACAGATAAGTTATCTAATTAACCCACCTGGCCCAATCAAGGTGAGACGTCGGTGAAACAACACAATTAATTATTAATTAATATCTAATAATTATTGTTATCGTTCCAAGACGTATTTAACTTCTCTTTACCACGATTGTGTGAAATACAATCGACAAAATACCGATTGTACGTTCATATTGTGCGTGAAGCCGATTCCCGTCAGTTGATAACATCCAACTGTTACTGATAAGTGATAACGATATTTATGAGTTTATGACTTTTCATCTTCAATCTACATTCTTCGTCATTCGTCATTTTGTCAATACTTAACCTTGCACAAACCCAACAGACAAAGTCTAACGCCCATCAGTATTCATTACCACGGTCTTAGATATAATTTTTTTGTTAAAAATTCGATTCTATTTACAACCGTGTTCAACACTTTAAGGCAATGGTACAACTGTACAAGTTTTACTGCATTATATAAGCTGTTACCTACTTATATTACTATTATACAGGACGACTATTTTATGAACAACACTCATTATTTCAAAATCTATTTATATCATTAATAATTTTGAAAAATATTCTTAAATAATTTTCAGTTGAAATAAAACAATGGCCCCTTAGCCTCTCTTAGATACGGCTTTGATGATTATAATAATACTATAATTATTATATTTACTATATATTATAATGTAAGTGTCTTATGTAGTATACAAGACACTTACCTACATTAATATTTATCTGCTGTAGAGTATCGATACCCATTACTCGGTAATAATAGCTTTGTTTAGTGCCTTGAAAATTTCAGTCTTTGAAGTACCTACACTGGCTATACCGGAATTTTAAATGATGAGGACGTTGAGGTGTTTGTATCCATTGGCCAATTTGGCCATAGCCCATAGGTACTTGAGGTCCGGTAGTCGGTACTCCTGTTATATGACTTTTTTTTATGTAACTAATCAGAATCGCATAATTATTATTCATTGCGACGATAACGTTTTATTTTCTGTCTGTAATTAAAAATTATGAAAATTAAAAACCTACTTCACTACATCAAAGCAACTTTCTCTGTTTTTAATTTTAAAAGTTAAAATTACCTAGATACGAGGTTAACCTAAAATAATTTTTTTTTCAATAGTCAGACATTTTTCAAGTGTAAAATATTAATAGAAATTGTGTTTATTTGGTTGTGAATACCTTTATATTAATCTAAATATTATTATTTTTAAATGTCAATTTATTAAAAATTAGTAATTATTTAATTAAATCATTAATTATTGAAATATTAACATAGTTTAACGTCTACGTATATTTTTGTTTAATGTTTGGTTTATTAAATATTAAATAATAAATTTATTTTATTTTAATAATTAATTTATCCTCAATAAAATTTGACTAGTTAAATATTGTATGATTTAAGGTTAAGTGTTTGAACTTTGAACTACTATCTTAGAATAAATTAAAAAGATAATGCGAATTGTTTCGGGGAGGGGGTGATTTATTTAAAGGTCCTCAATAATTACACTAATCTAATAAATAGAGTATTATAATTGTAAATCAATATTAAATTATGTTTAAATCATAATGTAAACATTACTTAATAATTTTGTTAGTTTTAAATTTTAAGATAGAAATAGTTAGTAGTTTTTAATAAACGTAACTCTCAAGTACCATGAGAGTACATGAACGATCCAATGACGTTTAAATAGTTTAATATGAAAAATAATATGAGTTAGGTTATTGATATTTGATTATTCATTTTACGTAACAATTTAAATTATAAGTATACTTATACTTAATACCTATTTACTAGATATACGTAGATAGAATTAAATTGAATTTACTCAATAATTGTGTAATAGTAGGTAGTTACTTTTAATTGTGTTTATACTTACTTAGATTTAATCTGTATTCATGACTATTTCACTATTCAGGTTATAAGTAGGTATAAGTATATTATATAGTTACACATAAATTGAACTTAATTGAAAAGTTCAAATTACTGTTAAACATATAACATTTTAATTATTGTTAGTTAACATTATAAAAACATAACATTATTTATGAAGGGTTCTATCAATGGATAGCCTCCCTCCTCATGTAAATCATGTAATGTAATTTTAAGGCTATGTATGCACCTATCAAATTTGCTTATTGTATAAAAATAAAATACAGATTGTAAATATATATTTTGAATAAAAAAAAAAAAAAAAAACATTATTTATAACAAAATACAACAATATAGACCCTAGAACATATTGATCAACTTTTATAATATTATTGATTATTAAAAGTTATTTTAATAATATTTGAACTTTAATATATCTACATAGTTATCATAAGCCTATTCAATTATTTTAAATATCCATGTTACATAAGTATAGGACCTTTCTAAAGGGTAGTTGAATTATGTTATTATTTTGAGTATTGAGCTTTCAAAATGTTCAAACTAATGTTAGTGATATTTTCTATCGAGCATTAGTTAGGTGTATGGAATTGTTAAACTGTTATTAAGGTTATCTGAAAATTCCTATCTGTATTTTCTGAACGCATTTAAAATACTGGAATTATTAAGATTAACTATAAAAATTTGAATTGTATCGAATATTATGGATTTCACATTTCACATTATAATTTTAAAAATTTAGCATATAAAACTATCACTTTATAGTTTATACAATTTATTTTAAGTTCCGCAATAGCAATACCAACTTGTCGTTGATTATTATTATTATTATTTTTAAAGTCTGATTGTGTGCAATGCAATGGTGTACAAATACCATACAGTTACATTTTTTGTACTGTTTCATATTATAGTATATAAATATATAATCTCAAGTAGGTATGGCTTAATAATACAATATATTGTTACTGATAGTACGATACTGAAAGGCCACTTGAAGTTGTCGAGAAATTAATATCACTTAAAAGAGTACCTATAAGGTTTCGAACTGTGGAAAACCTGTATAATATAAAAATATAATCAATTATTAAATGTGATCGAAGAAAATAAAAATAAATGCATGGGTTTATTGAACAAATAGTAATTTACAGGTAATAATTTGTAGACAAAAAATGCACATCGGTTTAATATTTAACGTAGGTACTATAATAATATGTCATGATTAAAAATTTAATATTTTAAAATACCTTTAAACTTTTTGATTCTTTCCGTGAATTTTTTTGAATTTAGATACGCGAAGCGATTTCAATACACATCAGTCATCACATTATTGGTGTTACACATCCAACCTTATAATATATATAGGACAGGCACATCGCACATGTACCTATATCTGCGCTGTGGACCACAACTTGTGGTGGATGTGTTTATGTCAGCCTTTTATAATTAGGTATACGTATACCTATAGTGAAGTATTCTGACTATTGATCTTTAAAACAGAAACGTTTTATTTTTGAAATCTTTAATTTGTATTCACTTATAAAAGATCACACTCAGTCTCTTTTATTCCGATAGTAATCAAACAACAATTTTGTGTATTTAAAAATACTATTTTCTTCACTGTATTGTGACTAGTGAGTAGTGACTATTTTAGTCCAAAAACATAAATATGCATACTTATATATAGTTTATGGTTTACTCGAACTATATATTTTTTAATTTGTTGTATTAATATGAAACATCGTTATATTAATTGGTGTATCATTGTGGTCAGGAATTGTATAAAATATATAAATACATTATTATATGTTATTTTTTAAATTTTATTTGTTACATCGTGTTTTTTTTTTAAGGTCGTAATATTAATAAATAATAATTATTCCTTTCGTCGTTTCATTTTTTGTTATCATTATATGCATTATATAAGTGTAAGTACACTATAGTACCTATACACGTATATTGTATATAGGTAGTAGCTGATATATATATATTACATCGTGTAAGGTTTATTAAATTAAAAAAAAATATTGGTGTTACGTATTAGGTACCATGTAATTTTTTTTCAGTGAATTTTAATTCAAGCATTAAAATAATGTTTGGTTCGACTATTTTGCGATAAGTTTAAGTATAGACACCTACCGGCTACCATTATTAATGTTATAATTGTATTGAATTTCTTATATATTATCAACTTAATTAATTTAAAATATTTAAATATTACATTTTTTTATTTATTATAAGTACTTTATATAATTAATATATAGATGTGCGAGTGTATATATTATGAGGTTTATACATATATGATATATATATATATGTATTTATAGATGATAGACTCTCAAAATATGTGAGTTCCATATTTAAGGCTCTGGCCCCTTATTGCTATTAAAATAATACATAATATTCATTCTATAAATCACATTTATCAGTTTTACAGTACCTACCTAAATATTAAGGATTTCATTGACAAGTTTAGGAAGTTTGATATATAATATACAAGTTTGGAAATTCATATAGCTAGTCACCTTCCGAAATGTACAAAAGTGTTCAGACAAATAATGACAATAATTCAACCTTCAACCTCTCGCCATTATGCAGTTCATAAATAACATTGTATTCATAATTCATCGGCAAACTATTAATATAATAAATTATTATCAATCATAATTCATTATACATATATGGAAAAATAAAGTTTGAACTGTAGGTACTGTAATTTTCGGGGAAAAAATATTCCTATCTTAAATAGATATAGTAGGTTGTAGGTGTATAATAATATAATTGCTATTAATTGGCAACTGACAAGAGAAATGTAATAATTATGTAACTATATATCTTGGTATACTGTTCAAGTTTTATATTATTTTTAACAGTAATATTTTGTTACATAATTACATTAAATTAAATTTTTTTATTTATTGTTCATAATTTTTATATTATAAGATATTAATGGTAGTTGTACGTGAAAAATTAAAATTTTTATAACGAAGACCATAGTGAATTAGAAAAATGTTTAGATTATGCTGTGCCTGACATAAACTATATACTCTTACAGTCTTACTATTTGATATTTATTTATTTTTGTTTACCTCTGTCATACTCAAACTAAAATTATGTTATGATAAATTATTATTATATAATATTTTATACAGGTACCTAGTTTGAAAAATAATAATTTTTAAATTAAATTATTATAGGTACAAACATTTAATATTGGAAAAGATGTCAGACAAATACTACCCCACTTTACAAATTTAAAGTTATAATACTATAATAATAAAGTAAACAAATATTAATAATTTTTTTCTTTTAAGATAAGTATCATAATATTCACGATAAAAACTTATATGAAAAGAAAATACAAGTTTCACATAGTGTAAATAATTTTTATTATTTTCCGATACTTGAATGTAACTAACCAGTCTTTCAGAACCATATCTTATTTATAAGTATTTTTAAAATTCAATTCCATTCATTGCTTTAGCTGTTAACTAAAACTGTAAATACTGTTCATATCATATATTCATATTATTATATGTGGTACTGTGGTAGATAAAAAGTACTTGTAATAAAAAGGTGCTATAAATAAAATGCAATTTTTACAAACACCTATCATTTATATATTTTTTAAAAATCTTGGATTGAAAATCCAATAGTTAAGGTATTCGTCAGGAGAACTCGACAAATTACAATCTGTTGGAAGCCTTCACGTAATCCGAACAACATCTTTTTGGCAGTTTGTCATATTCACCGATGACTGAGCCATGAATAACCATTTGTCTACAGTAACCCTTTGGGAGATTATTACTTATCTTTTACATATGAGTATACGACAGTTTTGTTAATGATATCGACTACGATGTTAACATATATAAGATGACAGATGCCATTATGTCAACACTACTCAACACGTTATTATATAAGGAAATAATTCTTGAAAAATTATTGCAGACGCCCGCCATGCGTGATGTATCATGTTCTGTATTCATGTCTGATTATATTATTATAGGTATATGCTTATTCTGTGTTAAGCAATACTTAACACTATATTTTCACAGTATACGGATTTTGACTAAAAAATTAGTTTATTTAGTTTATTTATTTAAAATATCTGAAATTACTATTTCAATTATTAATAAATTAATGTTATTTACTTATATGTTTACTTAAATTATAACAATAAACATAATATTTAGAACTAGCTGAAATATTTTATATTTGACTATCAGTCTATTATAATTTATAAATTATAATCTTTGCTGTTTTTTCGAAGTTATTTTACTTATATAATTCATTTAAATCTATTGAAATAATAAAGGTTTAGGTTTTTCAATTTTTAATTTAACCTAACCATTGTTGTTTGTACCTATAGAAATATTATATTTATACATAACAGTACTACACTGATGAGAATTTTCATTGAGCGAATTTATTATCTATATATATATTAAGTAAATAAGGTTATCTGTGTTTTAAATTTGTAAAGTTTTCACTGTACATTGACAATATTTAGAATGACCTATGTTATCAATTTTTTTCAAATAAAAAGCGATAACATAATATGTTCTTTTAAATGTCCAAACCCGTTATTTTTGCAAATAGAAATACATTTATATTGAATTACACTTAGTTACATAATATAGGTATTGTATATTTTTATATGAAAAAATGATCTTCGAAATAAAAATACAAATTTTCCAAATTCTCATAATAGCAAAATCTCATAAGTGGAAGTGCAAAATAATAGTTAAAATCGTATCATGATACATCCCTATTATTTTAATAAAACGCATAAACAGTTCTTACACAATAGTAGGTACAATACACGTGTTTTTGTTATAAATTCAAAATTGATTCATCCATAAAGTACAATATTATGTCATAGAATAGAACTATAGAAGTATGCATGGAAAATATTATATACAAGAAATATAATATATATTTTATAAATGGAAAGAGATATCCAAAATATGTTACAACTTAAGTCCATTTACACTAAAAACTGAAAACATTTCGGAGAAGGGTCACTGACTTTCTTTCAATAGGTACCTTTTTTTTATTTATTAAAATAGATAAAATTTACAATCTGTATACAAATAATACGAAAAGTAATTTTGTTGATACTTATTTGCTTTTACTAGGCTGAACGGCTTGATGGAAGGGAGCGTCCATTGACACTACTTCCAAGCTCTTTCAATACCTAGGTACATAATCATTCTGATACTATAGATGAATATTACACTTTATACAGTATAAAGTCCATTTATATTAATATTATATTTACAGAAAGAAAATTATAATAATAATAATTAGGTATAATATGTATACTATATATTATATCTATATTATAGGTGGCATAGCCCACTAGGACTATCAGAATATCAGAAAATTACCCCATGAATCTGAATTTGGAAATTAAAATCTGTGTAACTTAGTTCAGATTAAGCTACCAAAAAAATATATAATATTTATTTACACAGGCAATATAAGTTAATACATACTTATACACCTATATTATATCAATTGATTTGATTTTCAGCATCATTGTTGTATATTATCAGGATACACTCTACTTACCATTATCTAATATCTATTCTACATAATATTGTATTTAATGATTTATAATAATTATTATATTATATGTTGATACAACTTTATATTATATATAATATATACAATAACCAAAAGATATTTTAAATAAAATTACAATATTATATAGCAATACACTTAAATGATTTTTTTTTTTTTAATATTATAGATAATTATGAATTACTGGTAGGTATATAAATTAAATTTTCTTTTACAATAGAATAATTCCCAATTATAAATAGGCTACAGAATATCTGTTACAATTTTAAACCAGATATAAAAATTTTTATAAGTAATTGTATTGAAAGACGATCGTTTATTTATCAAACGCTCAAAACGTCAAAGTTGTTGCAAGTGCCAATTTTTAAAAATATGTGGAAAAAAATACGAAAAATACAAACATATATTGAGTTCATACATGATAGTATGCTACATATATTAAATAATAACTATAAAGATAAAATATACAAGTATATAATATATATATAAGCATTTATATGTATGTAACTTGATCTGTAATTGGTTTACATAATAAATTAATAAATATTATATAAATTATAATTTAATATATTTTACTATGAAGGATGGAGTGGTCTGATCGGACTATTCTATCATTAGTCTAAATAGGTGCTGTAAACCTACATGACAATACTAGACACTAGTGTATATTCTCTAAGTTCAGAAGAATTTGTTTCTAAATTGGTAGTTATAAACGTTGAACGGTAATAATAACGGTTAACCAATGTCTTATATTCATGGTTTTGATGTTTTTTGGAAGGGGAAGAGACTTAATGGTTATTCTAAATTGCAATAAATAGAATGACAGTAGTTCATTTTTACTACACCTAATTTGTTATAACTTTTAACTACAATTTTCTTTATTATAAATTATAAGTTTATATATATATAGCTTATTATTTATGATAAAAAAAATATTATATAATTATAAAAATTATTCATAATTGCAAATTTTATTTATTTTGTATAATGGATTAGTTTAATTATTATTATAGTTAATAATAATAGTTTAGATTATTTACTGATTATTGCCAATGTTCTTTAAATAACATACTTAAAATGTTTTATTATAGATTTATATTTGTATTATACTAATATCAAATAGGTACATAAAATAATATATTAAGTATATATCGTTGTAGTATCGTAGTAGTGGAGTGTTTTTATTGTATGGGTAAGGTAGCTGCGAACCCTTATCAAGAAGTTTTAGAAAAATTGTTTTTGGAATACCTATAATCAATGCATTACCATACTAATACATAGGGACATAATGATACATTATTCCAATTTTATTGAATTTAATACTTATAACGAAATAATTTAATATTATAAAGCAAAATTACTATTATATAAACATTTATTACTTCTACTAATAATATTTAGGGGAAGACGTTGCAATACCGTATGTTTAAGCTTTCGTGGTTTTTAAATCTTGTAATTTTTTACAGAATTAAATATTTTTAACTGGTTACATAGAAAAACTTACGGTCTATAACTTTTATTTGAAACTTAATTACGTTTTTTTTTTATAAATACGTTCAATTTGTGTTTTAATTTTTTTGGTAAAATACGGATTTACCCCAAGTTTGGGGTAAATTCGTATGTACCCTGGAACAAAATCGTATGAGGGTAAAATTCTTGTATAAAAACACAGTTCATTATATCTTTTGGAAAATTATAAATTTGTATTGGACTTTCATATAATTAATTTATTAAACGTGACAAAACAACATTTAAAATGTCAAGTAGTATAGGTAGTAAAATATTATATATAATTTCAACTTTAAAAATTTACCTAAACAATATTTTTAGTCTTTCAAAATGCTAACGAATTACCAATACAATTCAATACTATTAAAATGCTTGTTTAAATTGAACCATATCAATAGTGAAAATATAAACGTTGTAAAACCATAATATGGCGTATAACTATACGATGTTGCCCTACAGGCTACAAGACTATCAAAAGACATCAAGCTTCGTATGAAACATTAAGTAAATAAATTAATGTATCTAAACTACAAATGTAAATTATCTATCAAAATATCTCAAATAATTATTTGCTCAGTGTTATGGCGTCATCAATAATAAATATGTTTCTGATTATAGAAATATTGCCACATAGATACACATAATATTATTATTATGTAGATAATTTTTTTTTAAGTGAAACCGAATAAAGTTCGAATAAGTGTCCTAAACTTAGATACTCTGATCTCATTACACAAACGGAACTAATTCTAAGGTAATATTTAGTACGAATCATGAATTAGATTTAATTATGAAGGTAAACTGAATCTACAATCTATATGTAAATATTATACATACAGCAATACTTCAATTGGAATTTACCTTCAGATGAAACACAAAACAGTAATAATTTATAGATGGTTCGAACGATATACCACACTTAAAGTCAGTATAAGTTAGGCTATAATAATATATTATACTCATTAGCGCCATACGGTATTTGTGTATTACCTATTTGGCTATTTCCGCGTGGTAAACTACCTTAAATGTAAAAATAAATACATATCATTCATTGCCAGTATGAATTAATACTAATTATATTATAATATTTTTTTTTTGTATTTATTATAGTGGTGATAATAAGTGGCGTAGCCAAGATTTTTTTTTTTTAATAAAATAAAATAAATTTAAAACCATGGTAAAATAATTGAATGAAAATGATAGTCGATAGCGTATTAACGTGAATTCGGCATAGCAAAAAACATTTTACCACGACCAAATGATTCTATTACTATATTATCAATATTATATTTTTGATATAAATACGGCCGTGAGGGGGGGGGGGTTAACACCTAAACCCCCCTGGCTACGCTACTGGTGATAATGATAATAAGTTACTACAATCATCACATAATTTAAAACTAATATTTTTATTGTTGTTTGTAACTTTGAATAATATAATATTAATTCTTAAAAACTTAATAAAATAAAATACATTATAGTAAGTTGTTATACTTTAAAATATTCTTAAATTATATCATATTATGATAGAATTTTAAGTTGTACACAGAATTGATTTTTTTTGGGGCAAACAGGTTTGAATACAAAACTGTAATTGCTAATCTAGTTTTTTGTAATCTAATCTAATTTAATCTACTTAATCATCTGATCTATAGATTATGCCTTAATTATTATTGGAAATAACTACATCAAATTTATTTAAAAATATTTATTTGCTAGATAATATATTTGGGGTTTACCATTCGATAGTTTATGTTTGTTGTGCATTGAACCCTCATGTGTGGACAACATGCTTTAACAACTTTTATATTTTAAAAAAGTTTTTACTAATCCGATAATATTGAAATAAAAATTAATGACAAATTTGAAATTCGAAGAGGTAATTTAAGAGTTATAATTAACGGCTATATAAATTTAGTAAAAGTAGAACAATGAAAGATGGAAATTGGTTATGCTACTAGATTTTGAAAAATCAGTTCATGTATTAGTTAAAAATGTTTTTTCTGGTTATCGAATTGGTTGTCGATTCCACTTACACCAATAAAATTGGTTTTGTAAATGACAAAGTAACAAACATATATCGAAACATTACGCCTGACAACTCTGTACTTTCAGATTCACAATTTTCACTTCTTATTTGGGTTGAGGAGCAATTTTTATACCAAGAACAATTATTGGCCCAGAATCTTTCCATTTAAATTATAACCAACAATTTTAAAAACAAAATTGAAATCATTAAAATTGTATCAATGTATTAATGGAAATTCAAACGTAAACCAATATTTAAAAATAAACAGCATTGAAGAAAAACAATAAATAAATTATGAAAAGAAACTGAAGAAAAATTAAAATTTGAATAAAAATGTTGGGAAACTTATTTAAAAGAAAAATAAATATAAAATAACAAATAAAAATAAGGACCACGTTTTGTGGCAAAAAATTAATTAATCACATAAAATGAAATTAGTATGTTATTTAAATGAAAAATTTTTAAATATTTTTGAAAAACTATGGGCCAACTTTCTTGTGTTGTATTTTAAAGGAACTTAAATAGACTCGGAATTAATGATATATGCAAATATGTGGAAAGAAATATATATATAATATATAAAAAAGTGCTATTAAAAAGGAAAATATTACGCCCAAGCATTGGATGGATTTACCCCCAAAAGTGTTTTGTTTTGTATAAATTCACCTCAAATATGTCACCGATTTTTCAGTTTTCTATACCATGTTAAGTTAAATTTGTCTTGCAATATACTAGATCATTAATCGGAAGTTCAAGTTCATAACGCTTATTGAAATACTTCCATTTAAATGTTAATAAGATATTGTAAAAACCTATTTGCGCTGTACCATTGTCCATTATCCACTAATAAATGTGTAAGAATTATTCATTGTGTACTCGTAATAATACTGTATAATTATGTTTTATATTATAAATATTATAATAAATTTTTATTTTATTAGTTTATTTAAAGTCGTATTTATAAAAATCTGATTAATAAAAGTTAATGTATTTTATATTGAGGACTTTTTATCCAACTATTGTTGAAACGAACTTTCTGTCAGGGTTCGGGATAGCTACTGATTGCTATTGTCTGTACTCTATAATACACATATTTCATTAACTTGTATTCAAACGTTTTGCGAGGCGAGAAGGAATTATATAATAATTATTTCTTAAGCGTTATTTTAATCGATAACATAATAATTGTATGGACCACCAATCACAATTTATAAAGTGGTCTTAATTATATGATCCGATTGAGATTATAACGTGTCAAACGAATATTTTCCACGAATCAATTACGATTTTCGTATGACATTAAATATATTAATATAATAATAAATTATCGTTTTTGTTTTATCGGTTTCGTCATTCCACGATGATTTATTCTCGTATCACCATATTATAATTCCCAGTCGAATTATTATAATACTTAAATACTACGACTGTTACTATTAATAAAAATAATCATACTAATTTGTACACGTAATATACTGTGTAATGTATGCGTGCGTATACAGAGACTTGTTGTAGTGGATCTACGACAATAATGCATGTTATCTCTACGCGACGTATAAATTATTTGCTGTCGATCGCGCGATGCGATTAATCCCCGGGGCAAATAATCGTTAAAAAACGACGAATTATTATCAACGTGTAGTGCGACGCCTATATAGTGTACGTACTACGTAGTGGTAGTGGTAGTAGTGGGACAACAGTACCTACATAAAAAAAAAACCAATTTATTTATCCTCCTCCTCCAGGGAAACGCGTCTATGTAACGATTTAGCAGATCACACACACACCGGACAGTCTTATTTTTCAACCGGTTAGGTTAGTTCGGTCGGTCCGTTCATTCAGTCGGTGTCACTACGGCCACGCGCTCGTCGACGTTGTATTTCGTGGGATCAACCAATATTATTGTACGTCCGTGGCTACTAAATCTATTCTGTTCGTCTTCTTTCTTTTAAACGAATAAAATATAGCAGGTAAATCCTGAATCTAATCCACCTACTGCTGCTTATAAGAAGTGTTCGTGTATCGATCTGTACAATCATAATTGTGTACTTAATATTATAATTTATAGGACGTAATATGGCGCAGTCTTCATTGAAACAAGTGATCAACTTCGGAGCCGGACCGGCCAAGATCCCTAAACAGGTAAATTATATTACTATGTATGAAATGCATGTTTAAGGGCTAATTCTCTTAAGACAAATCAGTAATTTTTTATGCAACTTTACATGTTTATAAAAGCAAATTTATTTATTCATAATTTGAGTTTGAAGTCATTACAATATAACATTTTCAAAAACTAAAATTATTTTACTACTTTTTATCGATATACTCGTAGTTTTTAATTTTTGACTCTTCACATGTCCATCAATTTATTATAGTACTCCTGTGCAACTCCATTCATTGAAAATGTAAGTGCTTATAATATTTATTATTATAATTGTAACTATAATTAAAATTTGTTTTCTTTAATAATTTATGTGAAATATTTTTTTTAAAACGTAGTGTTGTGATGACTTAAAAATATTTTTTACCCAAAAACACTTAAACTTACTGAAAAATTATAGTTTTAAAAAGCTGTGGAATAAATAAGTTAAAAATTTAAATTATGGTTAACTAAGTTAATTATTTTCCATGATGTGCAGACATGTAGTAACAAGTTAATCAATTTTTTAATTATGTAAAAAAATTAAGTAATTTTTTCCTAATAGAACTTATAAGTTATAACTCCATAGATTTAAAATATATTTTGTTTTATTGGTACAAATAATTTATTTAATAGAAAAATACGGAAACATTATTTATAATTTTATATCTAAGCCCATTCATTATAGTATATACGTTTACGAATATCTACCTTTTTTCAAATATATTATTTTGCATTATTTAGTGGTCTGATTTACAACTCTTACAATCAATTTTTTTCATCGCAAATCAAAAAAAAAAAAATCAAAAAATTTAGTTGATAAAAAAATTAGACTCAATAAATTGGTTAATGAATTTTATAAAATTTCAGAAATTTCACCCACATATTAACCGTTTTTATTAAAAAAAAATAATTGTTCTCAAAAATTGAATGATAGTTTGTAAACTTACACAAATATCCGCAAAGGTACATAAATGAAAAAAGTCAATAATTCGTAAAATATGTACATGCTGATAAAATCTAAAATTTAAAATCTTTCAACATTAATATTACCAAACAACTTATAGTTCAAAATTTAAAAGGATGTCTGAGAAATCATGGTAAATTAAACTAATTAATAACTCTTGTTAGGAGTATTCTATCTTTATAAAGGGCTCATCCCTTTTTATAACTTATTATTTTCTCTTTCAAAAAAAAAAATATATTTAACTGAATTTTAATTAAGTTTCTTTTTTTCTATTTAACTTGTAACTATTACTAGTTAAAAAAATAAAAGTAACTTTTGACTTTAAACTTAACTCTTAACTAAATTTTTCTATATTTATCTACTTAGTTGACGAATTAAAAAATTGATTAACTGTCTGACCTCTCTGTATTGTAAATTAAACAATCATCATATATTATTTTATATTATCCATGTGAGTCACGCACCCCATCTATCTTATCTATCGGTAAAGAACATATTGGTACAGTATATACATTTTTATTTCCACATTTAGGTTCTGGAACAGGTTAAAGACGACCTTTTGGATTGTGGTTGCGGCATCAGTGTTATGGAGCTTAGTCATCGGTCATCCGAGTACACAGCCATCAACAACCGAGCTATTGAGTTGTACAGAGAATTACTGTAAATATAAATACAATGTATTCATAATTTTTATTATACATATTGGTATATAATAGCATTGGTGTGCTGGTTTTGACAACGGGATCAATAATCTGCATTTGTTCATTAGAATATTTTAAATAACGTAAATAATATTTGTTTCACAACCATGTGTATAATATATGATACATTATACGTGTAACTGTGAAACCAGCCTAATAAGTAATAGGTACTACTGATTAATACTTTTGATTCCATTACACATATCAATTAAGTACTTATGTAGGCATAAGTTGTCAAAAATAAATAATTAAAAGTAAAATAAATCATATTTAAAAATTAACATATTTTAATATTTAATATATAACATTTTTGAATCAAAATAAATAAAATATATTGATTTTTCTGTATAATATTTGTATATAGATGTATTTATATTTACATGATATTGGCAAATTTAAGATTCTGAGTGAAACAATATTATGTGTTTTTTATTTCAATATGTCTGGATGTTTTGGTTTGATTATAAACTTTGTTTAAAAAATTGAATGTAGATTATATTATGGTGAAGTTTATGATATTTTCCCGTTTTCATTTAAAATATAGGTAAAAAAAAAAACCAAAAAATTCGTTCCATTTTACAATCTTCAATTTTTCATGAAATTGGTTTCGGGTTTTTTTTTATTTTAATTTAAAAAGTATCAATGCAATAGAATCTTGAAATTCCTTTTCAATTATTTATGATAACAAAATACAATTATAATTAAATTATGCATTTATTATTTAGCAGTTTGGGGGTTAATATTAGCGTTTCAATAACTTTATTACATTTTTTCTTTGTTAATCTTTCATAAAACGTTGAATTTATAAGTAACTTTTAGTAAAAACTGCTTAATAACTAATTATTTTAAAAATGACAGTTTTAAAAAAAGATTCTGAGTAAGGCTAGGAACACTTTTATAAATTAAATTAATAATATAATGGTAGATTTAATAACTATTGGCTATTATATGTATATAACCTTGAATAATGCTAAATATACACAGAAAAATAAAAGTGATGGGTTAGTAATAATACAGATAAATGATAATATACAGTTAATAATACTACTAATATATAAATCAGTGTTAAATTATAAATGCATTATGCATATATGGTAAAAAAAAATTGTTACAGTATTATACTGTATATTATAATACATTTAAAATGTATAGTGATAGCTTAAGATGTTAATGTTATCTTGGTATTTAAAAGTGTATAACTATCGGCTTAATAGAGATTATTTGAAAGTTTTAGTCTTATGAATTACTACTTGAATTTATACTTTTAAGAAATTTATTTTTAAACTATCAATCATTTTTTAGAAAAATTATATCGTACATTTTTTCGTATAGTTATAAAAATGACTAAATTTTAAACTTCGAGGATAGTTTATTGTTGAAAATTTAATAAAAATGGTACTTTGGTTAAAAAAATTTTTTTAGTGCTTTTCAAAGTAATCAGAAAAAATAAAAAATAGTGAAAATAAGAATTTTACATACACCCATTTTTAATTTTATTTTTCTAGTTGTAATTCAATAATAAATAATTGTACCTAAGGACATTAAATTATTATAAAATATTTATATTAGTATTTTTTAGATATAAATTTAAAATTATTTTTGGCCTTTTATGAAATCTGATAATAGTTTAATACTACGAAAAGCTGAAAGTTATTTTGTAGTTAAAAATTCATACAATTTTTGAGATCTGAGCATTGAAAATTTAATACAAGACTCCTCTGAATTTTTTTTTTATTGAAAATTTAAAAAAAAAGTTAGTGTAGTCACAAACATTTTTTATGAGTGAATTTACTTGTAATTCGTAATTCGTTAAACTCGTAATTAAAATGTTGACAATACTAAGATACTGGATATTTAAGTATATATAACAATTAATGATATATAACTATGCTCTAACTCTCTAAGTATATAGGTGGCTGGTATTTAAAATTTTTTGTTTGATAACATTTTTAGTCTCAGTTAAATATCATGAAAATGTAATACAAGATTCCACGTATAGTTTTAAAATATTAAAAATATATATGCATAATATTTTTATTAGTATTTAAGGTTATGCATTTTGAAAAATTTGGTTAAAATAATGAAATTTTGCAAAGTATTTTGTAGTAAAAAAATTATAAAATTTTCAATTTTAATATAGCTAAGGTTTAAAAATTAAATACATAAATCCTTATAAGTGTTTCAAAAAGAAACATATAAGTTCAACAATACCTACAAATGCCTCCATTATATTTTACTTATAGACATTTCAATTTTAAGTTTTGATATAGTCATATTGTAATTAAAACAATATTATTTTAGAGACTTTTTTTCGATATTACGTACCTTTATTATTAGTTAGTACTTAGTATACACATTACACAATAGATTTTTTTAAAGATTTATTGTAAACTATTTATATCGCAAATCTATACACCGTAGCGTATCCGGATTTTTTTTTTTTTGAGGGTAGGAAGGTTAAAAAAAGCTACAAATACAATTTTTTTGAATTTGTGGTTTTTATTATAATTATACATTTTATTACTGTATTACGATTAAATTAACAGTTTGTATTTGTAAATATTTATCTTTTTTAAAACTATAAATGTATTTTAGACTTTAGTCTTAATTTTTTGGCAAGTTTTATTTATCTAAAATGTTCTAAACGTATTGCTCATTTTATTGAAGGTTAATTATTAATACTTTATACTGAATTATTATTACCTAAGAATTCTCAAATTTTTAATTTAATATGGTATTTATACAAATGTAAAATTTATATTATAGTAACATCCCAGAAAACTATAAAATATTATTGATGCAAGGAGGAGGCACCGGTGCTTTTGCATCAGTAGCGTTGAACTTATTACACAGAGGTGCAAAAGCTGACTACATTTTGACAGGTTATTGATTTAATTTTAATTTTATGAATATGTTTTTATAATCTGTGATATTTTTTTCAACAGGGGTTTGGTCTACTAAAGCAGCTAAAGAAGCATCTAAATACTTAAATGTAAATCATGTGTTTCCAAAACCAGAAAAATTTAATGGGATTCCCGATCAATCTACATGGAATCTAGATCCAGAAGCTGCATATGTATATTATTGTGATAATGAGACAGTGAACGGTAAATATTTTTTATTTAATTTTGAATTCCGAGTGGAGCGATGAATGTATTGATTTTACAACGATGTGTGTTTTTTATGGTTCTATACACGATAAGCAGTTAATACTTTGATTTTCAACTTTTGTAGGGAGCTTCTGAAAAAAGTTGGATTTATTTAGTGTTTTAACAGGTCAACAATAAAAAATACATAGAACTTAACAAACTAATAAAGTAAAACAAAAACAAATAAATAAATAAAAAATAATAAGAATAATAAAAACTGGAATTTTTCCGCAAAACTAGTCTTCAATTGATTTTGTGTAGGTTACTCCTCAAAAACGAATATTACATAGATACTTGAAATTTCAACTAAATTAGTAGTAGTGTGGACTTCTATTTATGAAATATTTTTTTTTTAATATTTTGAATTTTTTTTTCCTATAAAATGTCGATAAAAATGTTTTTTCTGGGTAACAACAAACAAAGTTTGAAAATGTATTACAAAGTTCTTCATAAGTTGTTATTGAAGCTATTTAAAAATATAACTGTTACATATTTTTCGCTTTTTTGGCTATTATAGATATATTATGTTAGATTAATAATAATAAATTATAATTATCTCAATAATTATTAAATTATTTATTTCAATTAAGCATTATTAATATTATTATTATTATTTAATCTTAATATTAATTAACGAAAAATTGAAATAAATATGTAATTAGTTTAAACGAAATATATATGGACATATAATAATGTCTAAAATAAATGTTTTTTTTTAAACTTCCAAAGGAGTTGAATTTCCTTTCATTCCCGAGACAAATGGTGTTCCATTGGTATGTGACATGTCATCCAACATTATGACGAAGAAATTTGACGTGACCAAGGTAAATTACTTCAATATAATATGTAATCGAATACGACAGTCTTATTTTTTCAATGATGATGTATTATATTTTCGGTTTAAGACACGTAATCCTATTAATTTTGTCATTTCACTTAAAGTTTGGTGTGGTGATAGCTTGTGCGCAAAAGAATCTCGGTCCCGCGGGTATAACTGCAATTATTGTACGCGAGGACCTTCTAGGAAAACCAAGTCCGCTTTGCCCACAAGTCTTCGACTACACATTGTTCAATCAAGAAAATTCTTTGCTTAATACACCTCCAACTTTTATGTAAGTTATTAATTTTGAATATGTTTATATGAATATGTAATTTTTACAGTCTTATAATTCGAATAGAGTTTATATTTTTTCGCTTGTATTACAATGGGTGAAAAACCAAGGAGGTCTTGCTGCTATGGAAGCTAACTCAAAAGCAAAAAGCGAACTTTTATATAAAGTCATAGAGAATTCTCGAGGCTTTTATTCATGTCCGGTGGCTAAGGACTCTAGAAGTCGCATAACTGTGCCGTTCTGTCTAAATGCGGGAGCTGAGGCTGACAAGCAGTTTCTTAAAGAAGCACAAGACTTAGGATTTTTGCAGCTTAAAGGACACAGGTATTCAGTTTTTCTTCTATTTGTGTTTCATATTAGTTTACGTGTGATTAAAAACTACATATTAATTACTTGTTTGTTTACAGATTGGTGGGAGGAATTCGAGCAGCCATGTATAATGCTATGACTTTAGATGAAGTGACAATTCTAGTTGAATTTATGACTAAATTTCAGGAACGAAATCCACAATATTCCGCCTAAAAAGAATTAAACTATTTAATATCTATTATTTATTCTTTGTTTTGTTTTGTTTGTTTTGTTGACATCACGAAGAGAATGAGAAATTACAGTTCCTTTAAACAGAAAATATGAAAATAATATTTTGAAAATTTGATCTTTAAAAGTTAGTTTGTGTTCAAGTAATTGTACACCACAAGATTGAGTTTTTATACTTCGACAGTACAAACAAATTGAGAAGTATAATATATATGTATATTGTATTCCTATTTGATTTGCTTTTCATTGACAAACAAACAAATACACAGTTTTCTAAGGGAGAGAGACAAATAATGAAGAAGTGAGAGCGAGAAAAAGAGAGCTTTTAGCGAAATAGGATATTTTATTATTACCGAGGAGGTCGAAAGGATAAATCAATGTCAGGGACGGGTAGCGCCCAGATAGTGGAATAAATTAGCATTCTGTTTTCTCAAAAACACGATTTTTAACAGGAGGCAAACGTGAGACTAAAGTAATGAATTTATAGACATACTTAAAACCTTGAAACTTGATGACACGGGCAAAACATAAATAATCATATTATTTATCAATATTTGGGTGTCACTCTTACACTTTTTAAGAGTTTTATAAAAATGTACATCATTGAATTTCTATTATTTGTTTTGGTTTCACTTCTTTTCAAAAGAGTATTGGTTTTTATTAAAAATGTATTGAGTGATCACACATAAAATATTAATATTTTTATGTAGGTATATTAAATTTAATTTAAAATTAAATGCAATCGTTTTAATTAAATACCGTTAATACTTTTATATATAATTATTTTACAACAAATTTCTAAAATTAACTTGTTTGGCATATCTAAAGGTACGAGTATTTATTCTAGAAAATGTAATAACTTGTAAAGTCAATATGTCAAAAACAATTTCCAGTCTTATTTAGTTTAACTTTGAAGGTATTATATTTTATAGCTAGAGGTTAAATTAACCAAATTTAGGTATTTGATTTTGAGGGATAGGTTTAACATTACAATTTAAAAATTATAATTGCACGAGCCGTTTAAACTTATAAATTAAAAATTGTTGACAATATATGTTTTTTGCACTATTATACTCCAGACAAAACTATTTCATATATATATATATATATATATATATATATATAACTATATAAGCACTAAACCACTAAATATTATATACTAATGTATCACTACAAGGATAGTAAAAACATGTTCCTCATAATTTTACGTATAATACCTATGCATATGGCTATACAAGTACGATCAGTATAATTTAAATATACCTTTTCAAATACATTTAATTTTAATTTTTGATACATATTTATTCTATAGTTTAAGGTTTTAAGTCTTTAAAAAGTCATCTTAGCTAAATCAAATCAAATTAATGTACTATCAGCAGCAATTTAAAACGCATTATTATTGGTTATAAACTTATAACGTATTATCATTCAGTTATATAAATTATTACTTAGCTTTTATACTTAACTAATTTATTATACATATATTTTTTATTTTACATCCATAATAAAAATTTGAATTCCAAACAATGTTTTGAAACACATTTTTATCATTTCGACAGTTTTAAACATCATCAAAAAGTGTACCCATTATATTATATTAGAATAAAAAAAATGTCATTGGAGAAATTTCAATTGAATAGTTCAATAGTCTATCTATAGATGATTTATCTGCAAAGTACACAATAATACTGTGAAACTATTTATTTAGGTATTCATACAAAAGCAAGAAGAGACAGTGGTCTCTGTTTTTTTTCTGTTTGGACCTCGGTAACGCATATAGTAAAGTAGAACCTCGCTTTTTGTAAAAATATTCTATTGGGCCAATATTTTATGACCATCGAGATTTGTGGGTATCAATAACGTATACATATTAATATTATATTATACGAATATATTGTTATTCTCGGTCAATATGTACATATTTATTTTTCATTTATGCGTTTATACATAATAATAATAATACTTTATGTATTATACATAAATACCTAATTTTTACCTGTTTTCAATTTTTTAATAATAGAACTATCATAATATACAGGTAAATTAAAAATATTAAATCATGTGAATACAAACTGTAATTTTTGAGCTATATTCATTCATATTAATATTATTATTTCTACATTGTATAGTAAATGTGTATTAGTATAATACCACATCTATAATTTGCTATATTATTTTGGTATGTTACGCATATAAGCAAACTGTATAGTATACACTTATACTAGTTAACTAGTTATACTGAGCTAAAAATTGAATATTATAAAATCATACTAATAATTAATATTACTTATATACAGTAAAAAATGATGTAAAATTGTTCACTTTGGCATTGCTCTTCATATACCTACCCTGTACCCATGATATTATTATAGTGGTATGAATATAATTTATTTTAAACAAACTTAAATCTTCGCTTTTGTAAAGAGATAATAACCGTGTATAGAGTTAAAAATTATATAAGTTTATAAAAAGTCATTAGATTTTTGAACTATATAAGATGTATATTACTCATTAATACAATTATTTTGAGTCTATCAAACAAAGTATTTCATAATAGCAAAATATCTTTGTTTACTATTAAACTAAAATAAAAATATGTTTTTCATGCGGTACATTTAAAATCTAATCCATCACATTTGACACACGTAGCTTATAACACGACTAAATTAATACAATTATATGGTGTATACAAAATTATAGATTGTACATTATAACTTACATATATATTCTTAAAACATATAGGTTGTGACAAATGACCATACATTATAAATATATGATATAATATTTGTTATCTTTATAAGATACTGCGATGAGATTAACTAGGTCGAAATGCTAAATCTTTTGCAAGATCTTTGTGCAATCAATGTGCATACTATTTGGTATTCATAAATGGTAAATCAATTGTGGGTATTTGATTGGACGAGCGGTGATTGAGCGAGGCGGTGTGTATTTATTATTTATAGAAAAATTGACATCGTAATACTAATAAAATACTAAATAAAAAGAAGATGAACCTTTCGCGTGGCAAAAACTGTCAATACTCATCGACGTTCCGATCGACTTCCGAACGGAAACGTTGTTACTCGTACTATAAATCAATTATTAGGATACAAAAAACATACGAATTCCGACGGAAATGAAACGAAAATTAGATATTCCGTTAACGTAGTTTCTACGTCGCCTAAACGGTGCTTTTTGTTACATCGTCGCCTTGCAACATTAAGTAAATAAAATTATAATAGGCATGAGTATATTGAGTATACATTTCTCCACCACGAAATTATTCATCAAAATAGGATTTTGCAATCTGCTGTACATCTACTAACCTACAGTTAAAATATTGTGATAGTATTTTATTTATAATAATAATAGTAATAATAATAATAAGTAATATTAGTAATAGCAATAAATAATAACGTTAACCCCACAAAACAGGTTTAATTGTTTACAATATTTTTCCTACCTGATAAATGCGGTGCATCTGAATTGCACGCCAAAAAATAAACATAAATTGGAACGTCCAAATTGCATGTCATATAATATTTTGTTACAACAACATTTTCTAAGATTTTGTTCTACGAACATAATGAATATATTATTTTTTTTTTTTGGTAAACAATTCGGATGTAGTTATAATAGATATAACGCTGTCGTCTTCACGCGAAAAATACTGATTTTTCTGTTTTCACCTAAAGTAATTTACACTGTATTGTGCCATTCATGATTTAATATATTATGTTAGAATCTCAATGTTTTAATTGACTATTGACGCACTATATTTGGCGCATAGGTTTTCTTTATAGTTTATAATATACCATACTATCAGTTATCAGGTTTTATAGTAGTAGAAAATATCCAATTTATCGTCATATAGTTAGTTTTGGATCATATACTAGTACTTTACATACAAATATATATAGTATATGATCTAAGGTCATAATGGTCAAATGGTTATCACCTGTACTCCTGATAAAATGTTTAAAACTATAAAAGCTTATACTGGGTTAACTTCTAATCTGATTCTAAATATATCTGCCAACATAATCTGGTCAAACAAAATATTACAACAAATTATGAATGACACTATAGAGTGTAAAGGCACCTTTACACACTAAAATAAATTATTGCTCATAACTTGATTTTACATAACGTATATAATATATATATATGTGAAATTATATACGGCAGGACGCATGTTGCCCCTAGTAACGCACCTGGATCGCTTTTAAACGCTACAAAACCCACCGCGTTTATAAGTATACGATTCCTAAATTTTTACCTCATCGACCGAATACACACACACACATTTTAGGAAAAGCCTACAGTATATACTCGCGTACTTATATATCAGTTTCCCCTTAATTAATTTCAAAGCATTCAAACTTTTTTTCTTCGTGTACAATAGGTATGTATTAATTTATACAATAAGTAATATATATATAATTTATACAGGGCTGGGCAGCTTAATTAGGGGTGTTCAAACAACACTACTTCACATTCAAACTTAAAATTTATGTTCATAATAATCTACAGTTGACTACAGCAAAATTTAAAAACAATATTTGTGTAAAATATTTCACTAAATACCTACTTGTATTAGCATTTTCTAGAAATGATATGATTTTTTAAATATTTTGATATTATATATAAAGATATAACATTTTTGAGTATAAAATATTAACAATTTAATACAAGATTCCTCATAAGATGTTCATATCCAATTAAATGTCGAAAATACAATCATAATTATTTTTTTTAATAATCATAATAGTTAAAATTATTTATTAATTAATGAAAACCATGAAAATATGTAAATTATATCATAATTAAAAATAAGTAAAAATGTTCACTATAAAATAACTACATAAGGCTTGATAATTTAAAAAAATAGAAGATTTCTCATTAGATTGTTTATACTAAATTAAAAAAAAAATGAATGGAAAACTATATGTATTATGAGAGATTGAAGTAAAAAAGTTGATGATATTGGTTATTCAAACGCTTAACAATTGTTATTAGTTTTTCATTCTTTAAAAAATATTAATCATATACATATTTATTTGAAATATGATAGTTTTAATACACATATAGTTTATTTGATAAATACTTAAATTATTGTTAATATTGATCATATTTACATTAAATTAATAAATACATTTTATTTTATTATTTAAAATGATATGATATTTTATTAATGTTAAAATTACATACATTCAGAGCGGAACGTTGAACTGGGATATAGTATGATAATTAGATTTATTAAAACATTTAAAACGTATTTAAAAAATAACAAAACTACTACCTACTTAGTACTTACCTATACCAATCTGTTTATATATTTGTAATTAAATATTAATAATAATGTTAGGTTTAGCGTTAAATTAATGTTTTTATTTAGTAATTTGCATACGGCTGTGAGTATTATTGTATTCTGAGGAATTGTTTTTATTAGGGTTAGAGATTTTTATTCCGTAATTCAAATTTAACGGCTACATCCGAATTGCATACCAAAAAAAGTCAAAATTGCATGCCATAATCGGAGTCTGTCCTAGTTGCATGCAATCTCATAGATGAGTCTATTCGAAATACTTGTCTTGTACCCATAAATTTATTTATCAAGCACATTGCACTTATGTGCATAGATTAAACTTTTTTTGAACTTTCTAATTTGCCAACTCATGGCAATTAAACCCAACAATACTTGGCCCGAATAAAACTATTATACCTATTATTTATAATTAATAATTATCTACTATCTTGGTGTAATAATTATAAATTTATTTGTAAATATTCTATTTCTGTCACTCAAAGATACGACAGGGAATATTTTTATCAAGACTTAGACTTAAGCGGAATTTAAATTATATGTCTGACTTAATGTATATTATGTTGGGTGCCATAAATGTTAACATTTATAACATTTTAGAAGAGGTTAAAATTAGCAGCACTAATAATAATCAAACATAATATTTTTAAGCAACAAAGATATGTTTAATTTATGCAATATATATTTATATTTAATCTATCAATAAATAGCATTTTTATTTATTATACTTCCGCGATGAGATAAATTAGATCAGAATTTAGAATTTTCGCGTCGCAGTGCTAAATTTCTTCCTTCCATACATATAAAATTAAATTCTTCTTCTTCAAAAAAAAAAAAATGAAATTAATAAAAACAAATTTTACAACAAAATAACAATATTAGTTATAAGTTATAGCAAACAATTAACCCAAAATATCCATGCTATGTAATAAAATGCTGTCCATAAATTTGGCCAGGTCTTTATGAATTACACATGGTGATAAAGATAATAAAGTACTTGTAACCTATTTCTATGCTTAGACTATATGCATTAAATTAAGTTTTTTTAGAATACTTAAGTATGCTTAGTCTAAAGAGACCATTAAAGCAATTTTGTAATGAATCTAAGGACTTAGGAAATGCAATTACTTTGTGAAGGTTTAATTTAGATCTTACGCTAATACGCTATATAATAATATGTATTACGACGATAATAAATTATAAATAACGGCGATATAGAGGGGTATCTTAGTAAAAGGAATCTATGAATATAATACATTAATATAGGTACATTATAATAGACATGCTTGTGCGTTGTGACTGATGTGTATCTTACCTTAATGCACCGTTCTAGGAAAACCGATGAAGCGTTTCATTGAACTGGAATGAAGGAGCTCGTAATAAAGATACAATTTATAATAAAAAAAAAGTTTCACCTGAATTTTGTCGCATTACACAACATTTTATGCACTAACGAACGATGAGACGCAAAAATGTTTTTATTGAGAATTGGACGGCGCTGCAACGCAGCAGTCATAGAAAACATGGTTACTGGTTCCATTCGCACGTTAAATCACGATTTAGTTTACCTCGACTGGGGTATAAAATCTTGCTCTACATACAACCCTGGTATAAATCTGATGAGTGATTACCACGGTCCATAATAGGTATATAGGCATATATGGTATACTTATTAACCCATTATTTTAACCGTAATTATATTTTCAATCAGTAGTAATTAGTTTTAGAAAAGGCAGTGATTATCATTTTTTTATAGTTTTAAGTTGTTTCCAACCTTTTCCAATCTACGCCCCCTTGTAAATTTAATAAAATCTCATTCCCCCTCCTTAAATTAGAGAAATTAGAGTTTAGGCGAATTTTTTTTTGTGAGTGGTACAAAATAAATAGCGGTTGGGAACCGCTGTTTTAGACCATGTCAGTCATGCTATTCTTTTTCGATTAAACCATTTTTGCCCCGTTTTCTGCTAATACATAATGGATACGTAGTTGTAGTAATAAATATGCAGCAGTACAATGAAATTATATCAGAATGAAACTTGTACGTAATATTTTTGAGTCTCGCTATATCCGTTCTGATGAAATGCGTCGTCGGTTTCCTGAGAATTATGAATTGAGAAAGATGCTTCAAGGTAAGGCACACATAAACTTAAGATAAACGATAAATTCACAAACTATGATTGTATATTGTTTATTGTTATTCATTATTATATTACGTCAAATTTTGATGATATATTATTATTGTTACGCTACGAAGTTGATGACAAATCAGGTATTTTTTTTTTAATTATTAAAAACGTTGTTTTTTATAGTAAAATTAGGTGTCAAAGAATTGAACATGAACCATATTAATTTCGTTTAGTCTCCTTTTCATTGACTAAACTTCGCAAATACAGTGTACCCTCCTTCTATTATAATTGTTCGGAACAAATTGATTTTTCCGTTATAAAGGAATTTCTGTTATATTGAAATTAAAATATATGGTATTGATGTTGTTTTTTTATTATAAGAAGATTTCCGTCATATAAAGGGTTTGTTATAAAAAATGTTTACTGTATTTGGTATTTTCTATAATAATATTAATGTCTCAGGGACTGGGGGTGTAAAAAGTGCAGTTTGGACTCACCACTCACGACTAACCACCATTAATAGTAATACCTATACTTTAATTAATTTGTTTTGTGCCATCATTGCAGTTTAAAAACTATTGTAGTGTTATCTGGTCGTTTTTCATCACATTTTACGATATGATCTGTTTCCGTATAGATTTTTTATTTTTACGGTGGACGTAGTTTGATTAAGTTTATATCATTTAGTTATAATTTAATATTGGGTAATGTGTATAGATGTAATAATATTTACAATTATCATTCATTATGCATATGCCTACGTATATTAATATGGTACTATTATTATTCCTAAAATTCAATCGAACGTATAAGTATAACCGTTGTTATATGAGATTTCGTGTACGATTTAATTGATGTTATATACAGAAGGAGCTTAGAGAGATATCACTTTTAGATGTAAAATTCCAATAGTTTCGTAAATGGGCGTTAGTTAGTGAAGTAAAATTTAAAATTATTTAAATAGTCTATATCCATCAAAATGTTTTTGAAGTAATGAATCATTAAAGTTTTATATTATATTTAATACTTATTAATATAATTTGTTGCTTTTTTTTTTAAATTTTAAATTGTACTTGAGTTATTCGTTAATAACATGGCAATGACTATAACGGTTATAAATTATGGCTAATTGTATTTATTGACTCTATTGAATATCGAATTTAAAATTAAACTAGTACACTTAAATATAAGGAAGAGTTTGAAAAAATTGTACTACAAGTATCTAGATAATTGTGTTTATCAGGGCCGGATTTAGGAATGTGGGGGCCCTGGACCCATCCTTAGAAGTAGATATTTTTTTCGATTACATAATAATATATTTAATAACCAAAATTCCAAATAACTAGAATTTTGGTTAGGAAAAAACAATGATTTGTTGTAATGAAACAATAAAGATAACAAATAAGCAAATTGCATTTATTAGATTATAATATGTACTATCAATCATCATAATATATGTACAGAACTTAAATAATAATTGTTATAATAATATATTCATATGATCACTTTGCGAGATTTTGTTGCCGCAAATTTTTCAACTACTTGAGAAAAATCTAATGATCTAAGTATGTCACTTTCAATACTTAACAATGCAAGTTCTGATAGTCGTCTTTGTGTCATCGAAGTTCGTAGTCGGTTTTTTATTAACTTCATTTTTGAAAATGATCGTTCTCCACTACAGTTGGACACCATCAAAACCAAATATATACGCAGTACTACTTCTATATTAGGAAATGTACATTGTAAATTATTTTCCTCAATAATTCTGTATAAAAACATTTCCCATTGCTCATTATCTTTACGTGTTTCTATATATATTTTTACAAATGAACCGAACTGTATAAGTTCGTTACCGAGTGAAGATTCTAAATCATTAGAATAAATGCTAACAAGATAATTTGCAGCAGATTGTAGCTCAGAAGTTTCTAATTTTTCAATTTTATTTAAAAAACCAAAACGTTGACAAATTGTTTCATAAGCACCTATTCTTTCGGTTAATGATACTATCAATTGATCAACTACTGAAATAAAGCTTTCTATTCTAAATTTTTCTTTTGGTGATAACTTGGTTGTTGCTGTTTGATACACAAGTTGTATATGTATATTTATAACTTGTTTTTTTTTTATCAATATTTAAAACCATACCAAATTACGAATATTATTTAATCGGGATTATCCTATCCTATACATGTCCATAATAATCGATTTTAAATTTATATTTGTAAACTCGCAACTTATTTTTATGAATTTATAATATACAAGTATATTAATAATAAGATTTATTTATATATTTATGACTTTATCAACGATTAACATTTTTATTGAAGTTGTGGTTTTATCTATTTTTAAAATATTATATTATCCCGTTTTATATTTAAAAAAATTCCACTGAGAAGAGGCCCTTATTTTGTGGGGGCCCGGGGCCCGGGGCCCCCTGGGCCCTCTCCTAAATCCGGCCCTGGTGTTTATAATATTATAATATGTTTATTAATACTTAACTATAACTAAGTTTTGTTTAAAAAGTTCTTTGAGAGCTGGTGATATAAGAAAAATAAGAGTGATACGATAATATCAAGTTATTTAAACCCTGGAAGGGTTAATATAAAAATTTCTAGGATTAAAAAAAGAATACCATTGAGACGAGAAAATAAAATCGACCACTTATCGATTGTAAATTTAAAAGTGATTATCGTAATAATAAACAACTGTTGTCTTTGGGGAATAAATAATTAACACTATGTAATAATGTGGACTGTATACAGAGTATAATATTTAATAAATAATAATAATTATAATATGCAATAATACAAAAAAATTTAAACAGCTCACAAAATTGCTGAAATGCGAGTAAAGTCTTACCAATTATACTAATACTTAAATATAATATAAAATGGTAATATAATAAAATAGCTAGGATCGTTAGCCTTACCTTTTGGACACTGAGACCACTAGATTAATTCAGCCTACGCGATCACACCAAGATCCCTAAGAATAATAAATAATAAAAACAAATAATTCTTCACACGTGTCACCAGTGTCCACAATAGTCAATAACGCAACACGACGAGGATCACCGTTATGTTCACTTGTGTCACTGCGTATGATCTTAATATAACTAATTGTCCTAAACTAGAAAAAAATCATTAATTCAAGTAGCAATCGAGGTGACTAAACGATACTCACAGTACATTCAACTCATTCTAGACAGACTCGATGGCACAGTAATCACTACAATATAAAAAGATGGACACAATAATTGACTCTAGCAGCACAAATCGACTAAAGACCACAAACCAGTCCTTACAGTGGTTGGTTAAAAGGAACGACTTGAACGAGTTTCTAATCAGAAATCCATAATGTAACGGCTGAATCATCCATACACATTATTTTGACTATAACCACTTTACACCCATTTACCTTTTTACCTATAAGACAAAACTTGTTTACGTATACAAATACGATCCATTTTATCACAATTTTTAAACAATAGAAACCTTTTTTGCAGAAATATTTTTTCTTCTAAATTATGAAGATGTACATAACCTATGGAACAGTGACGTAGCAAGGATTTTTCTTCGAGGGAGGGGGAAGGACTGATCAATTTTTGAAAAGTGCAATTTAAGATTTTTGTTATGATTTTCATAGACCATTAAAAATAAAAATAATTTTTAAATTTTCTTAATATTTCGGGGGGGGGGGGGTGCTGCAGCCCCATCAGTACCATTGGTTACGTCACTGCTGTAGAATTTAAAGTTTTTAAAAGTTTAAAATTAAAGTATTTTTACTGCCCCAAAATATGACGACAGATACAAAAATATAAAAAAATATATATCATTGTGAAATGAATAGATTCATAATTTCGCTCAAAACCTAAATATGATATTTGACACAAGGATATGCACAATAAGATGTTCTACTTTACAGTGAACTTTTATTTTTTTCTGTGTTGTAGAGTGTTTACTTATGTCAATATGCATATGTTAATTTAAATGTATGAACGTTTAGAAAGTAAATTAAAAATATAATGAATACATATTGGTAAAAAAAAAACACTTAAATTATAAGCTTTGTATAATGAAAGATATAGAAGTGTTTATTCACTATTATATATAATATTATACTACTTCACTACATATTGAACAATGTAAATATACACAAATAAACGTTACCTCTATTTTTCTGAGAAGGAGGATCAAATTGAATATAATTGAAATACTACTTACATAATTAAAATGTCAATCATTTTAAGTAGAGTAAACATCAAACATGAAAGGAAGAAGGGCTGGTAGTAAATACTTAAATTTCTTTGACGTACACAATTCTGTTGTAAGACATATTATCTTGAAAACTATTATGTAACAATCGTTTGATGAGTTGGTACAATGATACCAAATGTTACCATTAACGATATTGTTATAAAGTGTGTAGATACCTACATATTTGTCTCAATGCACATTAAATACTTAATTTGTACTCTGTAGAATAATTAAATCAGTATTTAATTGTACTTGCACACATCAAAATTAATATGAGTTTTATTCAATGACTTCTGAATATTACAATGAGTGCACTATTTATGTTAATATACATTATTATGTATTATATATTAATTTAGGTACATGTGTTTTATATATTTTAACGAATTTCAAAATAATTAATGGTGATATCAATATGTATGGCATAAAAATCATATTATAATAGTATTACCAAATGTTGATACAAGTCAACTAAAGTATTAATTCCTATTAATTCCTGGTAAATTTAATAAAGAAAATAAGTTAATAAAATACATATATAAATTAATTTTTCATAAAAATAAATAAATTTGAAGTATTTTTTAATTTCTTAAAAATGTATCACAGATTTGTTTAAATTATTTAAATTTCCTATTAGTAATATTAGGGTTATTTTATTTGTCATAAACGCATAACTGTTAAATTTATTATTTTTGAGGTTATATATACACCGGTGTCTGGTATACTTAATAACAATTTAATTGATTCCTAATATTTCGATGAAATATATTTTTACTCTGTTCACAAATTTATGTACTTTATGAGACAATAAATACAACTAGGTAATCACTATTCAGTATACTGATCAATTATAAAAATTGAAAACTATACATATTTTTTTTTAGTGGGAAAGAGAAGGAGGACTCAATTGTTTTTCTATACTATAAACGTTATTACGGATTTATTGGTTTTGAATAATTAAAAATAAACATATATTTTTTTTATTTTGAATAGAAACAAACAAACGACAAATGCCATTTATATTTTTTGAAATTTTACTAAAGTTGTGTACAAATCTGGAATATTGAATTTAGATATCAAGCTAGAATTTTGAATATTTGAAAATTACTTACTAACCTATGCTGGTAGATTTTCTAAGCATGCAGGTCTTGATTTTTTGGTGTACCGTTTTTAGAACTATTATACTTGGTATACATTTTAATAACTTAAAAACTATTTATATTATTATTTTTTTTACTTTCTTGTTTTTTAATCAAGTAAGTATGGTAATTAAAATAAAAAAAAGTCTGAACTTCAAGAATGTGTGTTAAATAGGAAAATGATAAAAATTTAACTCAGTTGTAATGATTAGATGGATAATTAGGTTAACTTTAACATAAAATATTAATGAGAGAGATCCGATATCACACCCAAGCGGTATAACGATTTGAATCCACAAAAACGTCGGCGTGAACAGTCCCAAAATTTCTATTTTTTTTTTTTAACTTTTCTCCAAAACTATTATAGCTAAAAAGTTGATTGATAGCTCATTACAAAGGGATTATAAAATAGATACAAAATGTGAGATTAAAAACGAATATTTAATTTTTCAGTTAAAAAAATAGTTATGTTTTGCTAGATTTTCATTTATTGTGGTAGATTACCGAAAGTGGAGAACGGATTTTGTTATTTGAGGTCTTGTTAGATTCACATTGGCTAGGAGAAGTACTGTGAACTCAGAACTTTATCTTCAATCGTTAACTCACTACAAAGCTATAAAACTAAAAAACATAAAAAAAAAGGCATAATAAAATGTGTTTTAATTTTTTTTGAAGCTCTGTAATGAGTGAACTATAAATAAAATTCTGAAAATCTTCACTGCACTTCTCCTGGACAATGTGAATCTAACAAGACCCTAAACTACAAAATCCACTCTTCGGTTTCGGGGATCTATCTCACTTAATGAAAATGAAAATAAAATACATTATACGAGTATATACATAAAATTAATAAATTTCTAAAAATTGAAAATCGACAAAGTTTACATGCCGATTTCTGACTTGGCAAGCGTTTTTTTTTTTAGATACGTTGAGAAATGAGCAAAGTAAAACTATTAAGTATATATGGCCTTTAATATAAATACAAATTTAGAATGTGGCTCACAAGTTGAAAAATGTTGGGCACGGCTGCTGTATAAACATATCATAATAATAGTATAACATAATACTATAACTTAATAATAGGACATATTGACGTATATATACAATCTTAGAATTTTTCAATAATACTGTACTGTATTTTCAGTAATATTTATTTCTGAATATGTTTTTAACTTATTCAGAAAAGGAATGATATTTTAAACCTGGCCGTTTATTAATAGAAGTTTACAAAGGTTTTTAAAATGAGTTAAGACTTTAAGAGTCAATCAGCGATATATTCTCTTTACTTATACGACGTATAATATAATAAATAATGTGTAGTTACTCTATATACATAAATAAGAGTTGAATATGGTTAACGAAATGCGCTGGTCGCGGTAGATCGTAGATGCAGTTCAGACGCACTGCAGTATTATTATGTTATATATTATGTTTGTTTCATCGCGAATTGTCGTGTTAAATACGCAGATAGCAATTAAAATTATGGTTTGTTAATTTTAAAAATTGTAAATTTAAATTGAAAATATATTTATTTAATTACCTAACACCTACATAAATGTCCATGATATAGTAGTGTAGTACCTAGATATACATAGATAATATTATGTTTTTAGGACATTTTTTCCGATAATATTAAACGCTTTGATAATTAGTCAATAGAATGTTATTATAAAACTTGTAAAGCTACTGATATTTAAGTGTGTGGGAAGATAAATAATCTGATGATTCCAATAAAGAAGGATGAAACTCCATTTTGATAATTTTTAATTTGATGAAATGGCAAAATCTGTCAATATTTTTCATTAAATCATAAAAAATAAAAAATAAATTAAAATTAAATGCATAATTAAATATCTATTGATGTAGGATTTACCTGAAATTAGAATTTACATAGTTGAAAAATAAAATTATATCTTTCTTCTATGGAGACAACGATTTTCATTTCACGCAAAAATATAAAATGCTATTTTTAATTACTTACGGGTAGTACCTATAATTATGTAATAGCTTAAAGATCTTTATTAAACATTTAAACATATTCTGTATTATGCATAGAGGCGTATTTTAAGAAGTCTATATAGTTCCCTCTCTCCCACCTACCATTAGGTTATCAAATTTCTCAATCTTGTCGCCAATAACTGCGACACTGATATTATAATATATTGTACAGGTTACTTAACCTATGTGTGTACAACCGTATACACTGGCAAAACATTATCGGATTATTATTAAATTATTATATTTTCGGCGGTCGTGCTCGCGTTTTCTCACCAACGATGTCGTAGCGGGACGATGTACACGCGGTGGTTGTGACGGGACAGCGGGTTTAGCGTCGGCGGGCGGTGCGAAATTCCAAAGCGCATCCACTCGGCCAGCAAATCGGCCGTGCGCGCGCTTTTCAACGACACACCGCCGCCACCGACAGCAGCAGTTCTTTGCTGACACGTCTCCGGCGCTGTCTGCAAACTACATCTCATCGCTGCATCGTCGCCGCCGCCATCGTTTGCATCAGCTTTGTTTGATTATTATCAATTCATTATATTATTATTATATATAATTCATCTATCCGTCTTTTCATCGGTCATCGGGCCAGGATTGCTGGAAGTTAAAGAGCTATTTCTCGGTCATTTTGATAACAAGATCATTGATTGGCTATCATAATCTCCGTTGTATTATAACTTACATTTAAACTATATATTGTACATTCATATCGAATTATCCGTGCTTGTATAACATCCCGTTGACGAAGCGGACGTCGCAGCGGTGGCAATCACCACGACGAGCCGACGACATGAGATGCAGTTGGCCGCCAGACGGATCCGATGGATGTGTTTGTTGTGCGCGTGCGCACTGGCCGATCAACGAGTCAACACCGCAAACAACGACACTGCACAAACAGGTAGCACTTCCATCAGTCGTGTACTCGTGTCCCATCCCGTCTGTCTTGTTTGTCCCAGCAAAGATTGTCCGTCGATACCTTTTCACAGGCTCACGTGAACGTACCACCACCTACCCCAATCGCCATAGCGAAAGCGCTCGACCTACTCAATCCCCTCCCCACAGCTTTTAAGCTCCCAGGTCTGTGGGTCAATGATGCACGCTGTAGGTGTATACATTATAGTATGTAAGCTCTGATCGGTCCACCCTATCCTCCGGCAACTACAGATCTACCTGTACGAGTTTATGTCTTGACATATGGGGTGTTTTTATCATTTAGCCGTGTGAATGTATGATACGTCATACTCAATAGTTTTGTTTTTATATAAGATGTTATACTTGTGAAAAAAATTATCTTTCAGATATAATACCCTAAATACACCTATTTTTATATTTTTTAACATAAAAAAATATCTAGTTTTTATTAATCTAAAAAATGTGTATTGGTTTTATTATAGTGAAATTTTAAATTTATTACATACATTTTGATTAATAATAAGCTTTAAAGCTATAAGCGAATTAAATTAAAAAGAGCGCAGTCCTAATACGTACCAAAACCACACATTGCACTTTGTTTTTCTAAGCTTAAGATGCGTATAATACAAAATTAATTTAAAAATCAAAAAAAAATAGTAAAAAATATTTTCATTCATTATAAGAATATGAATAATCTTCATTTTTAAATTGAATTGGATGAAGACTTGTTAATCACTCTGTATTATATTATTAAGATTTTGATAAACTAGATATATATTTGTTTTTTGTTTTTATATCACAAACTCGGTGCTATTCTGATATACCTATCAAATTCTTTATTTACTTAAAAAGGATCTGACCACTGTTAAATAATATCCGGCAAAACTCAACCATTTTCATTTATAGCCCTTTAACTTTTTATCATAATATAAGTAATATAAGTACTCACGTTTAGCGGTGAACCATATCCGGATGTTTGCTTTAGTAGAATAAATAGTTATCGATAACCGCGTTAAGTCAATATATATCATCCCACAGTTCTAGTCGTATATTTACGTCAGTTAATCGAGGCAATAAATTATTATACAGGATGGTAAATACATAGCAAATTAATATAACTAAATATTTAATTTTTTATGGACATAAAGATTAAAGAATAAATTTAAACATATATTTTTATTTTTTATTTAATTTATTTATAGTTAAGTAACATTATCATTTATATATATATGTTTTGTATAATTAAAACTTAGTGTTTAACATGAGTACTAAGTATAATGTTTGGAAAAGTTACGAATTATATTTTTATTTTTGTATCGTTTTATTTTTATTGATAATTAAGCGATATAATATACATACTTTTTGTTTTAAATTATCACTTAGATTATATTATTTTAATTTTATCTAGATATGGATAAATTAAAGATTATTGGTTTGAAAATATTTTATAGTTAGTATGTGAGTCTGAGCATTTGGTTTTTTTAATTGTTATAGTTAAAACCAAATATGAATTTATGATTTTTGAATTTTTAGTATATTATAAATTATAATATATATATTTGGTATGTCTAAAATACATTGTTGGTTGAATATTATGTTACGTTTTCCTGTAAGGCATGCAATTCAAAATAATTTATTACACGATGATATTGGGTAATGGGTTTGCCGTTGAATTTTTGTGAATACCCTAATTTGGACCGAAATCATGGTCTTGCACTACTCTTGTAACAATACTGTATAGTGTATACAATTTGTCAAAAAAAAATCCACGAACATGGACATAAACAAATGACATTTCCCTTAGTTAAGCGTACCACTCGTACAATGACCAAATTATTCTTGAAGGGTTATAATATCGTATTTAAGGTCATTGGTCAGTTTATAAACCTATAAAAAATTAACTAATTGTAGGAACCTTCCAACATAAACATTAAATTAGTATATAGAATATCAGATAATCCACTAAATTTATTTTTTATATTTTATTTTATTTTATTTCTTACTAATAATTATATAACTATGGTTTATTTGATATATAAGTTATATATATTGCTTCATAGGCTCGATTAAACGCTCTGAAAGAATGTATTAATTGAATAATTCAAGAATTAATTTTATACAATTAATAAATAACAAACTAATATTTTAATCCATTTTTCGCTTATTTTTCTCTTTGAATTGTGAAAAAATGGTTATAATTAATGTTGTAATATGTCGTTACTTATTAATATTCTGAGTTGAATCAATTAGAAAATTATTTATTTTTATTATTTACTCCAGTTATTGTTTATTTTTTTTTTTTGGACAGAAAGTGTAAAGTGTGCTTTAAACTTTTTAGTTTCCCTTTCATTGATTGGAAATCATATCTAGACACAAGGCAGTACTATGAATAAGTAATTTTTCAAGTTTTTGTTTGTAGTTTATCTAAGTTCCAGAAAATATCATGGAAAAATAGTGAAACATTTATTATATTATACATATTTTTTGTACTTATTTAATTTAATCGAGTTTTATGTAGTTTTTTTGTGTAAATACATTTTTTTATGTAATGTTAAATTATTTTATTAGTTGATAAAAAAATTCAAAGAATATTCATTTGTTTTTATCGTAATCAAAAACTAATCATTATAATTTTCGAATTTCATCATCTAATATAACTGAAAAAATATTCGCTCGAGAATAATTTATTTTGAAATGGTAGCTGTATAAATTAAATCAATTTGATTTTTAAAGTGAATGTCATAATAGTTTTATGATTTTTTAAGCATATTATTTTTATTCCCTATTGAAAAAAATATTTTTTGAAATAGCAAAACTTAATACATTTTCATTCAACAAAATTTATGAGTACATTATAAAAGTATTTTTATTAATTTTTAAATGTTATAAAATTGTTACTTGTATGCATATATTTATTGATATTTAATATTTCAAAACGTAATTTATTAAGTACTGCAATCATGACAATTTTTGACCACCTGTTGCATGTTGTATTTCAGTTTATGTCATAACATTATTTTATGTCAAGTTGATATATTATTTCAACTTACATACTGTACACAATTTCACGGAATGGATTATTTCATTAATACAAACACAAAAAAAAAGTAAATTGGTAAAAGGCTGTATTATGTGATATTAATATTTTATTTATACGAGTAGGTACCTACAACAATATAATATTATGTTATTTTTATATTTTTCGCTATTAGGGTATGAAAAATAATTATTATCATAGTAAGTTAACTGTTAATGCTTTGTTATAATCGTAAAGAATCAATTTGGCTTTCAAATTTGTTTTTATATATCTTACATTCTTTTACATAACTTTTAACATGCAATATAAGTACAGATTCCTATTATGTAAATTGTCTCATTATCTGCAAAATATTATATATTGTACTAGTATAGAAAATGACAGAAAACTAAATTAATTTTATATATTTCTTAATGAATAAATCGCAAAAGTATAAGTTTAAATACTTATCTTGTTATACTTTCTTTGTTATAGGTTGATGTTTAAAATAGTAAATTAGAATTCATAAAGAAAAGTTTAAATTGTGTTTTTCGTACGATTTCAGCGTTTTTGTGATTTGATATTTTCAAAAAGTTTTCAATGAAACAATTAATGGTTCTAAGTTATATTGTTTTGCTATTTCAATAATTAATTGTAAATAATAAATAATTATTACAGTAAATTCCCACTTTTTATGTATTTTAAGAGGCTATCATAAGAATGGAACAATTAATTTGAAAACACTTTTTTTTATAAATCATTTTATCAAACTTTAAAAATAAAGTTTTTTGAATTTAATTAAAAACTAAATTCATGGAAATAAAAACTACTATAACCCTGCGAATTTATTGATTTTAGAATTTATTTTGAAAATGAAAGTAACAATACTGATTTTTCAAGTGTAAACAAAAGAATTTCAAACAAAAACTTTGGTTTCTTAAAATGTTGAACTTTATAATAACATTTAAAATATAAGTGACTGTTAAAATACCTAGCTTGAAAATTCTTGTCAAAAATTACGTTTGGATTAGTTGAGTATTATAACTTGTATATTGTTTATGCGGTATAAATACAATTATAAATTTGAAGTGAACTTATTATTGTATATTTTAAGCCGAAAAAACAAAAAATAAAACTTTCTATACCATTAACGGAAATTCTTGAATTAGTGGAATAGAAATATACGAAAACAAAATAAATGTATGATTTTTAATTATTATTGATTTAAGCCAGAATGAAGTAAAATTATTGAAATTTCTAGTTTTTACTAACATATAAGATTATACCAATGGTAATAGACAACTAACTTATTTTTAATTATTATAATATACGATTATATTGCATTTATATTTATGCTTCTGTTTTTCTCAGTTAACATTTTCATAATATCGGGATATATTTAAGAAAATGTTATTTTTCATTATATTATATAATAATATCTATTATTTCTCCCTATTGATTTATTTGAAATACTTTATTGTCAATATTAAAGTATTTTGTACAAAATAATCCTGTATTATCTGTTATTATTTATTTCTAAAAACTGGTGTAATATAAGTTTTGATCTAAATTTTAATTACAATTTACCACGTTTGATAACTTAATATACAGTTTTTTCCAAACTATAGGGAAGTGGGGAAGTATAATTTATTTTATCTATGTAGTAATAAATTACGAAATATACAATAAAAATTAGAAAAATTATAATACTTATTTATAGTTTGTTTATTTAATACGTAGTGAAAAGTTATACAATAATAATTATAAACTTAATATAGTTTTAAAAAGAAACGTATTATATTTATTTAATTAGTTTTAGTTGGTTGAAATTTGTTACACAAAAGAGCATAGTATTATATTATTAGTACAGCCCAAAAATTGGTTTACGAACCTTGGAATTTTGTTATTTTATGTTTTGTTATATGAAACATCGATATATTTTTCTAACCGATAAAAAATTAATTATTGTACGTATATGTAATTGTAACATGTGTATTAATAAATTCATAAAATTGATACAAACACATGATGTTAAACTCCGAAACTTATTTTAATCGTTATGATTAGAGCAAGGATTTCTATGCAATTGCATTTTTTACCTTTTAATATTTTTGGATTTTTGTCAGTTATCTCCACAAATCATCATAATTTGAAGCTAATGGTGAAATTTTTTTTTGCATATTTCTGCATATTTAAAGGTTATTGCATATTTTTGCATATTTTGGCAAAATTCAAAATTTATTGCATATTGAAGCGAAAATTTAAAAAAATGTATAAAATAATGTTTTGTCAAGTAGAAAAATTAAAACTCAATTTCATAGTCACTAAATAATAATTTATGTATAAATTTAGTTATAAGATAAATAATCGATTACGACGAAAACTTCAAATAGGCCCTAATAACTTCGGTTGACGTCGAACGATCGTTCTCAGTCTTTAAAAATAAGTTAATTAATAAACGACACAGCTTCATAGAAGAAAAACTTGAAAGTTGTAGTGCATATGATTATTCATCTTAATAATAAATAACATTTTAAAAATTAATTAAGTTCAGAAAATTCCCTAAATTTTTTTTTATGAAGTATTTAAGTAATTAATTATTATAAGTTTTATTGTAAATTTTAAATAAATAAAAAATTATTGCATATTTTTTACACGTCATTTTCATAATTTTTACTGCATATTTTTTACATATTTTCATGATTTTTACTGCATATTATATGGCATATTTCGATACTTTTTAGTGCATAAAAATCCGCGCTCTAGTTATGACTGTTATGAGGTTCCTCATAATATTCTATAACGTGTTTGTGTTTTAATCAAACTTTAATTTACCATAATATAAGTCAGAGTGGTCCAACCTTTTGTAGTTGGTGGACCAATTTACACTTTCATAAAAACAACAGGGGCCGCCAGAAAAAAAAATATATTATTATCATTTATCTTTTTATATTTTATTTTATATAATGCACAAATTATTTATTACTATTGTTATTATTTAATTATTATTAATTATTAATGTGATGATTGGCATTGTTTTTCAATAGAGCCAATTTATCATTTTCAATTGAACACCTTGAAGTGGTGGCTAATCTGATGCACGATTCTAAAGACGAATCGTGAATACGGTTTCTTAATTTAAACTTTATTAAATTCACTGTAGAAAAATTCTGTAATGTTGGGAATTTTTCTTGCGAACACAGTTTCCAAAACTCTTCAGGAAGCCAATTAAAAAATAACATTGGAAAAATTCATGAATGCATACGCAATTTATGTATATATATAACTAGTTATCCCCTTGCATTTCGTTGCCCGTACAAAATATATCTGTGTTTAATGTGGTTGCCTAATGCTAACTAAATGTTAGGTTAAATTAATAGGGTAAATACGTAATGCGTGTGGATAAAAATATTTTTGGTTTTCTGATTTGGTATATAGATTATATTTCCGTCATATTAACTTTACATAGCTGTCTCGCCCAGCGTTTTTTTATCATTTAACAACAATATTTTTTTTAAAATTATTTTCCTATTTTTTTTTTGAACAACCCAAATTTGATTTATTTTTTAACTTGGACCAAGACCAAGAACTCATAAAGTTTTAATAGTGAGAACCAAAAACAACGAAAATGTTGTTTACTATTTTACTACATAAAATATTCGCTAAAATACTAATTTCTAAAAATTATTTATAATTGGTAACACGGATGAAAAAAAAATTATATGCGTATTTCCGATTATATAAAAAATAAATAACTCGATTTTTCATTAACTTATTAATCAGAAATAGTTTTAAAACATATTCCATGATGTACTCTCTATCATTTAAAAAAATAAATCAAGATAATTAGATGAATAACAAATATTTCCATTTTCATATTTATATATATATATGGATAGATAGGTACATATTATGTATATACAGAAATATACAAAGATAAAAGTTATTTCTAAATTTAGTGTAAAATGGAATTTGTTTGTCATTAAATTTGACTAAAGGGCATTTATCTTTCTATTTAGAGAGAATTTCATCTCACCATTAATTTTAATTTTTTAGCTTTTAGCCCTTAGCTTTAACACAAATATTTATTTATATGTAATTATGTGACGTGATATCAAAATTTCATATATCATTTTTTCGTAATAATTATGTGTTATAGTGGTGAAAATAATTTTAATGGCTTTTTGGGTTTATATTTATGAAATCGTGTAAATGAAAAATTTGAATAGGACTGTCTAATGTAACTAGATATATTATATTTAAGGCCCGGATTTCAATGCAAAGTGCATATTTTTTTGGTTGATCTTACACAATGCTTTCTAAGTACATAATAATTCGTTTCATGTAATGAGAGTTTCAAAGCTACAAATTGTATTTTGCATTTTTTTGCATATTTCGACATTTTTTCATTTTTAGACCATTTTTAGCATTATTGGGTCATTTTATTGGTTTTTAATGCATATTTGTTCAATATACGATAAATAGAAGATCTTTGGAGTTTGAACATATTAATATTAAACAATATATTATTGTTCAATGCAATGCTCAAAATTTAGTAAGTTCAATAGGCTCTTAGAATTTAAATTTTACATAAATTTTAATCTATATTTTGGTATGTTTAGAATGAATAATATTTCCCTAAAATGGCCAAAACGTAAGCGTGTCAGCATCAAGTCATTATTTTAAATTTAAAATTTTTTTTTTTTAATAAAATAATAAATAATGATTAAAACTTATTTATAAATTACAAATTGAATAAAACAATATACGGCATTTTAAAGTCATTTTTCATTTTTAAGGTCAGTTTTGTGTAAAATGCATTTTTTAAAGGCATTTTTGGCTATTTTTTAGAGCATATTTGTATGGTTTTAAGTGCATTTAAATCCGGGCCCTAATTATAGTAAATGAAAATGTAGAAATTTACTCGTGATCATTAGTATTTTAAATATTCCAATTATTAACTTTTACAGTTTGGTTATTTTATAATAGGCATAAGGGTTAGTCTCTTTTGATAAGATACAACTAACCACATTTTATTGTTATACTAAAAAGTAAGGATTGATATTATGCTAGTTGTCGTGTGAGAAATAATAGGTTCGGTAGTAAGACTAATTATTATCGAGGCGCTTAATCAGTTGTAATACTTGTAATTTTCGCGAACATATTTCGTTGATAGAACCTGGTAAGTGAACTTTTTAAACGAGACTTTATATTATGAAGACTGAAGAGGTATATCACGATAATGTTAACATCGTGTATATATTTATATACACAGACGTATATACTTTCATTCTCTTACGTAATAATATAATATTAAAGATAGACAGATAGTCAACTTGTAGTAAATCACAACATACTATGACAGTTGATCGTGTATGACATTTGATGGAGTATTTTGTAACTTAAATGTAAGTAATGGAACAAACTTTTTAGTACAAATTAAAAAATAATAAAGGAATAAAGGATACGAGTTAAATTTGAATCTTGTGTGTAGGTTCAGATGTATTATTGGTATTAGATATGAATAGTATATATTATGACTATGTGAAGATTTTATTATTTAATATGATCAAACATTTAGAATAATAAACCGAATTTACTTATTCCCACAGAACGACAGAACCATATTAAAATCTTAAATTAAAAAAAACATTTTTCATGAAATAAATATTAAATAGCCATTGAATCAAAATCGTTACCAACAATTTTAATCTAATCAGTAAAAGAAGAAATATATTATTTAGTTAAACATGAGTAAATATGAGTGGCAATATGTGTCGTATTCGTTTCTTGTATTGATTGGTAATTAATGATTATTGAATATAAGATGATGATGGTTAATGTGATTATTAATAATTTATTCTATTGGAATAAATATAATGAAATTTACTTTTCTACAGTGCCTGAAGCCTGAGTATAGATACGTTTGTATTAAACAATTATTGAAAATAATAATTGATTTGAAATATGTTTTGAGACTATTATTATATCGACCGGCTTTTATTAATACGAGAAAAATGTATAAATAATAATAATAATATAATTTTAATTTAATTGGTTTAGTATAGCATTTAGTAAAAATAGTTATTATTGATTTAAATTTTAAAAGTTAAGTTAAAAAATTAATTTAATTTAATTTTTTTAGCTTACCTAGTTATTTTTGGATTTCAATTGATTAACCTATTCATTTGACTTAACTATTTTTTAATTAACAATTTAACATGACATCAATCAACTACATTTCATTCTAAGAAGTTAAGCGTGAATTGTTTTTTTTTTTTCAATGACAACGAAGTTCAATCAAGCACTACATATACATTAGAAATACTGTATATGTACAAGACCATATTTTAGTAATTCTTAAAAAAAATATGTTATATAAAAAAAAAATTAACTTTTATTTATTTCAACAAAACATTTAAAAATGTTGTATTAATTTAACTTAAATGAGTAAAAAAAAAGTTGTTAACTGGTAGCATTACTAGTTAGTTAGGTTGTTAGGTATACTTTTAATATAATTTTTTTATGTATTTTTAAATACGCGTATATTAAATATATTGATTATAGTAGTGTTGATTTAATTCTACCATAATTTAATATAATATTTTGATTGATATATTGATATAAATACGTAGTACCGGGTACCTACCAGCTACCACGACATATTTTAATTGGATGAAAAATTGTTTTTTTTAACATTTTTTGTGGTCATTTTATTTGAAATATAAGTAAATAAAAAATAAAAATATGTAATATGATTCATAATAAAGAATTAAAAAAATTATACTCTTATAAGTTATAATACCGTTATCAGTATTTATATATTAATAATGTTTTATTTAATTCGCTTGAAATTTGTATAGTTATAGATTATTTTGCTTATTTGATGTGTCAAACATCTTTAACTTGTAGTAGTATAGTTATTATTTTTAATTAAGTATTCAGTTTTCATTTTAAATTTATTATAACTATGTACCTATATATAAATTATAAATTAAATTAATAATAATAGTAATGTAGTAATTTGGGTAGATAACAATTCATACAATATTACTACATTACTAAATATTATATTAATAGCTTTATACAAATATAATTTATACATTTATACCTTATTTCAGTTTTTCATCAGAAATATACAAGTAATGTTATGTTAACATTAGTTTCTCGTGTACAATAATATAAAATACTTAATGATCGATAAAATGTACGCTAAATTGCATGTCACGTCACGCACATAATTATACGTATATGTTGATATTATAGTCCATACTCCATACCCCATTGCTATTTATATCTATGGAAAACTTTAACAGTGTTATAATCATTATTATCATCATTATTATTATGCTTATAAACGATTTTCCATTATTCAAATGATAATACGTAATTACTATAATTTTATTACCCCGCTATTTTTGTTAAAAACTCTTTTGAACTATATGTTTACATATTTACGTGACTATATGAGAAAATAGTCAAAGTTTTCCGCTAGAGTTTATGTACACACAACATTTACGTATAAGACTGAGAGAATCATTAAATTGCAAGCATTTTGAAAAAAAAATAATATTCAAATTTATAACTATTAATTATTATACATATAATTAATTCATACACTTTTTACTTTTTTAAATAACAATAATATGCACTTTTAATAAAATAACCCAATGTAGTTTATATTTTTGAGGATTTCAATATGAAAAAATTTAGTCTTAACCACTAATTAGTAAAATTAAATATAGTTAAAAGTACAATTTTAATATTTTATGAGCTAAAAAGCTTAAAAGCATATCAACATTATAAAGAGGTTATCCCTATACTACTTTATTTAACTCAAATGTAATTTATTACGATTGCTTATTAGTTATAGTTATAACTTAAAAATATAATTAACTAATAGAATAAAAATAAAATATTTTAAGAAAAATAATAAATGTATCGAGGAAATTACTGTTTAGTGACGATTAAATAGTTTAATAAAAAAAAATCATGTATTTATTGCGAAGTATTGACAATAATAAGTTATTGTGCTATCAATCACAGTAAGATTGAAAAAATATTAAATGGACCACTTCATCCCATATAATTATATTTTTATTATAAAAATCGAATATTTAACTTAACTGAGTACTATTTGTGAGGAATGAATAATGTGACCTGAGTTTGAAGACGTTTATGTTTAATATTAGTGTAAGTATAAGTCGAGTAAGGGGATATGAAAATAAAATATATAGGAAATCAATGTGCAAAAGCTAACGGGCACCAACTGTTTAATCTGTATACGTCACGGGAGTTCGTATACATATATGTATATATATTGACTTGCGTCGTTTCAATAAACACGCGTAGCACCCTAAACATAGTTATATAGAATATATTCATATTTTCTTCTACATACGATATTATTTTCGTTCCAAATACAAAAATGTAATATAATACAAACCGTATGATTATTGAATATTATAAGATTAAACTCGTATGTTATACGCTTATTGTAGCTCATGTGTTTTGTATTTTTATACAGTAAACATATTCTATCATGATGTATTTGTGAAATAAATTATATATTTTTATTTACTATCTACTTTTAACAATATTTTAAATGGTTGTAACGACTTTTAAATTTTAATAAATTATGTTTTAACACGGCGTATTGAATAGGCAATTATGATACGCGTTCGTGTTCGATAATGTCCATAATATTATTCAACCATCACAAATTCACAACTTACAACTAATAATTAATATTATAATCTAATATATATTTATAATACTTCATATTAGAAACGGTATTCGATTAGATCTGTAATGTGTAATAAATTCATAAATTCATGATTTACATTTTATGCTAATTAGTTGTGATATGTAATTACATAAATAATTATTGAGGTTACATATAATATCTGGCACGTGTTATAATTTTTACTAAAATATTTTGAATTTATAAATACTATTTAGTAAATCTCAAATTTTGTGAAATTGCTTAAAATTAAACATGAACTACAATATAACTGAAGTACAAAGCTTTTTATATTTTGTTTTTTTTTTAACTGTGTTTAATTAAAAACAATGTAATCCAAACTGAAGATTTGTTAGCTTCGGTTTTGAAAGTTAATACTGTAAAATCAATACATTCGTTTCTTCGTTCAGAGTTTATATATATAAAAATATTAGTTAGTACATGGTGTTTTGTTGTAATTATTTTTGGGTATACAATTAAAACGATAAACAATAAATAAATTAGGTATAACTAAATAATATTGTTCATGTACATTGTGTCGTGTAAATTTCAACACGTTTTTATTGTTTGTAAGCCAAATTAAAGTAAATACATATAATATTTGTTTGATAAATAAAATACATATAAATAAGAAAATAAACTAAAAGGCATCAATAACGAATAATTCAAAATGAAAAAATATAATCTCTATTTTGTTTATTTAGCATACATATTTCGATTACTCAATTAAAAACCTAGCTGACCAAGTAAATTGTGTTGTAATAGTGATTCAGAGCATTGTTGTCATCAGTAATCTATGTGTATGATAAATTTTAACATAACTACGTATGGTTCGCGAGTTCAAATAAATATCCCATCGAAAAAAGCACTTTCAGTTTTTCCCGAATTTTTCAATTTTACAGACATCTCTTGTTATTTTTTTTCTATAAAAACCTTATTTGGACTATTACGAACATGAAAAAAAAATGAGCCCGATCGATCCATTCGTTTTCAAGTTAATTTAATTTATATATATATATATATATATAAATGTAAATGTAGTATATATATATAGATAGATAAATAAATAATTTAATCTTTGTTGATTCATTTCTATTAAATCTCTTTTATATTTGTAGAGAATATTTTCTAACATATTTTTTATAACGTGAATATCTTTAAAAGAAAATAAAGCAATTATTTTGTTGATACGAAATCCATCCACATATATTTAGCAAGTTTCAAAATAAATTAGTCATTCAAAGAAAATCAACATTTTTTAATTTGACTTTTATTATAAAATTATTATTTATTAATTTTATAACTATATTAAATAATACTTATTACTTGTTTTGGGTTTGAAATTATAGCGAATATTTTTCTAAATAAAAAATAATTGAATTTATTAAAATTCTTTAATATTTAATTAATTTGGTATTTATATAAATATAAATTATATTTATAAAAAAGTAAAATTTAAGATGATATACCTAGGTAAAATATTAAAACAATAATTATCTTACTTGTTGTTTTAGTCGTAATTTTTAATTTTGTGAATTTAAAATTAACTAACATTATTGTAAGACCTTACTAATTACTAAACATTAATTCTTTCTAACGCAGTTATATCGTACAAAGAACACTACTTTAAATTGTGATACAAATTATTAAATCTTACAATGTTTTACTGTTCACCACTCATCTCACATTATTGTATTGTATACATTTCTTTCTGTCGTATAAAATCATGTTAATGTTAATTAAGTTATATACTGTACGCGTTTAGCGGTTAATTTATTCAAATAAGCTGTTAGATCAACAATAATATTATAATTTATAACACCATGTTTCGGGCAGGAAATTCAAATGTAATAGACAATAATAATATGTATGTATGTATACAATATTTTCTGAGCAGTTCTATATTATAAATAAAAGAGTTATGGAAAATTGACTCTCATCACCGTCCCTATATAGTATATACGTATAATACCGGAATAGATACTTTCAACTTTGATTTAGTTCCGTGTGCGTGATTGCAGGGTTGGGAGAACAGTGTTTCCAAGACGACACGTGTCAGTTGCACGACAAGCACGCGGTGTGCGCACAGGTGGACCACAACGCAATATGCAGGTGCAAACAGGGCTACCATATCGTCACCGTTTCCAGGCCTACCAATGCCAGGAGCAGTTTTTGCGCCCAAGGTACGTTTACGATCGACATAATTGTTTTATTCATTATTTGTATATATAATAATATATATTCAAGTTTATTCCGTATGGTCATAATATGATATATCTTATAATAATATGTTAATCGAATACTGAAGATGATTTATGTTGACACGCTGGTATATGTATTATAATTGCATATAAGTACCAGGTGCGAGCACACATCTTAATGTAGTGCATGACATAAGTCTATTGAGTTGGTGTGAAATACAACAAAGTATTTTCAGGCGTATTATTAATATTATAACCGTATAATATATTTTTGTATGCGAGTGTATAATATAATTTATTATTATATGGTTTGTGTTTGTTGTTGTCATCCTGCAGACGATTCGGACGGCAAAACTGGTGGTTCGTCGCTGCTCGGCGTCGTGGTCGGCCTGCTAGTGTTCTCGGCGCTCATCTGTTTCGGGCTGCGCCTGTCCACGGCCTCCAGACCCCGGCATTTCCCGACCACCAACTTATATCCGAACAAGCTGCTGTGTTCACGTCAAACTAGTAGGTCGCCTTCTATCGATTTTTGGCATGACGTGTGTCTGTGTGTGTCTGTGTTTGTGTGTGCGCGCGCGCGCGCGTCGGTCGACGAGGATGGAGACGAGGGGGTTGGTCGATGATGGTAGTATGGTGTTCCTCCCTCGACCGTAGGGTAAGACTTTAAGGGAGGAGAGCACTCGGTCGGAAAGAGACCACCTGGTTTTCCACTCACCTCGCGTTATGCGTAGGTACGGATACAGCATATTATATACAGGGTGGGCCGTGACGTCTCATCCGCTTCCACTACAACAGTCACCGCGTACTTACATTGCTCTCACTCCGTATTATAGGTATATACGGGTTATATAATATATTATGTTTATACGGATTGGCGTATTATACGCACGTCTACCTGCGTGAATTAATTCATGAGCTGTGCCATTTCGACGCGTCTTTACAACCCTCTCACGTAGTGTGGCAACGATCATCATCGGCCAACGACCAGCAATCGCCGCTATTTATAATGGTACACGCACACGTATATATATATTTACGTGTATATATTGTGCTCTACCTACAACCCACATATGACCACTCTATATCGCCACCGTCACACGCCGCTGCAGTGTCAAGCGAATAATTGTGAACGGTTTAGGTGGTATACAATGGTGGTCGGGGTCGCCGCGACGAATGCGGGTGGGGGGGTGTAGACAGTGATGTACGATCAGCTCTTTTCTCTATGCTGTTATTTATTTTTTCCCATTTCCCCGCCACCATTTAGTAGACCTGAATTTATTCGTTTCGCGAGTAAAATAGGTAAACAGCGTTTTTTTCTCCATAGATTATTATTTCGTTTCTATGAGTTTCCATTCATCACGCCGTCAGCCGTTGCGTTGTTGTATTGTTGTCAAATGTATATAATATGTCTATACCAGCTTGGTAAGGTACCTCTACTCACCATTTATTCACGCACATCGAACTGTATGTCGAAACTTGAATAGCGAATTTCATAGAAAAAAAAATATATAATTACATTTTAATAATATATATATATATATATATATATATATACACACAAGTATGTAGTAATAATACGTTCATTATATTATTTACATAAATTAAAAATATATAATTAGTTTTAAATGTTTTAATTATAAATAGGTACCATCAACTATCTATTTTTTTTTTGGTTAAATAATTTTATGAAATATAAGTTACTTTTTACGACATATCATATTATATTTTGATACCATTTTTAAAAAACTTCATTTAATACGCGTCATGCACTTATTATATGTATGTTTGATGTCTGTATGATTAGTTACCATTAGTAAGACAAACACAATAATTTGTAGTAGTAAATATACCTACCTATTAAAGTGATTAATCAATAGAGAATACTCATTACTATACCACAAGTTAGTTACTTAAACTTGATTCTCATTTTCAAAGTAGTCCTACGTACTTTACTAAACTTGATAGCTATAACAACAGTCACTTAGAATTTTCCAAACTTACGAGACAGATGTCAAAAACATTTTTATTTTAAATAAATAAATATGGAAATATTATTCTGTGCTTCACTGTCCCTTTATTTTATATTTTTATTTTCTAGAGATAAATATTCATGAGTAATCAAAATTGAAACTTCAATGAAAATGTAAATATATATAAATATTAAATATATTTTTTTTTGCAATATTCGTTAAGTAATTCAGTTGTTATTTTATAATAATTATAAAACGAGTAAATCTTAAAATTCCTCAGTTAATTTTACGTTTCGTAAAGTTTTTGACACGGTAAACGAAAAGCATACTATGTCAAAAACTTACAACACATAATTGTAAACTGTTAAAGATACTCGAAAAAATATGAAATTTAATAATTATCTAAATGTTTAATACGATTGAGAGTTTGGTCGTAGTATAATTAATATCTATTAGGCCTATATTATTACTATTATAACTTTGAATAATTTAGTTGCTATATTCTTCTGAAGTAATCATATAAGGTATACACAGGGTCGTATTTAAAAATTTGGCACTCTTGGGCATATAATTTATCCCCCCCCCCAAATAATAATATTAGTATAATATTAATATTACACTAATTATTTCATCCATAATCAGAATTCTTTAATATTAAAATCTAACTTATCAATTAATAAATGAAAATCGTTTAATAGTTAAAAAAATTTAAATCTTTTTTAATTAACAAATTATAATTTATAACATAATAAAACATACAATTTTTTTTTTTATAATATAATTTTTTCCAATTATTTAATAAAATGCGATTTTTTTTCCACTACATTTTTAAAATTAATTTTGCTAAAATATTTTGCCACCCCTGTGACGTGCTGCCCCTAGACATGTACCTACCAGCCTAAATACGGGCCTGGGTATACATCAACTTAGTATCTACATTCTACTTATTATTCATATAATAGCAAGGACCTGTGAGGCTGTGACAGTTTTCATCTGCAATTGTATTCAATCAGCACGTAAACATTTTTTATAGCAAAACCCTACACTTCACACGATTACTTTCAATTCCGCAATAGAAAAAAAAATGAAAAACGTGATGTTGATTTATGTTCTATGTCTAATTTAGAGCCCAACATTTTACAACTATAATAATCTATACTAACCATGTATAATAAATATATATAGTCATAATGTAAGTGATTTGTTTATTGGAAGGTTATATAAACATATTTTTCCATAACATTTTTATTTGGTTGCGTGTTTACAGAAGCATCTTCGAGCAAACATTACGGCACCTCAGATTCTGCGACAGCCAACGGACAACAAGAAGACGAGAGTAGTGCCGGTCAGTCGGAAGCCAAAGACGACGATACGAGCAGGGTAGGAGCTGCCAGAGCAGCTGCTTTCATATTGATCTCTTGCCGACCATCCACGTCGGAGTCAACGACGGCCTCACCGAGCAGGACAAAAAGAGCAAAAAAATTGGGTATTAAAACATAATATACAGGCAGCGCATAATTATAATATGCACTATATATTTTTATATATTGCACGCATATGGCACATAACGATTGTTCACTCCGAGGCTCGTGGCTTGATGACAAATTGTTCATTTTTCTTTTGATAAATATAGGTTATGGTCGTACCGGTAGTGATCCAGCTGTGCACAGTACATCTTCAGTGAAAACATACAACTTGAAATGGTATCAAAGGGACCAGCAGAGAAGGCATTCGACAAAGAACAGGGAAGCAAAAGGCACTCCACCTAGTCATTGTTCGACCGAACAACTAATACAAAATAGTTCGAAAGTAAATAAAAAAAACATACATAGCATACACCCATACATCTTAAAAAGTCCGATTTGAAATGAAATTCATGGTATTATTATTATTATTATTGCTTAAACTCCAGCTGTCTTCGTCGTATTCTTCTACATATTCTATACAATTCCGATTCATCTTATTAACGTCTTATTCTTCGTAACAAATTCAATACGTAATAAATTATACTATTCATTCTGACCACGACTCGTTTTATTTATACATTGTAAAGCAGATTTTCATTGTAGTGGGATAACGCCACACGTCATGTGTATACTCGGAGTTAGAGAGTGCCTATCTAATATATAAATCCCCTAAAATATGATGTTGAACGAATTTATATTGTGTATGTTTCGTGTGGATTGTGGACTAAATTTTAATTCAATAGTAGTGATTTTTGTTTTATGTTTAGGTGCTGTATAGTCTTTTAAGTACTTAATATTTATTTTATTATAATTCTGCATTTAAGTAAAAATTATCTAGAATATAACCGAAATTAAAGTTCACAGTAAAAAAAAAGTTCTATCTAAACGTAAAAATATTGTATTTTTATTGTTTTTTGACCTTCATGTTGGGTACTTAAATGTATAAATTATAAAATTAAATTTTAAATATTACCATATTGGAACATTAAAACTTTTATGTAAACTGCAATAATTTAATAACTATAATATAGTCTTGATTTAAATATTTAATCAGCCTAAGTTTGATTATTCTCAAAGTCTTAAACTCCAGGATTTATATAAAGATCATGGAATTTGCATATTTTATTGAACCTCAAAATGAGGTTTGGCTAATTGAAGATAAAAATTGCTTGTAAATTTAACTACAGAGTACAATCAATTAATATAATTATTCAAGTTTTTAACCTTTTATTACTTTGACGAATTTTATATTATAATACAATCAATATATTAAAGTAATTATCAAACAATAAATATTGTTAAAGGTTAATTGCGGTACATATTTATATGAAAATTACATCATATTTTTATCTTTTGGAACTTTTTGAATAACGTCGTGCATTAATGCATGGCGCTAGATTAATGGTTTAATATTAAATCTGCGTGAAGTAGATCTATACCCATTTATTATCATCAAAGGCCCACAGACATTTGTTCGTGACAATTATAAAAAAAAAAAAAATACTAATATAGGTGATAGATCGAATAACGATTTTTAGTTGTATTAAATGTAACTATTTTTAAATGGAAAAACAATAGTGTCATTAGTTTAATTTGCTAGAAAAAATGCTTGCCAAGTCAGAGATCAGCATGTAAACTTTCTTGATTTTCAATTTTTAGAAATTTATTAATTTTATGCAATATGTACATAAGTATGTACTCGTATAATGTATTTTATTTCTATTTTCATTTAGTGAAATAGATCTCCGAAACCAGAGAGCGGATTTTGTTGTTTGGGGTCTTGTTAGATTCACATTGTCTAGGAAAAGTGCAGTGAAGATTTTCAGAATTTTATTTATAGTTAATTTATTACAGAGCTTCAAAAAAAATTAAAACACATTTTATTAGACTTTTTTTTATGTTTTTCAGCTTTATAGCTTTGTAGTGAGTTAACAATTGAAGATAAAGTTCTAAAAATCTTCACAGCACTCCTCTTAGCCAATGTGAATCTAACAAGACCTCAAATAACAAAATCCGTTCTCCACTTTTGATAACCTACCTCGATAAATGAAAATCTAGTAAAACATCTCTCTCATTCATATTTTATGTTAAAGCTAGCCTAATTATCCACCTAATCATTACAAATGAGTTACATTTTTATCATTTTCCTATTCAACACAAATTCATGAAGTTTTAAAAATTCAGACTTTTTTCATTTCAATTACCATACTTACTTTATTAAAAATCAAGAAAGTAAAAATATTTGTTAGAAGGGTTGTGTGGTTAAAATTTTGCTGGGTATTAATATTTTATATTGTGATGATTCATATGGAAGAATTTTTTAGGGGAGGGGGTTGTATAGTTTTAGGATTTTCGCTAAAAAAAAAGTACAACTTCAATATTTGCACTTAAAAGGTTAGATTATTCAATTAAATGTTTGCCATAAAAGTATATTTTATGCAGTAGGTACAATACCTATACCTATGTACACATAAAAAAATTAAGAAAAACAATTAAATATGATTTTTTGTTTATATAATTTGAATTGATAACTATAATCCACCACAAAGAAAACAAAACAATGTATATTTTTTTGTAAAAATTAAAGAAATGTATAATTTTTATTAAGTTAATTTTTACATAAAAACTAAAAAGGGTTCCAAAATGTTAAATATCTTAAAACATGTCAGGATATAATTTGGTCGTGCTTTACAGGATGAATGCTCCAGAAACAGTCAAACCACGTTGAACTCTAAAGACAAGTCGAAAGCATCGTCGGTGAGCCGAATAGAGCATAGAGCGCTGGTCCATCATTCGGCCGCGGCGATTAGCGGCGGCAGCGGAAACTGCACGGAACCCATGGTCACAGTTGAGCTATCAGAACAACCGCTACAACGTCCGGAAGGAATTATTGCACAGGGGACACGATGAAACGTATAGATAGCACGTGCGAGTATGATAAGATATGTTTATGAAACGATAATATAACTATTATCGTATTATATATAGTGTTTAATTCAATGATCTAAATCCACGTACCATGGTTAAGTGATATAAATTATCTATTATAATAATTTAATGAAATATAATATGCTTTGCTCGTGGATAGACCGTAAGACGGCCTTAAAGACTAGTGGATGCAGGATGGGAATGATTTATAAGTGGGTATTCGCACTGCCCGTGATTTTTTTATAGCCGATATAGATGCAAATAATAGAAAGATCCTATTTGAGTATACCACCCCTGAAAACAACTTCCTTGAATATTTTTACTAGTTACGGCCGTTGTACACTTTTAATATTACATTATTACAACGTATTAATTATACCTTAATAATACGCATGTTCGCATTTTAAACCCACGTTTAATTATTACAAAATGTTCATTTCGTCATGACGTATGCGATCGGTGGTAAAAAAAGTGGTGTAAGGGTGGTTGTATTTAAATTTTATATACATATACCTATCGATTTCACGTGGGCATATTTTTATCGTTTCTGGTCATACGCCCTTCGATAGCAACACTATATATATATATATATAGTGTGTATCTGAAGGTGTCAATAATTTTAATTGAATTGCGTTTAAATAATATGTCATGTGTTCCGGAATACACTCTGTATATGTTGTAGACGTATACGTGGGCTAAAATACGTGACGCTATCCGCAAAGCACAGTCACCTAATGTAGTGAATAATGAGATATATAGGTGTATTGCCCATTTTAAATCACTCGCGACGATCAACCATGAAGGCCGTACCGGGTAGTTAAATACAATTTTTCAAAACTCATACTTCCACGATATTCCTTACACGAGGAACAATATTTTTATATAATTTCTAGATAAGTGTTTTATACAAATATACAATATGTTTGAACGTATGGGTATGGATTATATTAACTATATAGGTACTACACGTATCTGATATTATTAATAATGTTAATATAATTATGATTATTATTACCTATATATATTATAATATATATACAATATTTGTAACGTGTGCGTGTCGGTGTTGACGTTGAGCCTATTCATTATTATTAATCTATGAATGTATTATTATTATTGTTATTATGTTATACTACCTATATAGTGAGTAAGAAAAATAATAGACATTATAATTTATAGTTAATATGAAATAATTTAGTGAGTGTGAAAACGTGTGCGCACGAATAACTAATATACCTACTATAACTAATACATAATATAGGATTTCGTTTTACAAATATTAAAAAACAGCCAAAGTAAAACGATTTTTAAAAAACTATCACAGGCATTATCTATTATATAATACATAACGACTTATTTGTTATAATTTATTCATTCGATGAAACTGCAATTTCGGATTAAAGTTTTGGAAAAAATAAAAATTAATAATTTTATATTTTTTAATTCAATTATGATAATTTCAGTTCAAATATACATTTATAAAGATTATATACTATTTTAATGATGATACATATATGGGTACAATATAATATAATGTATATTACCGTTGAGCTGTTAAAATAGAAATTGATATTGATTCTATTAACATAATATATCATACTACCATTTTGTATGATATTTATGGTTAAGTCATATATTATTATTATGGACATCGCGTTGTTATACGGTTGATGCATACATGATTGATTAAGACAATAACTTATTAAAATTAAATATATTTATCATATATACCAAATGGCTGAATATTGTATGCGTATCCATATTGTACAGACTACAGAGCTAGCACCATAGAAAATTATCTAATTAGAGACAAAAAAGAAAATAATAATAATAAAATAAAATTTGAAATTTAATTCCGAAGGCTGCAGTTGTATAATATGAGTTTAATATACTCGTATAATACTTAAAATAATAATATATCAAAATGTGTTAATTAGATACTTAAGAGATACTTAAATACAATATTTATCATATTACAGTTGAATATGGTTAATAAAGTGTATGTAGGTTTAAGTTTTCGATCGATTTTTTTTTTGTTGTTTTAATGTTCAATATTTTATTACAATATTATAATTATATTATAATACATAAAGACGTGTGATTTATTTATGTGTTGTCGTGTTGATTATTAGTATAATACCATAATACAATCGTATATTAATTATTAATATTATAAATGTATAATAATTGTGTACTACTACCTACCTATATATTATATAAAATATATTTTGAATTATTAACATGTATTTAAGAATAATAATAGGGATTCCGATAAAATCATAATCCTTTGTAGTACAAAAACAGTAAGGTACTTATAAACATTTAGAAGACATGATTGTTTGTAGACTAGTGAAAACAACAAAGTTTCTTTATTCTGTGTTATATCAAATTCATTATTATTATGGATGTATTATATTTATACATAGATCTCGAGTTACTATTTTATAATATAAAAATAAACAAATAGATATAATATAATATCTGTTACCTACTACATAAATCGAATACCTACTTAAATTTTGTATACAATACTCGCATTATAATAATATATATAGAAAGTTTATCTATATTATTATAGTTTCATTTTTATAGTCATAACGATTTTATTTTATATATTATCTTTCATGTGAAAAATGTATTACACATATATATTCCTAAAATGTTAAATTTAAAAGTGATAAAACCGAATCGATATTCTACACACGTCTAAATGAATATTTAAGTACATAATTTAATATATCATAAATAACATTTCTGTTGTTTCTCAGTATAGCAATTTAAGGTATAGTAATTTGTTATTATTTTTTAAGATCAAGTGCTAAATCGCTACCTTTAGGAATCCCTGCACCAATTATGTATTGTTAAAAAGTGTTTAAGTTATTTAACCAATTGAAATCTTCTATTATCAACAAAAAATTTAAAAACCAATTACGTGGAATAATTTTTTTTAATTTATGAAGCAAACTCTTTAGTCAAACTCTGTTTGAAAATACATTTTTGCTGGGATAATCTCTTTTACGTTTAAGTGATTGAATCAGTGATCTTTTAGACTTGATGAGTTGTTGAGTATCTAAATCAAGAACTGAACTAAAAATTAGGTACTATATTATGATGAAGTAATATGGGTCGGATTCTAACGTGTATTTTAATTTGTCGAACATTTTACCTAACGTTGATAGGTATTATAGTGACATTAAAATATATATTGTTACCCGTTGGCGGGAGATGTATAAAAGTTTAAATGATCGTAGAAAATATCTGTCTATTCGAACCGAATTCCTATCACGTGTACCCCAGTGGTGTATTTGCGAGGATTTGGGTCTGTATGTTTTTATATTTATTTTTAACTTCAAAATTAAATGAAAATTAATACTACTGATATTACTGACATTACTATGAACAGAAAAAATGTAATTATTAGTTGATGAATAGCAATAGAATGGAGCAAACCTTTCGTATCAATAGTTGTATTAAAAACTTTTTAATTTAAACTTTAGATACGGCATTGACTTACTCAATAAATTTGAAACTTTCACTAATAGCGTTATTTTATTATTGGTATTAATTATATTATCGCAGTTCACCTGACAATATTCTCGTTTTGTCTTTGGTTTTCGTGAATCATCTAGACGTGTGTAATTCAAACCAAACTATTAGTGTGTAAATGATTATTTTATTCTTCCACATCATATCATCGAATTTAAAATTTACTATCCATCTTCCTCTCTACTCAATCATTTATTTTTATTATTTTTTCGTCCTCGGAAACGATTTAATATATATAAATATATATATAGGGTTTGTAATGCGTAACATTTGCGCTGGATTCGGAAACGTAGCAGTGTAGAACATTATGATATTATAATTAATAATAATATTATATGAAATGAATATACCTATAATAATATACATCATTAATAACTATATAATTTAATTCAATGATTTCTTTTTTTTTAAGATTTGAATAATGTGTGTAAAGGGTGTATAAACGTTACGATAAAATTATTATTTAAACGTAATATTATATCATAAGGGTCGATTTATTTGATGCTAAGTAATATTATATAATATGATAATACAATTATATTCACTGCTATTTGGCAGCGCAGTTGAAACTTTTAAGTCTTAATTCTTAAATACATTATTAATTTTGTATTATAATTATTATTTTACCTTTGATATTATTATACATTTTTAACATTACAGATGTTTATGCGAAAACATACTTGTATTATATGTACCGTATTATATATCATATAATATACTGTGTATCGATTATATATTATATTATATTTATGGACATAGCATTATTACTGTGAAAACTCGTGTCATCATATAATTATTGTGTGTTATTATATTATTATTATAATTATTACAATGTTAAAAAGTCAAATCGTATTAATTATTTAAAGTTTGTATTCAAACAACTTCTTTTCAGATGAAAAAAAGGGGCTCGGGTAGTATAGCAGATTGTTTCCATTTTATTATTATTATTTATTTCTACAGGGATTAGGACTTAAAATATGTACTTATATTAGTTATATTATATGCCCCCAATAATAAAAATGTAAGAATTATTATCTTGGAAATAAGTACAATAGTAAATTGTAAGTATTTTATGAGAATAACAGAGAAAAAATACAAAGTTAATATCAGAGTTTATAAATTTGAAATAGGTTATTATTCGGACATACATTTTTTTAATAGATTTTCTTTTCCAATTTCACACAGAAAGTTGTAAAAAAAAGTTTTTTAAAGACAGATAAGTACTTAATTAGTATCTAATATTTTAAATTAATCAATATACATTTTAACTGTTTTAGTTTAGATAATTGATTTATTAGACTATTAGAGCATAACGCAGTAATTAACAATTCCTAAAATGAAAGCAGTATATATTCTGTGATTATTGTGTTTACCGTAAAGATCAAAACGTTTAAAATGTTAACTGCATTTTCTTCTATAGTAACAAAACAACTTTGTTTGTTGTAATTGTAGTTATCAATTTTATCATACATATTATATTACGAAAGTAAATGTTGGTTTATTAATATTTATCTTTAACTATTTTTACATTTTATTGCTTTTTGTATTAATTGATTACTGTAGTTATTCGCATTATTGCATTTTCTAATAGCAGGTGTGATATTCGATATTGATGATAGTGATACTGCATTTTATAAATTTATAAATTGAACTACTATTCGTTATTATGTGAGCAATGCTAAAATGAAACGCGATAACTGCGTTATTATTATGTGAAAATGCCGACAATAATTTATTAATCACAAAATGAATATCAATTTTTGGCATAAATGTGTATCTATTTTAAATAAAAGTCAAAAGGTACACTTAAAATCTTAAATTAATTTACAAAACAACAAAACCAGTAGTTAATATTTCTGAAAATTGTTGTAGTTACTGATTGTCAGTAGCAAAACAGTATACGCACCTATAAATATAGTGCAAATGACCTAGTTGTCGGTCGAATTTTTATTCACGAATTCACAATAAATAAAAAAAAAGTATTACTTTTATTGATTACTTTTATAGGCAAGACTACAATGCTTTTTCTAATTGAATTCTGGATTATTAAGTTTTTTTTGAATGGGTTACACAGAGTAACTCTATGACTCGAGTGTCAATTGTTTAGCCTAAACGCTACAAACATCGGGAGTTAAATAAATTATTTGTTTGTTTGTTTTTGAAACTTCTAAATTTCATTTGAAGTACTTTTACTGCAGAACCAACGCTTCTCCGACAGCACTTTTTTTAAACTTTCCAAATATTGACTTTATCTGAGTGATGATGGAAATTAAATTAATTAACATTAAATAACTTATATTTTTGTGTACTTCGAAACATAAAATATTATTATTATTATTTCATTAGTTAACTCGATTAATACGATTACCTATTACACAATATACGTCTATTCAACTTTGGATGTATAAAATATTTACATCTAGTTTATATTCAATTATAATATCGCTTTAATATTTCATTTTTATCAACGCAGAGTTCAAGATATTCATTATTTAAAAAAAAAATAATTTTCTTTGTTTTCTTATTTTGTTATCATTTTAATTAAAATAACAATAAACAATAATACATTTTATAAATATATAAACTATTATAATGATTAAGTACGAATAATGTAATAAATTTGAACAAAAATAAATACGTTTAGCATACATAATAGAAAATGTATTAATTTAACTATATTATTATGAAATATTTGTTCAAATTGTGAATTTAAATGTTTACCTTTCTATTACATAAAAATATGATTTTGCTTCCATTTAACTCTATAATGGCTGTAACTTAATCATTCAATTTTTCGGTAGAAGAGATAAGAGTTACAGGTTATTATAAATAATGCATAGTAACAAATATATACAATAGGAAAAATGTAAATGTAATGTATAAAGTTACAATAGGAGTAGGTTAGGAGGAATAATAATGAAATAATAGGAAAGGAATATCAAAATATCAGGCATTTACAGAGTGGAGATACGATTTGAAATAATGCGGGTGGCCGTCGGGACGATTAGAGCGGCATCTATCTGTGACGGTATCGGTGGATTGGATTTGGTGGCGGCAATTGTTTGCGCATGTGCATTGTTCGATATACTTTTTTGTTTAAGAGGGGTCAGAGGAAGGAACGCGTAAATGGTAAACACGGATAACAACACGTCTGGCCGAGATAGTGTTTTGTTTATTTGTATGATCGTTTGATTACAATCCGTTGGCTTCAGAGTTGATGTGATATCATCGCACGACGAGAACTGTAGTCATCGGCGGTGGTTTTGCTTTTTAAATTTTTTTTTTCTAAATAATAATAACAATATACAATTATCGCTGTTTACCGCCTAACCGCCACCGCTCCGCAAAACTCTATTGGCAACGCTAACGAGATACGCGTCTCTCACAGTAGCCATCTACCGCGCTGATCTACTCTCGCGATATTTTCATCACATTTTGTTGAAGTGTTAACGTTAAGTGTTAATTCGTACGTCCGTCCGTTTTTTGCCCCAATGAGTGTGATGTGCGCGACGTGACAGAAAAATGAACGGCCGTCCATCGTACTACCATAGCCACTCGCCGTTCTCCAACAATTCGCTTGCCATCTGCAAGGAAATTCAACGGTTCGAGAGCGTTCATCCGTCCATCTACGCTATTTATGATCTCATTGAACTCATACCTGATCCAATTGTCGCTCAACAAGTCAGGGACCACGTTGTGTGTATTGAAGGTAAGTCAATTTTATTATATCATTGACCGTTCTAACCGCTATTGAGGTCTATGCCGCTTGTAGGAAGTATGACATTATTATTGTTGAAGTAGAAGTTAAGTAATAGTTAAGGTTAAGTTTTAATGTACTACCTATCTGATTGAACGGTGTAATCCGCACTTATGACCATTCTGCATTTGATTTGAGAGGTCTTCCGTATGATTCATTTAAGTAATACCATTCGACAACCAGTTGTATTTATTTGAAGTTCGTTGACTACCTAGAAGTCATGATTCTATAGTTTACTATTATCTGGCATTGTACTCTTTATTCTGCAATAGACTTTCTATTCAATATTATTGATTATGCATTTTTAATGTGTTAGTTAGGAATGTGTTCATGTCGCTCATGACAATAAGCCATTGAACATTGTCATTTACATTGCTTTTATATCTAGTCATAAAAATGTATAGATTATCTTAACTGCCTATAAATATTGTAGTTTACTTGTTATAAAGTTATCTGTTTAATTGTATTAGATAATCTGAACAATATAGCATAATAATTGTCAAATATTTATTATGATTAACTATTTTGACAGTATGATACAATTTGACAATACTTTTATAAATATTCATTAACATTGCTACAATAAATATATTTAAAATATCAGACAAATAAAACGGGTGACAGTAAAGAATACATTAGGATAACTATAATTAATAGTGTCCATTTCTTTAGTGTGTTAAAGGTCAACAAATTATAATGATAATAATTATGTTTTATTGGTATCTCTATTCTCTCCTTATTAGTCACATAGTTAAAACTATAAAGTAGACCATAAATACATATTATTATTAATTCATGGATGTTTTTTCTTTAAAGATTATTTGCTTATTTATAAAGTTTAATATGCATGTTATGTGATAAAAAACAAAAAAATTCAAATGATTGGTTTGATAGTAGGTAGGTTATATTTAACATCGATGACTGTTTTATTTCTAACACAATATTGCTTAAATTAACACATACTTATTTTATTTTAATTTTTTTTAATGTGTATATAAATAATCTTGCAACTTTTTATAATACATTAAAATTATATATTTTTATGAACGCCTCAAAATAAATTACCTCATAGTCATAATAAATAATAATAAGAAAATTGATGTACCAAGTTCCTAATGACCCATTAAATTCCTGGAATATATTTTAGTGTCTAATAATTATATTAAAGTATACGATATATTGTAAACAATTCATTGGGCTGAATATTTTGAATTTAAATTCGTATGTACTAAATCCTCTGTTTTCCTATGTAAGTGAAAACCCATTATCAACGAATCTTAAATATTAAAAATAATATTATGTTTAGTGTTAACCTTTTACCTGTATAAAAAAAAACAAAAATGTAATTAAATGTTCGTAGGTATCAATTCAAGAAAATTATATTTTTAATATTGGTGATGATGACTGAAGGTCATGAAAAAAAGACGATAAGGATAGGCAATAAAAAGAAAATTTTACTTCCGCCGCATATTAATATTATGATGCGCGACCAATTGACCTAATTTTTGTGAATTTTCAATGTCTTCCTTGCCCCTTGTAAAAAAAAAAGTAAGTCGGGAAACCGGTTAGATGGTCATCCTCCGTGTTTGGATTCTCAACAAATTACGCACGTAGATACACTGCCTTAAAGCGTTATTGGTCGCCGCCCTCTAGAAGTCTGAATCCAAACACGAATAGTATCCGCGTGTTGTGTGTAGACTTAGAAAATGATTTGCGGTCTTTCAATCGAATCCGATAAAATAAGATTTAAAAGTCAGCTTTTGATGAGACAATTTTTAATAAATTGTGGTGCACTGAGAACATTTCCATTATAACGGCCCTAACAAATAATAAAGTTATGAAGAACCTTTCCGTGTTATTCAAAATTTTTGGTTTATTTTCAATATTAGGTACACTTTAGTAGTCTAGTGCTTCACACTATAATGTATATATGCCTTTTTTTGTTATCAGGTTTATATAAGCTAGGTGAGGGATGGGTTTAATTTTAGAATGATTGATTTTTTTCCATATGTTCTGCCTTCTGCAATAATAAAGATATCATATAAGTTATAAGCTTAAACATTCAACGGATATTTAAAGTTTTAACTACATACCGATTTGCGTCTTTAAAGTGAAATATTCAAATATCTATTATCAGACGTCAAAGGCTGAATTGAATTTAATCACCCAACCAGTTAGTAGCTTTATGATCAGTGTGTAATAATATACAATTGTGTATTTAATAAATTACAATAGTATTACAATTTAAAACTATAATAGTATGAGAGCATTTTTTAGAATATAACTATAATTTATATTACGTACTAGATTGTCGTTTTCGATAAATCAGTAAACTATTGTTTACCCATGGACCCAAAATAACTTATTTTTTTATAAAATATTCGGCCTTTCTAAACAGATGGTAATAATTATTTTTAAATATTCATATATATATATATAATATAATACTTTTTGTAAGCTTAAAATAAAATTAAAATAATTTTTGAGTATCTATATACATTAATGAAAATGTAAATGTTTACCTACCTATTAATAACAAAAATAATGATTTCAAACTTACAGTTCGGGTATTACTATATTTTTGGATTACATCCATTGATAATTGGCAAACTTGCAATCGCCTATGCTTAAAAACAGCTTATTTCTAAATGAAATACAGTTTTAATTTTAGATATTATTAAGCTTCTTTAAATATTTTTGAGTTAATTGTTTATCATATTATACAATAATTTATTATTGCATTCAAAGTTAACTTGTCCAGTGACTTAATCTCGGACTTAAATTAGTATTCTTTTTTAAAAAAAAAGTCGATTCTAAGTTATTCAATTATAATAATACTTTATTGACAATGATTTTTGGTGTCTTTATATTATTGTTTTCACCTAATGCATTAGGAATTGTTATGGACCCCGATTGTAAGGATTAATCATTAAAAACGTATATTTCTCATTGTATATATAGGGCATAGATACGGTATTGTTAAAGCGTTACATTCCAATTAGTACCATTTAATATTTATATCTATAGTTTCATTAATTAGTTTAATGTCAATGTAGGAAATTAAATTATTATCTATTGTCAATCACAGGCCAGAGCATATTAAATAAGAGATAAAAAACTTCCATCACGTTAAAACATGTTTTAAGATTTTAAATTATCAAAAATTGTATAAAAGGATAATATTGTTAATTTAAATTTATTGTAGTTTAGTCCTTAGTGTGGAATGCAGGAACTAACTACACAACACTATTGTTTTGTTAAAATATTTCCAATAAAATAATTTGAAACATATTATAACTTGGTTAACGATTGCAATGTGTTATTATATAGATACCTACGTATTATCATGTTGTCAACGTAAAAAAAAAATATAAAACTAAATTATGCTTGGTTATAAGAACTCTCTTATCATTAGGCTATTTCATTAAAAATTCGTTCTAGCTATTTCAAGTGCTGATATGTTAGTGTATTACGTTGTTAGTATATAACAAAAAATAACATTGATGTGATCAGCCAGAGTTATTGACAGGACACAACTGCATTGTATTTGTTTAATGATCAATAACGTGCTCGTTGTAATATATGTATATGTTTGTATATTAAATATAAAATAAATGATAATACTGTAAACCATCTCTTTTATTTAAAATTATTATTGTTTCTTGTTCATACATATTATACACACCCATTCGCCCATTCCTCACTGGTTTAATGCAATTAAATTATTAAAACACATTTTCGATTTATGAATCAATTTCATTACCAACATATATGTATTCGTAAGTTATATTTTATCTCTAAAAATACTTCAGTAAATTTTAATTAATTATTTAACTTCTTATAGATATGAAAAATAATAATGTAGGTATCTATCCACTTCTAAATCGTGTAAATTATGGTTGAAAAAAAAGAATAATATTTAGTTTTAAAATCTTAAACTATACAAGTTTGTTTAATTATCATAGTCGAATGTATTGTGAACTAATGTTATCAATAAATGATGGTAGCAGTGAAGTAGTAATGCTCGTACAGATCCTCCACTATTGTTGGTTGAACTCCGGAGGCGACTATAATTTTAGATTTATAACAATCGGTACCTTGGCTACAATAATATAAAGAGACTAGAGACTACCTATAAAATATTAACTTCTTGGAAATACATTTTTACCATTTTAAAATAATAGTTATTGTATATAGGTACGACAGGTACGTGTTATGTTTTACGGATAAGAGATATTAACAAATTAAAAATAAATTCAATAAAAAAAACAGTAAATATATTTACTCATTTTCACTTTAATATATTTTCATAACTACCTAATTAAGTTTATTTATGTATCTTAAATTTTTAACTGTAAATATTAAAAATTACTGAATTGTTTTCTATTAAAAATGAGTTATACAATATATATTATGTAGCTATAATAAATATATATGTAAATAAGTTGTAATTAATATTATAACGTGCAGTGCCGCCCCAAAGTTTCATAATATTAACGTTGAATCATATTTTTATAGATTTTTCACCATTGCAGTGCGATTATTTTAATTGAATATTTTAGTATTGACAATTTGATTTCTGACAACATTTGGAGGCGTTTAGTATTGTTTACATTACGCTTACTTGGTCATGCTTAATATGTGAGTTATGTCGTGGGTACCATTTAACGTGTGTATACTGTATACACGATAATTTATTACCGTAGGATAAGTAAAATATTATTGCGTAGGCTGTTTTGATATTCATCTAGCGTAGTGGTAATTACCTATTATGTATCGATGATACTTTATGAATTCTTAACTTTATATAGTACTTAGTAAAAATTAAAAATTGAATAGGTTTATTATCGGTTTTCACATTCCAGTTTTTGTTTATGAGTATTGAGTATAATATGTATATGGAAATACTAGAAGAAATACTATTCTATTCTGAAATTAATTTGGGTTTTAGAATAACACTATAAGTGATTTTTTTTATTCAACTGTCCTTATAAAATATTTTTGTTTCGTTTTCAAGGTCTTATGATGAATTATTAATAAAAATAATACCATCAACACCTGCGATGTAGGATAATATTAAATAAAATATAATAATAATGTTATTTGTACTATTAATTTGGTCCAGTGACTTTTAGACTAGTATATTATATTTTAATATAGTAACTTTTTTATATGAGAAAATTTCAAAAAAAGCTGAGCTTTCGAAAGGCTATATATTATTATTTATTATAATTTATTGTATAACATGATACTATTATTAGTATTATTATAGCATAGTAATACTAATTCAATCTACTCTGTGGTAATGCTCGATGCACATTGCACGTGCAGTTTCAGTGCAAGTGTTAAATCGTTTTCAAAAAAAGCGCATTATACAGCACCATGCGGGGCCCTCTTTTCCGGTTATCGAAAAATGACACCTGCTGTGGGTATTTAATGTTTAATATTAGTACATTACTCTGCACCTTTTTTTTTACATCTAAAAAATTATTATTATATATATGATATTTTATTATTTTTTATTAATATGTACTTTTGCATATTCAGTGTAACTTCTAACAGTTCTAACTACTTATAGTTTGGCAATAATAATGCATATAAAACGTATAAGTACACAACTGTGGCACAGACGGCATATATGAGCAACAATAGTTTGTATAGAAGGTACTTCCTATTATATAGTGTTAAAAAAATGGGATACCGTGCAGTAGTCAGTGGCTGTACGCGCGTGTACAATATTGTGTACCTGCATACAGCGACCGCAGTGGTTAAAAATTTCGTCGTTTCTCGCGCATCCGTCTGTAGCCTGCTTTAGGTACCGTTACGAGTTTACGACCGGTTGAAATAAATAGGTATACAGTATCTAATGATTTTATATACGTAATAACGTAATATAAAATAGCCGTGTACAAAAAATAACAAATGTGAGCGGAACCCTACTTGGGCGTATACTGTATAGTTATCGAGCTGTGATAAACATATATATTGTAATTTGCAATTAGGACTTGAATTTTGATGTATTTGTATGATTTGTTGGCTTATTATTTATCGGAATTTGCTATGTAACTTTAAATTAATTTCATCATACATATTATATAGGTAATTAAACTTTTTTAGTGCATAATATTTTCTAATACATTTTTAAAACGTAAAATAGCCTATAGATATATTCACAAAAAAAAGATAATAGGTTTTAAATTTGAATCTAGTAGTGAGCCATTATGTCTTAAGTTTAAAACCAACAATACATATTATATACATTGAAGCCCTTATTTATTTTATATTAAGCACTAATAATGGATGTATAAGTCAATATAACTAATGAGGTTAGGTAATGAAAAAAAAAGATAATTTAAGTAATCAAAATTCATGTTTGAAAAGTTTAACTGAGATTTAAAATTGTATCTGATATTCTGATTGCATTCTTATTATTTATAAAATTGAAAGCTAGGTACTTCGCCATCAATCGAGTACAGATATTAAATATAATATTATTATGAAATAAATGTGAATAATATGTCGGGAATACTTAATAAAATATTAAATTTTATTCAACTATCATTCTGTTAATATGATTGAGTAATTAATTTTTAATTTGTTATAATTATTATGTTCTCGATTTCGAGTCATTCATATAATATAGTTGTAATCTGTAAGTATAAATAATAGATAGGTAAGGAATTATTGCAGTTATATTATATATTATATTGTACATTGCTATTAATTAATATCATCTTCGCGCGAATATCACATCACGAACGACCGAGCAAAGTGTACCGTGTACGTTATACTTATAACTACGTAAGGTGTTTTCCACGATATCATCTAGTCTGCCGTAACTGCGTCCAACGACCCGCGAAGAAAATACCGTGTCGCAGTCAATGCTTGTTCAATAAACCGCCTCTAAAATCGCGCTCCCGCTGTTATTGTTGCGGGCGCGTTGTTCCATACTGTGTCGTATACTTGTATCTATTGTATCTAATATTATATAATTGTAAACGATGACATATTTTATTTTGTAATCTATCATCTATCGTTCATTAACTGTATTCTAGCGATATTATATTGCTCTGAGTGCTCTGCGAAAGCCACGATGTAATTGTTTCATACACGATGTTTTTTGACACCATTTTATGGGTATTAGCCACTCTACGTTGATTTAAATTACACAACTCTGTATAGTTTGGTTATAACTTTTTAAAACTTCTTTTTAGATTTTCGCTAAACATATTATTATATTATTATTTCATTCTGAATCAGCTGATTTTTTGTGTAATTTTCAATTTTGTTACTTTATTATGTTGTTGCAAACGAAAATTGGATGAAAAACTGGTAATAAGATCTTACCTATTTTATTTTATTTTCTTATTTTCCATTTTATTATTGATTAAGATACCCAACACTGTTAGTAGCATATTAAAAAAAGTTAGAAAGTATAAGGAATTGCAGTTCTGCTGTACAGTAGATTAAGTATGGAGTGTACCTCGTCATTGAGTGAGTCTCTATAGTCTATAATATAACTAATATAAGTATGGCAAAAAATGTGATCTAAAAATAATAAAAGTACCTTTAATTTACCACCACATTATAACATATACTTTATAATTATATATTTAATGGGAATATATATTATTTATATTGCTAAGTATATATAACAATGAGCAATATATGCGTTCTATTACATTTTATTTGTGTTATATTAGCTGTTTTCGTTATTCTTAAAATTATTATACTCGCGACCTTGTAATACTTTTATAGAATCTATTATTATTATAATATCGACTCATTCCAAACAATATCCACACGTAAAAGAAAAATATCGCAAAATATATTATGTTATATTATTATGACACGCATAATTATATATACTCGTACATAATATATAATATAAAATATTTCTGTTGTCATCGATTTCCGTGAGTATTTATTATTATATGCGTTGTAGAGTAATATTTAATGGGATTTTGCATTCATAATGTACTTTTGTATGTAAACATGTATCTTAACGGACACGTGTATTACATGAGTGAAAGAGATGGCAAAAAGAATTGTATATATGTATTCTGCATAATAATAAATATTGCTACATCTATTCTATAGATACATATTAAGTTTAGTATCCCCAAATTATATCTGTATTTCAATCGCTTTTCTAATTATACCTACACCGTTTTCTTATTAATAATCATTCATATGTTTTCAGTTCGAAATACTTTAATATAATTATTTATCCAATATTACATTTATCTGGGTGAAATAATAAAAGTGAGAAACGTTTATAACAATGCTCCAGAGATGGGCAGTACCTAATACAGCTTATAGATTTATATCCCGACTTATATTATACATTTTTATACATTCAGACTTCGTAACAGTTAATTTAAATTTACTGTAAATTACATTTTTATTTCGTCGAATTATTACCATGACAAATTGTTTTAAGCACTTTTCAAACCATATGAATATTTGCAAAATATTTTGAAAATATTTCATACCAATTAGGAATCACATTTATTATATTAATTGAAATATATCTTATATACTTACACAAATTTATTTACCATGCATATGTGCTACAGTACATTCTAAATACATTTAATGGATCTAAGTATACCCACAGTATTTTGTCTTCCAGTTTAACCTCATGCAGTTTAACTATAAATATATGAATAAAAAATAGATAATATCTATATACACCATTAAAAATATACTATCAACTTAACTAATTTATTTTATTTTTTTTTATGTTTCCCACCTATTTGTTTCTTATAAACATTATTATTGAATTATGTTGTCTTAAAAAATACTAATAACAATGTACACGTCATCTAGTAGACAAGTTCGATGCTAATAATAATTAAAAATAAATGAATAACAATAAATATGTATTTCTCATTATATATTTATATCTCTTCACGAGTCATGAAACAATGATAAATTGTAAAAGTGTGAAGTACAAAAAACTGAACGGGACGTTGTCAAAATTTATATTTTAAATTGATTCTGCGTGAACAAAAATTTATAGTTTTATGTAGGTATATATTTGTTACATTACATTTTTTCACCACATCGTATTCTGCAATTGTTGCACAATACATAGAAATAATCTAACTAAATTCACTTTAGTTTATTTCCTTATATATTATAGATACTTGCATTTCTGTAGAAAATGACAAATATGCATTAAGAGTTAGGACCTAATCTATATAAGTTATAACAATACGTGATATGTAGATAACTATGCTACTATATTAGTTATGCTTACAATGATTCCACATATATATATATAAATAATATAGATACAATTTAATAGATTCTTGGTTATTTAGCTTCTAATTGAAGATATCTTTATATTGTACTAAGTAGTTGAATTGGCATATAAGTTAAAACATACTTGATGTTTGTCTTATAATCTTAATTGCCATGTCCGCTGTGCATGTGGCTGATGAAAAATAAACGTCATAAATGTTGTACAATATGTGTACCGTATTATTTTTAGTAATTGTGTATAATACATTATTCCGTTAATATAGTTGAGCACCAAGAAAAAACGTATCTATATACAGGGTATTTTAGTGTTTCACTGCCTTAATCTCCATCAACTGTTTTCCTATTTAATATTTTTGAAAATTATTGCTATAGATGTTTTACAGATACAAAAATATTAAAATGTATATATTTTTTATTATACACTACCCAAAAATAAAATAAAATGATTGCAGTAACTTGTAGCCAATTTATCTACACTTATTTTAATTGTTTTAAAAGTTAGATCACTATTACCTATGTATACCTATAGTTATGTATATTCAAATGATGATATTTGTTAAAATAAAGTTTAAACAGCTGGTAATAGAGTATAGATACCTAGACCTAGAAGGTGGATAGGTGAAACACTCTGTATAATAAGTATAATGCACAATTATAAATTTTTTATTTTCATTTATTTATTTATTTTTTACTTCACCGGTTGGTATTAGCATTTTCTGTGACTTTTTTTTTACATTTTACACACGGTTATCTATACAAAAAAACCGGATATGTGTACCCGCGTAGGAAGTCGATTATTGCAGTGGGCGTGTATATCAGTTAAGTGTACTTATATTATAAGACGTTATTTACTGAGAGTTATTAAATACTATATATAATTTTTAAACAACCTAGTAAGTTATTTATGTAAAGATCTTTTATAACAATATGATCTTTGGATTTCAACGAGTTGCATCGTTTTTGTCGTGCGCTTTAAAATACGCGTACTATTCATCTTAGTACTTGATGGTTCTTTACGTGACAAAAACGGAAGACACAAAAAATAATAATATAATAGACCTTGACACGTAATTATTGTCGAGTCAAGTCCTTTGCAGTAAAACGCCCACTACGACTACATATGTTATTCATATAAGAAAAAAATAGAACTATATTGGAGCTCCGAGACAGTGACGTATGTGTCCAATGCGGATTTATCGTTTGACCTCTTCCAAATTGTTGACTTAGCAGAACGACTATTATACAGGGTTGTTACGTGTTTTATCTTATGGATGTTTTTTCTACAATTTTTTCTTGATAAAATTTTTATAATTTATTATTCTATTATGCTACCACATTGTATTGATAAAGCTATTTATTTTTAGTGTTATTTAACAAAATTAATATTTATTAATATGAATTATTGTATTTATATTGAAAGTTCATTACTCTATCTATATAGATAATGCACATTTGTATTTTAAACATTAATAATTCAACTGTTTTTACGAAAGCAAAGCCTGAAAATTAGTTATTTTATTAGTAAATAAATATCCAGTTATAATAATTTTTTGTTAGATTTAAAAAATTAAAATAAGAACAATTTGTATGAATTGTACAAACACCGTACATCCTATACAACGTATTTGTTCCTATAAGTTTAGAACTACTACATATTAATTACCCCCATTAAACTATTATAATCTTATATATATATATATATATTCATATACAGTATACACACACTATACACTATACATACACACACACACACACACACACACACAACTATATGCATTTATAATCAATAATCATCAAATAATCTTGTGCAGTGTCTAGTAATGACTACGTATGACATAATTAATTTTAAATTCAAATTGCATGTTCGACGCATTTAAAGTATTATAACAACTATAAAAAATGTATTTTATCTAACAGCTAGACACTGTAAGTTCACCATAAAAGTTAAATTGTTAATTTTAAAAAAATTTAAAACTTTGAGCCACTTGTTTATAATTTATATTGTTTTAAATTAGATAAATATAGTTTTATAATAATGAATATTTTTTTTCGATAAGTTTTGTGAATGGTTTCGTGTCATGGTGCGTAGTTTCTCTCGTGAAGAGTAAAATTATCTACCTAAAGTATTTTACTCTTCGCGGTTTCTCTTTCAATATTATATAGTTTTATATAAAATTTCTAGTTTAGACATATTTATCTTGTTATTCTAAATATTAACTCATTTACAGCGAATATCATTTAATTTATAAAAACAAATATATGAATGCATAATAGAAAATAGTTTGTCTTGATATATTTGTATTAACTTGATTTAGAATCAAAGTAGAACTATACTGATGAATTACAAATTAAATAACAACTGTAGTCTATAATATCTTCATATAGTCAACTTAATGAAATTAATGTGAAATATTTAAGACTTATATATAATATATATTAACTTTTTTGTCTGTAATGGTTTATGGGAGCTTATATCCGTACACAGAAAATCATTCATTACGAAGTTGTATAGAACTTATACGTTTTAAATTATTCATTCCGATCGATTATGGCAGTCAAACCAAAATATATACTCGCGCGCAATGCAGTAACCCAGTTGATAAATTTGGGTCGACCATCGATTGTGCCATTTAAACGAGATCATAATATTACAATATGTATGTCGTGTGTATGCTGTGCCTGCGATGTTGAATAGTAATTTGTGCGCTGCTAATAATAATATATGCATAGCATTCCGATTCGAGTATAGAAATTTATTAATAATTGAAAGGATGACGCCGGAATATTGTGTAGTGTCATACCAAGACGACCTAGTGAATGTATACTTCTGTTAAGAAAAACATGCAAGTAAACGAAATATTCGTATACGTGTGCTTTGCGTTTATATCCTGCTGCCTAATAGGAATGCGTATAGTTATCACTGGGATGTGCATATTATTGCGGATGAGTAGTGTTACTATAAACGTCTGTTCGTAAAAAAAAAATCACACTGTAGCAACAAAATATTATATTGTTATACAAAATGGTTCGTTTCGCCGTATTCCTCGTCGACGACAATCGCGATCTTAACGTCTATTATATCTTCGTTATTATTGTGTTATTCCATCGACATTGATCTAGAACGGTTCCGAGTCTCCGATATAGGCCCTCTCCCGCACTACTATGTACATATATATGTATATATTATACCACTGTCGTGGCCAACGAACCGCAGAATAATATATATATGTAATATTGTATTATATATACAAATACATATATATCTGTTTTATGGTGGCAGTATAGGCGAAGCGTATATATTGAATACGGCAATAATACTCAGCCCATTTCAGCCACCACCTCCACTTAACCCCCACCCCTGTTCATCATATTACTCACCTACTCACCTCTTCTACTGCATCAGTATTTGATCGTGATGATAGTTGGTTGTCGTTCTCCCGCGTGTCTCCACTGCAGAAGAGACAACAATATACCTATATAATATTTGTAATATCCTTTCTTCCCCGCCGCCGCACGGATATTATATACCTTGACGGATTAGTCACGCCCGTATTAACAACAATACTGAATTTATACGAAACAAAAAAAAATCTCTGCTCATAATGTGATAATAATAATAACAGTGCTTATATATACTATGTGTAGGTTATGAATTTTACGCTCCTATATACTGTAGCTGGTCCCGACTTTCACCCAATGCTGCGTTGCAACTACAGCTACCGCGCCGACGAAAACGGCGATAATATAATATAATAGATGAATAACAATCGGTGGGTGGAGAAAATATGACGTATTTACCACCGTTTTTCTCTATGACTTTCTTTCATGATAGATCTTGTTTGATCTCATTGCGTCCGTTTTTCCAAATGTTGAATTTTAATTTTCGGTTCCGCGGCTAATGCAGTTAGATGATATTGTTATGAAGAAAGACTTTCAACTTTGTTTCATATCTGTGAGGGATTTAAGAAAAATAGTTTATTTCATTAAAACGAGACCAAAACGTATACATGTTTTTTTATATTGTATCAATCATGTGTACATGTCGATTCACATAATATTCCTTGTATTATCAAACAATTTTTACTTAGTGTGTACGATTTAAAAACGTGTTAGATAACTACGTTTTTTTTTTTTATATAATTTTATCGATACTTGTGTTTACAGCTTTAGTACATGTCATCGATTATCTGTTATCGTATATTATATTCATACGATATTTAAATATTATTTTCTTAATTTTCAGACCTATATCATAGGTGTTTTAAGCAAACTACTATTATTGAATGTCGTTTAGTTTAAATAAATAATAGCCATAGTATAGGACCAATTCTGTTAGACCTAGAGTTTACGACAACCATATATATTTTTATATGTATATCCATGCCATATGTGTACTTATTTGTTTTTTGTTTCTACTAATGAGTCGTATCGTTTCTATACTTAATAATATGTCGAAGCATACGTGTACCATGTATAATAATGTATACGTATGTGGGTGATTATTATTTATTATTCAATAGGTATGGCTTTTTTTGTTCAAATTTTTTTTTTTTATTATCTGTGCGATTAATTTAAATTATTGTTGAGCTTTTTAATTTGTTGGATACAGAACTTATATACATATAAGTATATTATAGTATATATATATATATATATTAACCATTTTAAATATATGCTGCCGTCAAAATGTAACAGTGTCTTATTTATATGATGCCAATCGCCGACGCGACACCTGCCGGATGCATCTTAACAGTTTTTTCACCGATGATCATGGTCGACGATTTCAAATATTCAAATAGTACCTATGTAATACAGTTTAAAACCATTTTATCAGAGATAATATTTATCATATACTACCTTAACTGTGCCAATGATCAGTTAGTTTCGTCTCGTGTCATCCAATCAATAATTATCTTTGACTCGTTTTTAATTTTTTTACTAGTACTATCTTATGACTTGACGTACACCATGCTTGTTGAATTAAAGTGTTTAGCTGTATTCATCTTCACTAGCTATCAGGGATCTCGAGAGCCATATTATATGACTAATATAATAGTTGCCCTGCCAGTTCCATACACTGTTGCTCGGCCCTCGTGCAGTTTTACGTTGCATGCAATAATACATTGTTCAACATTATAGATTTTCTGCAGTTATCTGGAATTCGATATTAAGTTATTCTTCCATTAATTTTCATTATAAAAATCTAAGTACAGTTTACTTCCACGTCTTCAGTAAACCTACTGCTTAGCAAATGACAAAATATCATAGTCTATATCTAAGATATAATTGTTATCCAAACGTTAATCAACTCTATTTTTCTTAATACATAACCGCATTATAATAATGTATTTTAAATTTATTATTTGATCATGTTTTTTTTAAAATTAATTATCTATTATAGTGATAAAACTTAGAGTAAATATTTTGTTTTCATATATTTTGTATTTTTGTAGTATGCCATGGCTGTTGATTTCTTTTATTGTAGGCTAAAATTTAGTACTTACTACTTTTTATTATAGTCTTACTTTAAACAATATAATATGTAAATATTCTCATTGTTAGAACTATAATGCAATATAGTATATTGTTAATGTTTTCTGTCAGTCATTTTTTTTGTTGACATATCAAATTAATTAAAAAATCAAAAATATTATATGATTTCAGGTCAGTTGAGGTATTTATTAAAAAATTTTAATACCTAGGTATTCTAATTATTATCTCATAAAAACACATTCAGTGTTTAAAATAATTACATGTTAAAACAAATAGCAATTAATGAAAGTACTTGTAAGTTGTAATAATACAATCAAACGAATTCCCACAGCGATGCCCATAAATGGTTTATAATTATTAAATTATCTTTTGCAGAACATAAACGAATTAATTACTCAATTAATCTAAATCTAATTATTGTTTGTTATAGAATTTAGTTCAAATATTATCATATTTTTTGTTTATTTAATTCGAAGCCCGTGTAAAAAATATTATTTTGTATACTATAATAATATAAATTTAAATATATATTTTTTTTATAATTTGGCTAAATGTATTATATTATGTAATAGTATTACACTTCTTTTCACCTCTTATGTTAAATTTCGTAAATTTCGTCTTGCAATAAAATATTTAAATATTATGGGTATTTTTTATAAATGACATGAAGTTTGAAATAATTTAAACATAGGTGAAAATAACTTTTGTGTTATTTTGATGTTTAATTGTAAAAACATATGAACTATATAAATAAAAAGATCCTTTTGTTTTTTTATTTTTATTAAATGATAAATTAATAACGGCATTAGCTTGAACGCCTATCCATCAGAGACAACTACTAGCTATAATTCATACAGAAAAGTGTATTTAGTTGCATATATGTCGCCGTATGTAATTTTACTGATTCAATTCAATATAAAATAATAATTAAAATATTATAAAATAATTCAATATATTTGATATATTTCAATATCAATGTTTTTTATAATTTGATCGTGGTTAATTATTATTTAGAGAATAATATTATCATTTAAGATTTAAACTTTTATAAATAATATATTACTCTAATTCAATCAAATCCTCACGCCTTTATTTTTAAATTATGCTTACCTAGATTATTATACTAATCATTACGTTTTGTGAAGTGAATAGAAGCCAGAAGGACTCTCTTGAACATTACTGGTTTTTAAATTAAATAAAATAATAATTCACGGATAAAAGTTTTATATTTAAATAGAAAAAAATATTTCATGGCCTTTTTTATTTTCTATTGTGTCGTTTTCGTTTTATATTTTTATTTATATAAACGTTTTCAAGTAGTATTTCCGGAGAATACTTAATACTTAGTTTTATTTCTATCGAAGTATGAACTAATTATTGTTGTACACGTTTGTGAAATTTAAAATTATAATTGCAGAAATATTGTTCATGCATTACATTATGTGTGTGGTAAATGGTTTTTTTTTAATTGCTTAAATAAATTTAAAATACTGGAAAAAATTAATTTACTTAAATGAATTCTTGTAAGAAATTAAAATATGTACAGGGTGATACTTCTAACGAAGAACATTTATTATTTCTCGCGAAAGTAGGATGCACAACTTTATTTATTAAACCTTAAATTAGTAAAAAATCTATTCTTTTAATATTTTTTATCATAGTATAAATAAATTTTAAAGTTTTTGTAGTACCTATGTACACTTCAAACTATACAACAAATAGAAAGGACAAATAATACATGGTAAATACAATGTATAAAAATATTATGCGTTTTAAATTTTCTAAAACCAATTCATGTCTAACAAATGAAAATACTTTTTAAAATACTATTCAGTAAGGACAAATGACATATTACATTTCAGTTCACTTTATAATGCGTTTTATATGAATAATTTCACATTAATTACTATGAGCATATATAAATTATATGATCGTATAGGTTAGTTCGTATACTTAAAATATTTATCCATATACCTATTTTTAACTTTATCTATATTCAATGTATTGGGTAGTTAGAATAGACTAGACAAGTTTCTTTTCTGGTCATTATATATATATATATACATACCTATATATTAAAATTATTAAATAAATAGAATTTTCATTCTACTTAATTTACTTTATCTGCGGTAATTAATAGTTAATTATTTACCAAAATGTTTGCACATCATGTTTAATTTATAATCATGTAACATTTTGAATTCAGTTCTGATTGACATAACTATAGTGATAAATATTTTAACCTTATTTGTATTTTCTATAGATACTAGCTTTCTAAGCCACTATCGTTGTGTTTATTTTTTTTATTTTCAGAATTTATGTACATATATTTATTTATATATTTTTGTTTAAACATTTAACTATTATTAGGTAATTATTAATTATAAATTTTCAATTAATATTGTTGATTTTCTATTGTATAAAAACTTCGAAATTTTAATTTTAAGTTATTGTGAATATAGATACCGGAGTTCCACTTACAAGATATTTCATTTGTTACTTTTGTATTGGTTGATTGGTTTGTTTTACAATCTATACTATAGCTATTATAGTTTAAAAATAAAAATGCAAAGAATATTTTAATGGGAAAATACGTGTGAATGAAATTCAATTGTGTATGTATGAGTAAGGTCCGTGACTTCGATTTAATCTTATTTACGACTATTCAAGAATACATATGCAAAATTATCTCCGAACGTATGTGCTTGTTCGTACTTGATTCTTTGCTACCTTAGTTGTATAATATAACTGTTGTTAATGTGAAAATGTTTAAAAAAAATCACAAGTATTAGTATAACATTGCCTATATGTATTACAATATTACATACATCAGCAGAATAATAATGTACCTCATAACGATAAAAGAAATATTGTGTATTATATGGTATGTATAGTATTGTCAGAAATTTCGTGTAACGTTTCATAACAAAATTAAAATTGCTAAAATTCTAATAAATTATATGCTCTTCAAATGGAATGTGTTCTAAATATTTTCAAAATGTATTTCACAATGGGCAACGAAAGCATTAGAAACATGATATTTTGTCCTTATTTGGCATCTATCTATCTTTAGTTTACTGACAAGAAAAATGCAAATTTATACTTGTCTTATAATAATTATTTATTCATATATTATTATTATTATTATTATTTGATATTTCGTTGTTTATTATAATTACTAACATTATATTCAGTAATACTAATCAAAAGTTCTATACGTACATGATATATTATTAGAAGTGTTTATTAATTTCGAAATATTAAATTAATATATTATACACTGTGTACAGACAGTAAAATACGTCGCTATCGTGAAAAAAAATTCGTTTTTTTTTTAATTTTCATATTTTAGAATATCGTATATTTCCTATATTTTTAATTTACGTTTAGATATTACCGTCTTAACTTCTCCGAGAGTGATGAAAGTATATATTATATACGCATGCACATTTTGTGAGCATCATATTATTTAATTGAAGTGTATTATATTGTTTGTTACCTCTGCTTTTCTATCTATGTTTTTAAAAAATTATTTAATATAAAGATTCATTTATAATGGCAACAGTTATTGATGTAAAATCGTAATGATTAAATTAAAGATACTGTCAAATTTAATTTCCGCTTCTCCGGCGTGTCTTCTGCTTAACATTATTGGTATAATAATACTTATTGCTATATTATAGAAATCAAGGTAGAAATTCAAAATAAACTATATTTTTTTCTAAATGTTTACTTTTTTAAATACCTATTTTGATTATTTAAATAATGATTAGAAAAATGGGAAGAGTTTTAAACCTCTAGTTCTAGTAATGGTACTTATAATTTTAAGTATACTAAGTACATATTATTCTAAGTCAATGGTAGTACCTACCTGCTTCATTATGCGTATAATCACGTATTACCGCCAACAATCGGGAAAGAAAAATCTATTGAAACCCAGTAGATCGCGCTTGCTGTCACCGCACGAGTAACTATAAATAATAATATAGCATAGCAGATGGCGTGACTGTATCTGCAACGGGTGTGTAATAAATTCATTGACCTTATAGTATAGTATAAGGTCTATGAATAAATTTGTCTAAATAGTTTTTCAAATTCATTAATGATAAATTTTTTTGTTAACATTATATATATAAAAAAAAAAACTAAAAAATTTATAATTTTTAACTAAACCCTAAATGTAACGTTTCATGGGCTTCATTGTTATTATAATATTGTCGACTAACTGAGACGAAATATGGCTAGGTACGTGTCGAAATTCATACTAATTGTTGTTAAAATTTTGTATTCGTGATTATAATGCACGAGGAGTAAATAGGTAAAGGTAATATTCGTTTAAATTATTTAGGTATTTAAACATAAATCAGTACATTCATGTCATTACAAACGATCTGTATACACACACGTATTATTGTATATTGTTATGTTAAATTTTTTTAAATGTAAGTATACAATATATATGGGTATTTTTATGAACGGAATGGAGTGGTATACGGGTATATCCAGTAAATGTTTGTTTACTACTCCACTCACTTAAATTTTAAATACTTAAAAAGTTATAACTTATAAGCTATACTCGTCCAAATTTCAATTTTTATGTATAGAATACTCCGAAAAATATTCTGCTTAAAAATGTGAAATTAAAAATGTAAACCGTCATTCAAAAAAATATAATACTTAAAAATTATAATGACATAAATATTAAAATAATGAGTGTTATTCGATTAAAGAATCACCCTGTAAATTAGTGTAATCGTGTATACAGAAAGCACCACTTTGTTTTCTCATTTAATAACATACACTGCATGGAAACGAGAGTTGAGATCACGATGCCTTGTATGAGTGTTTATATAGGATAATTATTTTTTAATCAAATTAAGAGTTGTGCAAGCGCGTTCTGAAATTTTTACGGTTTGTTCAAACTGTTGTTAACCATTCGTATAAATTGATTATTTAACCACGAGAGTCTATATAACCCGCTAGAATAACCGTTTACGAACAATATGTAAAATAATAATTGCATATAACACACTCGAATAAAACTTTTTCTCTGACGCGTTTCTTTAGACTGTCTTTATAATATGCATAGTGTATACATATTATATTACGTGAAACGCATAAATTAATATTGTTAAATAGTTTGTTGGGTCGTCATAGCTCCTCTTTGACGTGTATATACATAATATGTTATTATAATGTTATATTCCTTAGTACGATTATTATATTATTTTCAGTTGGGGATTTATTTGTCCTCTTCCAATGTACATACAAACGTTCGAGTTTCTACGGATTACAGGGTTTTTGTGGGATATTCAAATTTCTATACTTCAATCTAATCGCATTTTCTTTGACCCACGAAAATGCGTATATAATTATTTTTATATCCACATCTAACTTAACAATAATAATGAAAAATTCGGTTTTATTGCATTAGTTGTACATTGGCGCTTAATGTCTAATTATTTGAATGTATGTTGGTATAGCACGTGTGATGCACACGGACATAGAAAGTTGAGGAAGTAGATAATGTTTTTGTTTCAATTGAAGTCTTGTCAGAAGTTAGTACCTATAGAAAAAATTCTAGTCGCTTAGTGTAGTCAGGTCACTTGGTGTTTAATTGATTATAATTTTAGTGTGAATACAAATTAAATGTTGCTAATTTTGGTCAGTATTTTTTTTCACTTTAGATCAATTTTATTTTGGTACAAATTACATTCAAGTAAATACTAAAATTATCTAAAAGAGAAACAAATATAAATTACCCATATAGTAGGTATATAAATACGGTTTAATTGTTCAGAAACGTGTAATGTGCACGGGTTGGTAATATAGTAACCCCGCGGAGTCGTTAAAATCGTTGGGTAACTGTAAACTGGTATTTCAAAATCGGCAGCACTAACCTACCCCCAACGTTGGGGCACAAGCCCATGTCCGTAGACAAATTCCGGTCCCCTTTCTTATGCTGCCGTCACCATATATAGTGTCTTTTATATTATACTCCTCTGGCGAACAATGCTCCGTGACCCTGTTTTTCATTTTTCATTTTTTTGATTTTCATACCGAAGGGGAAACGTCTCGACTCTGAATGTTTAATTACAAAGTCTTTTGTGGTAGTGTTTTTTTTTTTATTCCTTTCGGTTTGGTTTTGCATCTATAAAAGACCTTTTCCGGACCCCGCCGGTCGTATCGTGATGTTATACCTAGGTAATATATTATTATTGCCCTCTTCGAAGTACTGAGTAACGTGCGCAATATACTTAATTATCATCGCGATCGAACGTTACTTACTATTCATTTTTCATTTTTCTACTCCCTCTCTTTATTATTGTTATTGCATTTTCGCTTTGTGTAATCATATTAACCATATTATATGTGTATTATAGTTATTATATTTTACTGAACTATATTTTATCTACCAGTGCAGGCGTGATGGTCACTATATAATAGTGTTTTTCATATAATATATTATATGGGTAAACAGAGCTACTGGATAATAAACAAATACACCATGCTGCGAATGTAAATTTTTCGCCTTGGTACATTGTCAAAAAATCCTATTAAATCCAATGATGTGCAAAAAAATGTATGTATTATTATCCACCGGTTCAGGAGGTTATTATTATATATAATAATGATGTGTTTATTATACGATCTTGTCGTATAGTTCACATATAGGTACTAGAACCAGATTATTGCATGTGCATATTATTATGCTCTCGTATTAAATAATATATAATAATGATTAATGAGGATTGACAGGTGCGTATCGACGAAAAAAGAGGGCTTATGCCTCTTGTGCCTCAGCGGGGTGCTATTATTGAAACGATTTTCAACGGTAGTTGCCCGCTCGACATGTCCGTCGTTGTAATCCGTGCATTAGTGTTTATATGTGTGTTATTAGTTATAATTACTATCAATGCAAACTTATATAATTGCTATGAATTACCGGGAAAGAACCAAAGGCGTAATAACAAAAGTTGTACAACAATCAACGAGTTTATCCGTAACCAGTAGTATGATCAACATGTTAAATAATAGTATTTTATATTACAATACCCATATGACTATGAGGCAACAAGACCATAAAATAAAAGACTCGTATTTTAATTTTTTAGCTAAATACAAAATCCTAAAACTATACCTAAAAAATATTCATTCATAGGCACGAGGTATAATGATGGAGCCATAATAAATGTGGTTTAAACGTTTTAAAAATTTAAAAATATATTTAAGTAACTAAAATGAATTCAAAAATTGTTTTTTGATCGTTCCCTTCTATTGTAAATATTATGGAGTTTTCAATATTTCCAAACCGAAAATCAGAATTTGTATGCGAGTAGGTATTATTGAAAATAAATAAAAAATTTAAGAAATTTTTAAGTAAAAATAAAACAATATTTTTTTTTTTATGGTCAATTGATAATAGTTGTTATTTGAATGCATATAAAGTTGCCTATAAAATGTTCCTTAAAAAGTCTTGTAGTCACGAGGTAGCTAGGTACCTATGTATTTGATATGTTTATACTTCTAGGTATGTATTGTATAATGATATAAAAATATAGTATATTCCTTGTATTCAACTATATTTATTTATTTTTCTTATAAATTACGCAAAAGTTTTCGAATATTATCACTGTTATTAAAATTAAAAATAATAAATATTCGTTTCTCATCCTTCTTCCACTTTACCTTACATTCATAAGATTAGCCATTTTATATTATTGCTGCTTTTAATTTGTATATAAGACCCTTAAAAAAAATCCTGTGCTACACGATTATATATGTCTTAAAACAAACGTATTTACCCTTATTCATGTATACCAAATAAATGAAACTTTGTTTATCCCGTGTATAATTCTATATTATACATAGATATCCAATTGAATTGATATATTACTGGGTTAGTGCGTTGGCTTAAAATTTAATTTATTTTGCAAATATCTTCCGTTATAGAAATTTGCTACTGCTTGGTCGAGGGTTGGCCAATTGGATATAACGAAGTATTCAAGTATTTTTACGGCATAATATATTATGCCATATCGATTTTTAAGCCAACCCATCGTGTCGGCCACTATTGATTTATGTATGCGTGATGTTCACTGCATACGATTATATCTTTTCAGATTTATATGTTGCTCGCCCGTATTAATAGTGTTTGTGTGAGAGAGATCGTTTGCATGTAATTTATGTTGTTTGCCAAGCTTATTGAAAAAGTTTATCGAAAGAATTTTCACGTGTATGGCGCGTGCATATTGCTTTCAATCTGTCGTCCAAAAACTTTGGCACGAGCTTTTTACTCGTTTCCTCTTATTTTCCGGTACCTAAGGCGTGATGTTTCGTTATGTAATAATAAATCATTAATAAGAGAAGGATTGAAGGTTACAAACAGTTGTAGAATATTTAAATATGTCGTCTTTATTTATTTTATTTATACATGTATATTTTAAGATTATAAACTTGTTGCTGTTAATATACGGAATAGGTAGGGGTGTGTATAAGTACTTAATTCTGAGATTCCTCATGATGTTTCTTAAGCAGTACATATGTATAAAATATATTTTAATAATCGTGTAAACTATTTATTAAAGTATCGACTCAATTTGTATATTTAATATATATATATATATATGCGTTTAACTCACGTCCGATCTTATTTTGTAAGATTGGTTTGATATTTTATAATCTTGGCACTTATTTTAAATTATAATGACAGCCAAATTTTACGACAAGAAAAATTATCTTACGTTAGAAAGCTCGTTTTTCCCGTCATTTCGAATAGCTTCCACAATAAAAGGTTTTTATACAGTTTGAAGTACTTATATTACGTTATAAGACTTAAATGTTGACTTTATTGTGTTAAATATAATAACTTATAATATTTAACACGATTATTTATCTGTACAGAGTAAGGAACTGTGACAGCGAGTATGATGTATGATGGCATACAACTTTTTCATAAACTTTTCGGAGGATTAGCATAGGATTTTTAGATTTACAAGTATACAGAAAATTATACTTCATCCGTAGCAACTGAAGCTTATTACACTTGTAACTCAAACTGTCGTTTCCCTTGAGTTAGGTTAGATTTTAATACTTCCAATTTTTTAAAATAATATTATTTCTTTACAAAAAAGTAACGCTTAATTAGTCCACGTTCAGTCTCTAATAAAAATAATTATATTTAATTTGTTTACCACAACGTCATAATTACCTAATTATCCAATTTAAGGATATTATGTATAAGTATATTGTATATAGAAAAAAAAAATGACATACATCAACTTTTTTTGAAGATCTATCTCGCCCTGAATTCTGAAGTGAAATACCCAGATTATAATATTATATATTATGTATTCGTTGAATTCGAAAGATGCCAGGATTTTGTCAAAACATATACTCAATCTGTATGCATGGTAGGCATACCTATTACCTATATATATTCCTCTTTAACGAATATATATAGAAAATGTTTATCATTCATATAAACATGTAATAATATACTTGTCAATTAGGTTAGGTAATTGTATGTCAGTCTCTAGTATACACGCATCTATGTATGTGTAGTGTTATATATATATATACTATATAGTGTGATTTGATAAGCATGTTATCCTCCCATTTTTACCTTTGATTATGAATTTATTTATCATGATTTCTTAAATTTTTATAAGTATATTCTTAAGTACCTTATTTCTAAGATTATTTCTTAGATTTTTACTATTTTAGGAGTATTCTGTAGTGATACAAACTTAATTTTTTTAAATTGTAATGTATCAAAAACAAAATTCAAACGAGTTGTATACATACTAAGATCCTTAGTCTACGGATAATTTAAAAATAATTTTACCAAAAAATTATATTACATAAAATAGGTGTAATAGTAAATCTATTGTAAAAAAAGTTTATTATACTCGCACAACTTTTATAAATTATAAAATGTTGATAGATTAATTAAGTTCTATAATTTGCATATTGTCTTAGTCTCTACATAGTATATATCTTCAAAAAATTATGGACTTATTATGAATCTTCAATACTAAATCAAATAACTGAAGAAAATAAAAAATTACTCGTTTGAATTTTGATTTAGATACATCATAATGATCAAAAGTATATCTGCAAATCAACAATTTACAGGAGAAAAAGGTAATCTCTTTAAAAAAATAAATAAATAAATTGGTATTGTTACAAAATACAAATTAAAAAATACGAAGTATTTTAAAATGTGGTATTTAAGAATACTTAAAAATTCCAAAAATGAGAATTTGAATTAATTAATTATTAAATAAAATATTGGCGGGAGTATTATGTATAATATACATGTATATTATATATGATAAAGGTACCCGGCAGTAAATCGTCTCATCACGGTGCAAGAAGTCCTAATAACGGCCGTTTTTCACCTTGCGGACCAGACGGCCCCAGAATATTTTTCAGAAGCGCCCCTTTTCTTATATATATTATTATTATTTCGACTCCTCGAAAAATGTAAAAATGAAAAAAAAGAAAAAACCCAATTCACAATACCACGATTGTGTATGCATGTATATATGAATAGGGTAACATACACATGCCTATATATACGATGATGTTGCGCGCGCGTTTGTGTACAAGTGTGCATGTGTGTGTGCGTGAACCCCGCCGATAGTGAAAAAGACTTGCCCCACATATGTCCGTACAGCGCATGCCGTACCACTATTATATTATATATGTTTAATGTATATGCTATCCACTATTGTGTGTCGCCCTTTTTCCTTTAGCTTTTTCTCCGCTCGATTATTATTATTCTTTTTGGCGGGCCTGCTTATATACATTGTTATTGGCGTTCTTCGACATTGGAAATCGGTCTTTATAAACACAATCATGACGTATACTACACGTTGAAAATCAGATCGTTTTCTGGGCCTTGAACACAACTCTTTTGATGTATGGGTACAATACGAATTACAAATTACTATACCTACTATATACAGGGGTAGCACTAGTCGGAGATTGTTAGCTGTCTGTAGAGATTGCAGGCAAACTAAAATTCTCGTACCTCTATGGTTATTTTCGGTATCTTTCATAGTATTATTGTTATAATGTTCTTTCTTTACGTAGATACATTGACATTTTTCAGATAATTCTTATTATTTAAACAAAATAGTTATTTTTTTTGTAGCAGCCTTTGTTTTTTTTAGTTTTGTTTTGTTTTCTGAATCAATATATTTTTGTGAAAATGATATTCAATTAACTATATTTATTAAAAGTACTCGTATCTAGAGTGGAGTGACAGGAGACAAATGTTGGTGCACTTCTATAAATTTTAACAAAGTTTATAAAGTTAGAAATAACTATAACCATGCGTATTATTTATGTATAATTTGATATTCAATTACATAAAAGTTTGCTGTTAGAAAAACATTAAAAATATCCTAAATATGAATTCACTATCAATGATTTTGTGTAGTAAAAGTATAATTATTTGTGCGTGTGTAAACTGTAAATATCCGGTAAATATTGAGCATCAATGCGTTCTTCAGATCGTTGTTTTTATTTTTTGTATTACTCACATCATTTTATTTTCTAATGGTATTTGATTTCTATTATATACGATTATACCATATCATGATCACGAGTCACCTCGATTGTTCTCCATTCATTTTTTTTGCCCGACTGATACAATTTTACATGAAATAAACGCTTACAAATTCACAGTACATCGAAGAAGCTCTCGCCACGTTTCCGTAAAGAATTATTAATTCGATGAAATATAATACTATGGTTTATCGCCTTTGACATAGTAACATAATTTAAGTATAAGTACCTACTATCTATATAGTCTCAATACAATACATACAACATATATATATATATATATATATATATATACATTATTCTTATATATAGGATTTATACAGCATAGCTAGGTAAGCACATATTTTTTGTTTTGCATTTATATACAGAGTTTTTAAAATGATTCTTTAAAAATACATGCTTCGGTGTAAGATTTAGCTTTTACCAGTCTGACTTTAAAAAAATCGACTTTGTAATTATTAATACCTAATGATAATAATAATAATAATGACAATAGAATCATCTATACTGCACTAATTTAATAAATTGAAATACATTTTTACGCTTCCCCATCTATAAAGTAATTTAAACCTCTGAGGGCTAAGTCATGTTCAATACTTGTACGAAGGTAGGCCAATCTATCTCTCGCGTAAAGCATCCAAAGGGTTGTTTAAGTATATAGACAGCTGCGTTCTATTGTGCTGTCATTTTTGTGATTATAACTTTCCAGGCTATTACACATTCAGGTAATTTCAAACGTATTAGTCTAATTTAAATTTAAAAATAACATATATTTGTAACGCCTTATGCGTCTGTCTGTCATACATTATTTGCATACCATTCGTCCGAAAGGGTTTATACGTGTACTATGGTTGCTGATTACAAACACGATATACGTACAAAACGTAACGCATAATGTTTATAAAATAAAATTCGTGTTATAACCGACTCTATTAAGTATAATATTTTGTTCATCACTCACTCGATACATTTAAAAATAAGGTTGACTGGGTAAACCAGGCATATACTAGGAATACCTAATAATTATAATATAATATATTACTAATATACGTGCATTTCAGTGTATACATTAAACTACATAATATTTAATATATTGATATTGCTATTTATTTGTACTACTTGATATGAATCGATTTTTATAGAACGTGAGCATGCTTGGTGAATAAAATACCCTATATATCAACACATGTATAGACGCTCAACTCTGATCGGTAACCATTTGTAATACTATTGGAATTTCTGTATGTTCTATAAAATGATGGTGTTTTATATTGCCGTTAAATTCGAAAGGAAAAAACAAATGTGTTAAAAAATGTTCAATGGCTCTTAAAGTCTAAACTATGACACGAAATTTTATAGTTATAACAGAGGTTTTACGTTTACGCGCTGTTAGTTTTTTTCTATTGACTTAACTCAAATATACATGTAAAAGAAAAACCTTTGTGTAATAATAAATTTGGTTTCAGGACAGATCCCATTAGAAGTGAACTTTTTTCTTCTGGAAAAATACTACGGGGGTGAACCTACGTAATATTTATGTAGAAGTTCGTGTGCGATTTGAATACCAAATTAATGTTCTCGATTCTAGAGGGAGGGAATATTCTGAAGAAAATACGAAACTTCTATATAATATGTAATGTAAAGAAACTATTTGAAAAGAAATCATGTAACTACCGATGAACTTTCAATTGCTTTATGTTAAAAAAAAATAGCTTACCGATTTAATTTTTGCGAAAGAATAAAATTACTGAATAATGTATTTAATATTTTATTTTATGTACCGAGATGATTTTATAAAAAATCATTAAAGAAATATATGCTGTGAACATGAGATAATTTAATTAACATTAACAATAATATTTCTAATCTATAATGAGGTATCCACTATAATATGCATAATAGGTGCAGTACCATATTATATTCATTGCGTGAATAGTTCAAACAGTAATTATCATTAAAATATAACTGTTGAAAAACATTCCTTTCCTCAAATTATCTCAACGAATGATATAATTGTGTCAATAATTAACGTATTAAAAAAACATACTAAAATAGATTTTATTTACAGAAGAAAAGTTTTTCCCTACAAAAATGCTCATTAGATGCAGCTGTGAAGATTTAGATCGAACATCCCCCACCCTTCTGTTTATACCGTGTACGCTAATGATTCGTCAAGATTTTAATTATCTTCAACAGCATTTCCATAATCACCTAAGTGGAGATACCCATAGATGTCATCGCTATTTAAAGGAACTACTATACTAAATGACATTTGGACATTTTTAATTTTCTAAGAATTGGGTTTGGTTTATTTTTTGATGAATTGATTATCTTTTCTTGGCATCGTCCCAAAACACATTTCTCTTTATTCTCGCTTAGTTATATATATATATATATATACGATTTTTCTTTTAAAAGCTGCCTTAGTTTTGTGTTTAAAATACTGAACACTTAAAAAAAAACATTGTACTGCATAGTTACGCGCTGTATAATAATCTCGTATATGTGATAAATCGTTAATTATATCATTGATATACAATTATTCTATTCCTGCAAAACGTACGTAGTTAAATGAAATGAAATGAATATTATGATTATTCGTATCTCATGTGAATGTTGAAATTCTTATATATACTGCCGTCAGAAATAGATAAAACTAATGTATTAATGTATCATATTTTGGTATAACATTTTTGACTACTACGATGTATTATAAGACTAAGAGAGAAACAAAACACGTGACCGTTATATAAGTCTGGTTGTTAAACCTTAGCAATTCTGCCTGTAACAGTGTAACACGTGGGTTTAATATTACATTAGGTAGTAGATATTCAATGGAAATGTTTGTTATCGATTATCATAATATTACGTGATTAATGATACATTATTAGATTTAAGACCTATGTATCACTTTTATTTCCTAGACACGGCGTTAAAGAATATATTTTTTTTTAGCCTAAATGTTTTACCAATGTTTTATCTGGAATCTACTCCATTAAACTCTTAAGATTATGAGTTATGACCCTTGATTTCTCTACCAAATAATTTGTATTGTATATATTATAATCGAGGTAAAACCGAAACGCTATATTATAAGACTTAAATTGTGTGTTTGTTCCAAATATTTATTGATACCTATGTCCACAAGTATAATAAGTCTATGTTTTATATACAATTATACAAGTGTTTAACAATAATGATACTGTTTAAATTATCTATCCCTTTTTTTAGAAACTTTAATAATGGTTCGTCGATGCTGTCGGTCAAGATAACGATATGTCTTATTATTAATTATTATACTGTACTGTACTTATATGTCTACAAGTAATAATTATATTTTATTTTCTATATATTATAAATATATACGGGAGGTCGTCGTTTTTTAATTTGTTATTAAACTTAAATCTCTATGTATTATAAAACCAAAAACACTTATAAAATATGCACAAATAAAAATAATAATAATCATCGGTGCAACACATTTTTTTCCCTTATCGAAAAGTTAATATTACATATTAAATTGATGGAAAATCGTTTTCCGCAAATAGCGATAAGTAGGTATATATTATATTACCGTATGTGTCCCCAACGCAGCTGAATAATAAATAAAAACTTGAGATGGACGATTTATAAATCGTATATATATGTACAGTTTATGTATGTGGGACCATCGGAAACTCATTGTTTTCGGTCCAGAAAATATGCCATGTTGCTTCCGATTCAGTCTTTTGTCGCCACCCTTACTACCTTTGATGTATTTAGATTTTTTGTTGTATATTTATAATATATACATACAGTCAGTATACCTTTAGATTGATTGCTTTGTTATTGCTGTTTGAGAAATAAGTATCACGACCAATATATTGAAAACTCCAGATAATACATAATAATATGTAATAATATGTAATAAATGTAAGTGATGTTGCATTTGAGATGTATGGTTGATTCCACTTAAAAACTTATTAAAATAATTAGGTATTATCATAATCGTTGTCATCTAAATAAATAAATAAATAAATAAATACCAGAAATATATTATTGCCACATTATCATAAATTATTATACAATTACATTTTTTTATTAAATATTTAAGTGAACAATTTATGACCAATTATACGTATTGATTTCGACAAAACCTATTTGTACCGCTTTATTGTTGTCTTTCCAATTGTACGCCAATATGGGTTTTCACAAAATAATCATAGTAATAGGTTTATGAAACATTCATTATTTTTTTGGATTATATCTATAATATCGTGTATGCTAGTTAAAACGTTACGTTTTTACGATATAATAACTTAGTCATTATTAGTAGTATTAATATTAGTATATTAGTATTATTACATAATACATTAATACCAAGTGGTTAGAACGTGTAATATGTTCGCTTTGATAAGTTTTCGTACATATATATATATATATATATAATATATAGACGAAAGATTGTTAAATTCAAACTTGCTTAAAAAAATCGTGTTTTGACGGTCATAGTATTTTAATTATATTATGTAGGTACATGCTAAGTACAATAAACAATTCCTAAACCGGAAATTTGCGTTTAACAAATCTAACAATTTGTTAGGCTGTACCTTCCTATATAAACATATATACAGAAATGATTTGTTAAAAGATTTACTAGTTTTTTCAAGGTTTTGCAATAAAAGTTTTATACAATTTGAATATTTCACATTATAATATTTTGTTTTGCATTTCCAAGCACAATATTTACTATAAAAATGTCAAATATTAAAGCGTTGTTTTTATTATTTATATTTTTTATATTTAAAACGTTTAAAGTTTACATGACTGGTATCGTACAGCATAATTTAAATGAGTATCCCCTGCCCTTTTGCATGACATATAGGTTAAGTATAATGTATAGCTATTATATGTATACAAATACAATCATAATTTATTAAACTTAAAATATGTTTGCAATTAAAAACTATTGATTCAAAATTGAATATTTATCTGTTATATTTTCATAAAAATTATTCATTTTCTAAATTTGAAATAAAAAAATTTAAGATTAAGCCAATAGTTAAGTATTTTAGAATATTACCATTTCTGTAGATAATTCATATATAAAATATATTTTAGTGTGTTAACTACTGCTGTTTATTTGGTTTGTTTTTCGTCCTGAAATTTAATCATGAATATATTCATACTATAGTATATTTTATTAAAATTCTTCTCGTGTTTTACATTTATCTCCTTCAACTGTCGCGCTCACAGTGTTCATTAATTCGTGCCATTGCATTAATATATATATACTTTCGAACCAGACATTTTTAACTAACGAAAACACTACAATGATGTTGGCGCAATTTTTTTTTCACGCAGCATATTTTTATTACATAGTTGATGACAATTATATTTTTTATATTTATATTATATATCGTTCGCCTAACACTCTAATCGATAGGTTTTCTACTAAAAATGTAATTATTATGATAATAAGAATTCGTTTATAAATAAAAACTCAAATGAATAGTTTTTTTTAATTTACGGGAGACATATTAATCGAGCGTTTATAAAAGCATTTTTTAAAGTTTTTTCTTATTGCCAGCCGTTTAGTTAATGTATAACATCACTATAATATTATATACATTCATTATATGATATATCTCGAGACACGTCCTATGACTTATTTTTTTTGGCTATCGTTCAAATTATCAAATCCCATCGTCAAAACGTCGCCGTTTGGTGGTTTTATCTCATATCCTATATTGCACTCAGTGAGTCATTTGTATTTATTGTTTAGTGTTAGATCATCGAAATATTTATAATAATATATGTATCAAACCCCCGTGTAAAGGCTGTTGTGAGCGTTACGCTGAGAGCTATTCCGAATCATCGAGCGAAATAAACTGATGACTGGAAATAATATAAATTTATTTATACAGGGTGTAATCAAAGTGCAGAATATTTCAGAGTCCTAGGTTGCAGTGGGTTCAATGGCGCAACCTAATTATAAGTATTTGAATTTTAGATCACAGAATTAAATAGTGAAGTATCTCTGCTTATAAAAACTTTGAATACTTATTACTTTAATATAAAGAAAATATTTTAAATTTAATTTGTGTGTATTGTAATTATCAGTAAAATAATTTGTTTCGGAATATTAATTGTTGTCGTTAAAAAAAGTAAACAGTTATACAGTCAACTCATGATAGGTATAACGAATTTCAAGAGACCGAGAAAAAAGTTTGTTGTATCTAAAATTAACTGCATCATTTTTTTGATGTTGTTTTATGTTTTTTTGTTTTTAATTACTTAAAATTGTCTAAAAAATGCTTTTAAACACATTTATAATATTGAGAAAATGAGTGTTTACTTTAAAATAAACATTTTGTATAATATAACAAAGCTTATACGTAATACGTATTAACTTTTGTATGACTGTACTACGTATAACATACATAATACGTATAAAACGCATGAAATTTATCGCGATTAAAATCCATGGACTATAGTAGGTATATAAGGTATATACAATCCATACATCTATATAATATTTCCATTCAACGCAGTGTTGCGTTGAAAATAAAATCGTATTTTATTGTGATGGCGCGCAGACGATGAATAGAAATATAGCAGATATATAGCATGCGTTGCCGACCATGACTCAGACGTTGATGATACATTTTCCAGAATCTTTTATTTTTAAGTTGGCCCGCTGTTGTGCACTTTTGATTTCCGTTTATACTAAAAATAATTTTCTCGGTAAATTTTATTTGGTATTTTACGGGATTTGTCAAACACGAATAAGCACCACCACTGCGTTGCGCGTTGGCAGCGATAACGACGTAGGGTAAGGCACATAATACACACATCTGATATCTCATTAAATATATAGATATAATAAATACGAGACGTCAAACTTGAACTTGGAAATGTCCCTCCTGATTCAAAAACCATAAAACTCGTGGATAAATTATAGTTTATTTGTATAAGTCTAAATGTTTGAGAAGTCGGAGGGATAGTTCTATTTAACTACTTTTGCTTTAACTGCATGCGGTGAAAACGTCAGCATATCGTTGTAATTATTTCAATTGTTATTGTTATATTGGAAAATTCTTATGATTTATCATTTTCGGTTTTTACTTTATTATGATATTATTACTAGTAAATATTTGAATATAATATACTTAATTTTGTTACGTTTCACTTATTTTTTATCGATATTTCTCAATTTATAAATTATTCATATATGAATACTACTGGTATTTCATGGTATTTCTCCTCTTTACGCATACAACTAAATTATACTTTTATATTCACCGGATACGGTTTAAAAACGTATATCGACGATTTATTTAAGTGCATGGTCTCTATACTATATAGTGTTATATTATATAATATATATATATATGTTTGTACTTGTTTTTACGTGTGAAACGATTAAATTTGAAATATCGGTCGGTCTTAAAATTATCGTATCAATGTGCCAAGCGGCCTATAAAAGAATAATAATACGATAACCGTACTATCACAGGATAATAATATTTCTTTTTTTACCGCCAAACGGTGTCGTTAACTCAATTCACGAGATTCGGGTCGATTGGCATTCTAAATCTCTTAACAAACAACATAATTAAATACACGTATTTTAGTGATGATGCTATTGCTACATTTGAATAATTTTATCAACTATGCATACTTCACGCGTAGGTGTATGTGCAATTTATACTCGAATACTTTATTTTATATATCTAGGTTTGTTGACGATAAAGCCGTTTGTATGCATTTTATTTATACATATATGGAATAAGGTCGTTCGGTCGTAGAAATTATTGTTTTACTATTATAGTCCATATTTATTATGCGAGATTATTATATTTATCGTTCGTGTTTATAATGTGTGTCGGCGAACGGCTCAATTATTAATACTCAGTTAAAGATAACTGCAAGAACTCGTGATATAGGCACGTGTGCATTTCCGTTGTACCCACGCCTAAAAACTATACGGTTTTATATGATTTTTTCCGCTACAAATTATTACTAATAAAACAAATTGTTATTACGGTATGTATTATTTTCTATAGCGCGACCTATTAGCGATAAAAACGACGTTAAAAACCGCGAAAAAATATACGTGGTCACTCGCATTTTATTATTAATTCGTTCCAGTTGTACTTACACAGTACGTGCAGTTATATACGAGGTTAAATTTAACGTGAATCAGCGTTAGTTTGCGAATATTAAAATATTTTTACGTTTAATTTCGGTTTTATTTCAACATTAAAATAAATTTTAATTTTCTGTTATTAAGTACCGTTATCGTTATCCGTGTGCAGCGTGGTTTTTTAATTTTTAATCAAACCTATACTGCTTAGATTTTATCTAAACTTTTATAATCTAGACGATCCTTGGCTATACTTTTCTAAAACTTTAGTAAATAATTAACAGTCTCTTGAGTACAGATAATAGTGACCTAAATACGTCACCGGTCTAAATGTAACCGTATATCTTAAACAAATAGCGTCTTAATCAGTTTGTGTTCACCGATGACTCTTATCTACATCATATACGTTGTTTAATCAGTAATATACCTGGGATATAACACCATTTTTCATTTTTTTACTTTTTCATTTATATTTTTACCTTTAAGTCTACATATACCCCATGTGTTCTCATTGCATTTTTGCATTTGATTTTACTTATTGTCGTTGGCCTCGTGCGCTATATCGATTTAAGATTACTATCGTTGTATCCAACTAGCGTTGACAGGTCGTAGGTTAATACATATACAATGACAATTTCATTATTTTACATTTGATTACCCTATAGTTAGATAATGATAATTTAACCATAGGTAATTTTCATTTGCCACAATCAATGCTTTCGAATTTCGATGTTATGTTATTCTTCCATTCATCATTTATGAAAACCTAAATACACTCTTCTCTCATGTCTCTACTGGACCTACCTAATCGGTGGCTGGTAAGATTTCTAATTTGTTTCTAGACGGTATTATAACAGTAATTAACAATTGTTTGTACCAATGAATAGTCTTGTATTATATATACTATATAAATAACACTTCCAGCAATGTATAGTGTGGTGTTCCAGGTGTTCGTATAACTATATTATCTAATATTAACGTAGTATAGTCAACTATAATTATATTATGTATTTAATAATTAAATAAATACTATTTATCTATAACAATAAGGAAGGTCGAACTTTTTTTTTGATAAAAATATACTGAGAATATATTTTTCCTTTTAGAGTCGACTTATATGATTTTATTTTGCATTTGTAATTAATATTAATAATATAAGCATACTTGTAATATAATATTAAAATTGTGATTTATCTATTAAATTTATATAAGTATATCCAAGCAAAAAGTAGTGATTGACTTTGAAATATCTACAATCGACTGTTTATGTCAACTGTGATTTATATAAATATTTATGCAATACCTAAGTGTTATGTGTTATAATAAGTGTTCATGTCTATACGCCGAACCGCGAACTGAGTCTATGCTTTTATTATTGTTGCGTGTACATTTAAAATTTGATATAATATTATATATGTTTTAATAGTATTGTGTGCATTGGGGAGATTCAGGCTCACGGCCAAAATCAGAACGTTACACTCTCTCTCTCTCTCTCTCTCTATATATATATATATATATATATATATACATCACACGGATATACGTTGTGTACACGGCTACAGTAGTTGAGAAACAAGGACAATTTTTTTCACTCGAGTTATATCACTTATAATTGTACCCTTATCATAGATATATATATTGCAGTGGGCCCTCGTGTTTTCCCATAAGCTTATGTAAGAAAACGGAAAGCTGCACCCGGTGACCCGTATCTCTTATCATATATACATATTATATATTTATATATATTTTTTCGTACTTAATTCTGAGTAAAGTTTCGTGTATATGGTATGAGAAAACTTATCGTGATTAAATAGTACTTTGTAAAGTCCGGTTTTCGATTTTCACCGTAGAATCTAGGGCCTAGGATTTCTCAAAGCGTATAATAATATATATTTACTTCTCCTGCGTGTGCAAGATAGCGGCATCTATAAAAGTATGCTCGTATACTATATAGTGTTTGTATAGGATTCGTCTTTCGAAGACGAGGTTCGAATAACCTTATTATTTGGTTATCATTTTATAAATTTGTATATTATATCATATCATGTATCAAGAGAAAAGAAAACCGTTAACTATGTATATTGTATACATATTATACCTTTTGGCAGATAATAATTTGCAGTCGTGGACCCGGTGTTTCGGTTTAGCCGGTGGTATGTATTGTTATTCATAAATACGTATTAGTATACGAAACGAGCGCTCGACGGATATGCTCTTTATATATATATATACCTATGCTTAGGAATGTATCAAATATATTTTCTTTCTGAAAACGTGCGGCTATGTGTGCGGGCACCGTACCGGAATTAGAATTGTACACACGTATTATACGATGACAGCATCTATCGTTATATTTGTTCAGAACGTACGATTTTACTCTCAGCGTATGCTTATATAATATAGACAAACTATTGTTTTCGGATTAATCTTTTAAATAGTTTAGTAGTATTTTTTTAGTATATTTTTCTCAATTATGCTTTGAAAGTTTTGATCGGTTTCAACTTCCAAGTCGAAGCATGTCGTAGTACTTTCTTGTCCTCTAGTATACTTTCTACCTTTTCTTGTCGAAATTTTTTTTTTCAACTTCTAAGCGCCTGACGAACAATTATAAACGGAACACATCGAAGGTACCAGAGCTGTTATGGCAAAAAAAAAATAACTTATATTATATTATAACACGAGTAACTGATTTGGTTACCCTCATTTCATAGATTCAATCGAGTACAATCGTCTCTATAATTCAACTATGCATAAATTGTGGGTTTCAGTCTCGCGTTGTTCAGCCACCCGAGGGAATTCAATAACTCGAGTGACCGCACGCGCGTGTAGTAAATGTAAATTTATGTTATGCGTCAACGTTTCGGCCGTTTGGCGCCGTTATAATATAAATATATATTATCATTATAATAATAATAATAGGTTTTTTTGTTGCTGTGGTTGTTTATTATAATTGCACTGCCGCAGACAGTCACTGTGGGGACGCGCGAAAGCCGTGTCGTCGTGTATATCATCGCCATACATATTCGTGTTTGATATGTTTGAGTACGAAAATTAAAGCAATTAAAAAAGTGACGCGTGCGCAACGCTATGGAACGCGATTTTAACCGTTTTCTATACTTATGAAAAGTGCATAATGCAAGACTCCGTAATATATATTTATAATTATTAATAATTTAATATTGTAGTATTAATTATATTCGTTATATTATGACGTATGCAATAAAATAGTAATTTTAATTATCGTACGTTACCATATCTGGTGTTAAAACTACGCAATACCATAGCAGCTTCGTGTTATGATGTAAGTGTCCATCATTTTTTTAATCGTGTATCAGGCTCCTCTAGCCTAAAGTCAATATTGACGACTATATAAATTAAACTTTTAAAACTGCATAAATTAACCCTTGCACGACATTTATAAATCGACATTCTCTACAAATTTTTAAGCGACACGAGTGGAACAATTTTGATAATTCTAATATAATTGATAATTACCTGCAGAAAAAAATACAATCGGAATATTAACAAGCGTGGTTTTCTCATTAATACGTAAACACCTTGTATTATATCACACATTATATTATATGTTATACACATGCAGCGGAATACGGAATCTCAAATGACGGCGTGTGGCGCTACGGCCAACAACGGCTGCTACTTATAAAATATAACGATATTATACATAAATTTCGTGCAACGTTTATTCCGAATTCACTGGACGTGACGCGTGTTTATAGCGAGTTCGGCGGTATACGTTTATATTATAATATGATATTGACCACGGTCCCCGTTTTGTGTTGTTTTTTATTATATTCGTGGCCTTCTTCGCGTTCGCGTTTGGTGACAGTTATGTGCAAAACAGCTGTACCGTATCGCATATTATTGTTGTAAAACACGGCACCCAGCTAACTGTATAATATGTGCAGTAATATATAATTATACAGTGACGACGATGACGACAACGCCGAATTAGTACAAATTGTATTGATACTCTCTTCGAACCCCTTTTTTCTTTCTATTTATTATTACATGTATGTTCCTTTCATCTCGCCGTAACCCTGTAGTTACATATATAATATAATACACGCACACGCGTGTCGTATATTATACAATACTGAATACGTTATATAATCGAACGGATAAAAGGACGGCCGAAGGCGTATATTCCTCATCCACCCCCTCGCGTTTCGTCGGCACGGGTCGCAATCCAGCACACCACACACCTTGCCGCTATAGCTCATTGTGCGTGAGGTCCGCTCGGATTATCAGTACCTTTATAAAATATACGAAAAATATTGTAAGTGTGTAAAAGCATTTCAGTATATTATATTATTATTGTAATAGGATTTTAGGGCGGCTGACAAAAATAAACCCTTTTGATTGCAGGGTCACGCCAGTTTTGGTAAATTGTTCTCGCTGAGAATATAAAGTGATATCGAGCTATATTTTAGGAGATATTGAGACTTGAAAGTAAAATCTAAAAAGTAAAATATAAACTTTGTTTTTGTAACTTATCAAATCGTTACACTAAATATTTTTGGGAATACAATATTTTTATAGAATCGTTAAAAGTATAGGTTTTACTTATTATGTATGTTTAATGCGTAATTTTATTTGATGGTCATATAAGGTTTTTATACTTAATTGTTATAATAAAAAAGTATATTTTATATAACTGCGTGGTTGGGGATTTTGTAATGATAGTAAATGGTGATTTTCAGTGTTTCATTTTTAGATCACTATTATAGTGGCTCTGCGATATTATTTATTGATTTTGCGCATTTTATTTGATCGTTTCACTTAGACATCATGAAGCTATATGATGGATATTGCAATTTTGACCACTCCTGTACAACATAATGTATGTGTATGCCTATTCGTTATTATTATTTATTACGCAAATACCATCATGATATTATATTTTATATAAGTTGCTGGGTATATAATATGTATATTGTATATGGATCGGCAGCTGATATATTATAGTATAGTGGTGCAGTCAGCTGGGTAGAAGCGCGCGTCTTGTTTTCGCGCGCGGGCACGTCGCGAATCTTACATCAATTTCGAATGATTTATCGGATCCTAGTGGAGATAGTATCCCCATATTATACAGTTGGAGGTAAAAAGAGGGCATGCATTGGATTGCCCTATAGTGGTTTCGTCTGTTTCTCGTCTCTTCCAAGGTCTTTTGCTCTATATACATATATATATATGTGTACCTATACAACTACAATAGGACAACAAAAGAGTCAAAACACGACCGCGTTGCCCTCGTCTCTAAAGTTATGCGCTACGGTGTATACAATGAAAAATATATTATATAGGTTATATATTATTATCTATGGGCTCTTAAAACTGACAGTTGTGACGGGTCTTCCTTTTGCTGTCTCCGTATCGAAAAATTGAAAACCAATGACACTTGTAGAGGTGAGCGAGCGTCACTCCTCTCCACTCTTCACAAGCCAACCCTCGATGCTTCATGTCGACACGTGAATACAACGCGACCGACAGTTCGCCACCACCGCCGCCGCCACCGTCTTGTGACCTACCTATACCTATTCATTATCATATCGAAGGGCACACGCATTATTGTATTATATTATTATTATTATTATAATGATTTTTTTTTTGTATATTTTTTCTAGCATATTTACACAATGTGATTATACAAGCGGAACAATATACATAATATAATATTTTAATATAAACGCACTTCGAGTCAAATCTCTACAAAAATTATCCTGAGAGTAGGTACATAAGTAGGTAGTATACGCCTCTCGTGAAACGCGTTGCGTAGGAAAACCGGCGATTACCAAAGCGACTGTACAACAGCACATTATAATTATAGCTTATATTATAACCTGCAATAGTATAATAAAAATATGTATTTTAATATACAAAAAAGTAACACGAGTTTAACAAACACTCAACACACGATATTATATTTATATATAACATTTACACATAATTGTTAATTTCTAGATAATACTCTGCAGAATATTTTAGTATATACGATGCAAAGATAAATATGTTTTTCGTCTATTATAGCTACCTCGTAAAAATTCCTTTAACTCGTTGTTTGATTAATCTATCATTATGCAATTACAATGTAATGTATTTTAACTATTGAGTTCATGGATTTATTTCCTATCACAACACTAGATACATTTAGTAGTCATTTTTATTATATTTAAGATAATAGTATGATTAACTACAGGTACCTATCGTCTTTATAATATCGGCCGTAATATTATATTAAACACTACGGGTGCGATGACAATTCGATAGTTTCGATAAAATAATATCATTATTACTGAAAAAAAATAAAATGAAATTTATTATACAAAGGAAATCTCTCATTTATAATAATAATTATTGTTCGCGTTCTCGACTAGTTTATTTTAACCTTACTCAATCTTAACGATGTTATTTTATTATCGTTTACACTCCATTTGAACTAATTTAACATATAATACAGCGCCGGCGCGTAAGTTAGCTAGAATTGCTATGTATATCGGACTTGTCGAATTATTCGTGTGTCGTTTATAGAAATGATGTATTATTATTTTATTAAACGATCATAATCTGCTGCCTAGCACTAAAAAAACTTAACATTAACACTTTTTGTTCGATATTGCGTCTAAAAACCGATAATATTTAATATTAGTGTTGTAATATGCAGAGTGCGTGATATATGTTATAATAACTAAGTACACAGGAGCCGCACCGATGTCGTTGGGGGGAGAGTGAGGGCGGGTCCCGCTAATTATTTTCGCCGATCGTAAACATTTATGCTTATAATATACATATGTGTTTATATATAGCCTTATATATTACGAACGCCACACGCACATACGATGCGAATAAATAAAAAATGCATTGGGGAGGCCTTCGTTCAGTCGATTTTTATAGCGACCTTTTCAAATTTGCATAATACGTCACGTAGGTATATTATATAGTACGTGTCCGTTTTTTTTTTATTTGGTGGGTGGTTTCCTTGTAATATTTATGCCACAGGTAAATGTGTCGTAAATTATACATAATAATCATATTACGGGATGTACACCAGTGTAACAATATAATATATATTCGCGCGTAACACTTTTGCGCGTTCGCTGCTACTGGTTGGTGTATCGCGTATTATATTATATAATATAAACATATATTATTATGTTGTTGTCGCGCGTGCACAATCGCGTACAGAGGAGTTTTACTCGTTTTGAATAACATCTGTCCGAATCGAAATGATGTGCCCGCCGTGTCAAATTCCCATATAAAATATTAAAATTTATTATATCTCCTCCTTATATGATTGTCTATATTTTTGATTTACGTCTCGGCGTTATATTATGTATTATACAAATATATTATTATATGTATCGGAGTCCGAGTAGTGGCTGGACCCGTGGTTTTTCCAGTTCAACTGATAAAATGTTTACAAAAAAAAAACAAATTGAATAAACACCCTCTTTAGCCATCAGTTGGTCGTGGCCCATAGAGAGCAAATCTCTTTTTTCTATTATTATTATTATTATCATCATCATATGAGGGAGCATTGTTGATCTGAATTTATATATATACAATGTACATACAACATTTATATGAATAAACCTGATAAACTAAAATGCTCAGTGACCTGCAAACTTTGTGCGCCTCAACTTACACTGTGAATATTGCCTTATGCGTCATCATCGCCATCGATGCGATATTAACGTGTGTTTGATGTTGAAAATTATATTGATAGTGGTTGAAAATATTATTTTATGGTAATCGCTGATCACACAAGTAGATTTTCTGTTTAGGTGCTTCATAAAGCACTATGTAACAACATACATAAATGCGATTTATATATTACGACTTGGTAATTTTGTTAAAGTTAAAATTAGAAAAAAGTGCAATATCGACATTTTGCTAAGTACAGAATATTATCACTTACCGCTTCCACTCCTCTTAACTTTAAATGGTTATTTATTTAAGAAGAGTATGATCGAAGAATAGGTTTGTTCTAGAATACGCATTTAAATTATAGTAGTATTAAAAATTAAAACAGATGTTCACATTATCAAGTATAAATTTGAATAAAAGTTATTTCATCATGACGACATGTAAGTATATGAATGATACTTGAAATTACCCTATAATGTAGGTAAATAATAAATATATTAACCGTTCGTAGTTGGAACATTTAAATACGAATAATGAATTTATGTTGTTGGTCAAATAACATATAGTATCGTTAAAAATCCTGATCTACAAGGCCGTACCTGGGGGGGTTCACCATCCCCCCCCCCGGAAAGTTTTTCGTGTTATATTAGTTTTTTATAGAACAATTTGTAACAATAATTCAAATAATATTGTTATTATCTAGATCCACACGATTGTACGTCATGTACATTGATATAATATCGTACCATATCAAAAAATTCTTTCGTTTATTTTAATAATATAATATTATGTTCAACTACGTATATAATAATGGTTTTAAATCTACATGTATAAACGACGTATTAACATATTTAATCAATATAATATACGATAAGTTTATTTTGTTGACAATTTGTTGGTGTATTGGATTTGGAGATTGCAGAACTTTTAAAAAATGCAATATTATTGAGGTCATTTCTGTATTTTTATCGGTAATGCATAATTATTATATCGACATATTATAATTTTAATAGGTTTATCATTTCTATAACAAAATTAATATTATAAATATATAGGTATGTTTATATTATTTATATAATAAACTTGTTATTTTTATAAACCTTGCATAGTAACTATATATTTACTATATAGTATGGTCAATTAACGTAATACAATATATACATATATAATATAAATTCACATGGTTCTTCAAGATACATCAATGTATTTATTAATATTATAAGTATTTAAATATTTTGAATTTTGACTGTATATAGGATATTGTCGTTTTTCGACGATAACATAATATAATAATATTATATAGTGCGCGAACCGTATTCTTAATTTTTATCAGCTATTATTATAATTTGTAAGATGTTAATCGTGACTTATATAATTATTATGCTTGATAAATATATTCGACGATTCTCACATAAATTTTTAGAAAGTATATATATACTAATATTGTGTTATATTACCTATATGGCTATATATGAATAAGCTATAATCATGTGGCACAGAGAGACGTCCCTAGTCCCCACACAAGGTACATATTTTATTATGCGATGAATAATAGGAGAAAAATAACCGACATAAATATGCGTTCAATACGTCTGATGCAAAAAACGACTGATTAAATAATAATAAGCGCAATGGTGAAAAATAATCGTTTCCTTGTCTTAGAGTCTTGTTGTTTTCGAAAACGTCATACAGCGAGTGATTTAGAGAGTAGTACGTGCAAATTGTAAACATTTTTTTTTTTTTGAAAACATGTCCCTCAAGAAAAAGTGTGGCACTTATACCTATGTATAATATATTATGAAATATGTTCACAATCGGTGAGATTATATTGTTATATTCTATATAATATACAAGTCCAGTTCTGAAATGCATGTACACACGTTGCGACCAGACTTCCGCGACATTTTTTTCATTTTGTTTTTGGACCGCTCAGAGGGGATTTCGCATTTGGTTTGATAAAAATAGGGGTTGATTTAGTGCCTTTTAATGAAAAGAATCGCGTCATTTTTTTTTCGGTATGTTTCGGTGTTTGGCTCCCGTATATATCGTTAACGACAAAAGTGTCTGGGGATTTTTTTTCCCAGGGTCCATTACTCAATTAAATTAAAATATATTTTTATTTTGTCTAAAAAACAAAATAAAGAGGCTTTTGTGCAAAAGTGTTACGCACGCACGCGTGTCCATCATTCTTTCTTCCGTTTTTCTCTCAAAAACCGACAACGAGATACGCGACGGTGGCGCATGCGCCTCTACTCCGATTGGAACATCTGTTGCCTGGTATCGCCGCCCGGTAAACAAACGCGCGCGCACCGTAAAAGAATCCGTGACCCTACTCGCGGCCACATGACAGCAGTCTGACTCGCTCCCATCGCACTCCGTCGTGTTCGCGCCGCTACGACGGACGTTAGCTGTTTGTCGATGTCGTCTCCGTGCTCATATTCGTTGTTATCGCCGCCAAAAAGTTTCCGAACGTCATTTACGTAATAGTTACACTAACGATAAAATATCTCGTTATTTTTTTATACACTTTTATTTTGGAATTACACGGGTCTATTCTAAACAGTTATTGTTACAATCGTGCGTTTAGCACGTATCACGTGCAATTGTAACCATGTTAAGTGCCGCTACAAAATGGGTGACCACGACACCATCGTCGTCGGAACCTAAGACCGAAATGGGACCACCTTCGAGCCGCGGTACGGTTCTCAGAGTGCATGAGTCGTTTTTGAGATCGCTCAAACGCCGGTCGCTTCGCGTGAAGAGGTCTAAATCGTTAGTAATCGCTGAAAAAAGAAAATCAGGTAATACGAACAATAATGTTAATAATTAATATACGAACTACATTAATAATGCAAATTGCTTGTATATCTATGTATTATATATTTTTAGGTATCTAATATTTATATATCTTGTGTAATTTTTAGTAAAAATGGTTTAAAATCTCTGTAGACTGTAAAGTGTAAAAGTAATAGCTGTATTTTCGTTTGCGAGAGATTATGTGTAACTTTTTTTTATGAATAATTTACTTTTATCATATACGAGTATTCATCGATTTATAATATAATATTATGTCATTGTTATAATGATATAGGTACTATACTATCTATAAACATACGTACGAGCGACGTGTATTCAACCGAGTGAAACGTTTCTAATGCTTTTTAGATCTGACTTAATTGATTTTCCTATAAGCATATATCGAGTTATACGTATACTACACGCATTGTAAGTGTAACCTGCCTTACCAGAACTAATTGTTTTTACAGACGTCCTTCGAATCGTATGCGTAACCCTATGTTTTATTGTCCGTAAGGTGTAGTGTATCTACGTATTTTGATATTGACAAGTCTTATTCGTATATTTCTAGATGGAAATTATAATATACGTATATATTTATATACATGCATTGGGGCGTTTATGTATAATATCATGTAGATAAGCGCGATCCACTTCATCACATAATATATAGAATAGTAATGATAGTCTCCATAGAAAGACGTTTATTATTCCTGTTAAATTATAGATTTAGTTCAATTTTATCTATTCATATTTATATAGTTTGGAAAAACGAAAATATGGTTTTCTGCGATATTTTCTGCGTATACTTATACGTAATATATTATGTATATTCCAGCATTCTGATATTACTAAAGTAGCTATGCCAAGTATATATCTATCATCATTATATTATGCGATGTACCTATTAAACTTTGACTTTTTGGGGTATTTATTTGTATACTCTGTTATAAAATTATAAAATTATGTTGCGTTCAGATAATTCAAAGCTCTGCAATGGTTTGGGTACTAGTGCATTAAATACTTAATTAATTTGCCATCATTAGTTGTTGTGTACACTCGGAAGTAATCGGCTTAAACTTTTTATTTTTTTACTCTTTCTGCTAATAAACATTAAAATAATAATATTTATGTTTAACTCTGATAAAAAATAACATCTGTGCCCCCCTCTAACTTTTGCTTAAACAATATTTTGTTTGCTAAGAAAATTGAGTTTTTTTTATTAGAACGGACAAAACAAAAATAAATCTAATATTTTACGTTTTATTTTTTTAAATTAATTTACATAGGGAGTCTTAACGTCATATATGGTCGTTTTCTATAGCCCTATACAGTAGGTAACGGCGCACAACTGTGGTTTCACCCGCCAAAATGAAAAATGACCCACGGCGCCTACTAAATTTATTACATAATATACCTGCAGGAGGGTCTGGTATTTTTTGGTGGCAACATAACACGCTGATTTATATCATGCTGTATCTGGATACCATTATATACAATCACCGTGAATTTTGTTCTGTATATAATATTATTGTTTTAAAAATAATATAATAGCTAGTCCCCCAAAATTGTTTAACTCCTAATGAATATGATTAAATATATAAGTAGGATATAATGGATGACCCCCTCGGATTTTTTTTCGCAGTCGTTTGGATATTGTACAACTTGTATACGCTGCTGCTTCTATAAATTTCAATCTACCCCCTTAGATATTATTCTTTATGTTCCATTAAATCGTGTGGACCTTTTAAACAAATTAATTTTAAACCAGAAAAAATACTAAAAAAATAAAATACCATTGCTGAGAAATTTTTGAACATTAGTAAGGATTTACTCGTAAATGTATTTCCTACTTAATTGTACAAATATCTAATCTCTAGTGTTTATATAGTTATGTAAAACCGGCTGTAAACATAGATATACTGTTTGATTATTCGTTATCATCGCTCGAAAATGGAAATCGCAAGCAGCAGCCGTTGTCACCGACTCTTAACCTAATGTTATTATTTTATCCACTGAAAGTGTATATAGGTACACTTATATATAGTATACTAGTATAGTTATGTATATGCAAGTAAAAACAACTATTTTAAACGCATGTATATACATTGTATATGTGCATATGTATTGTATACATCATATTGTTGCAGTACTCTGGAGGTAAGAGAAACGACTTGTAAACACCGGAAGAGACGACCTACCTGCTATGTATATATTCCTACTACTGTTTATGTATATCTCCCGTCATATCTCGTGCGTTATTATTTTTAAATATTTGTTCAGCTTTCAAGGGAAAATTATTTTAAGTTCAATGCTGCATTATTTGTATTAAAATAATATGATACTTATTTATCGATTTATATTTTATGTGCAAATTACGTTAATATTAACGATATATATCTCATATTAGTATGAGATTCTCGGTTGGTTATTAATTATTATACATAGGTATATAACTCACACTAAGAAAAAAATTACAATTATTAGGAATAATTTATTCAGAGGCTTCTTTTATGAGCTAAATATACTGCAGAAGAACGGAGGATGAACAATTTTTTTAGGCCGGATTTTCAATTAGCGGTATTTGAGTATGAAATGAACCATTTGTTTATTATATTATCTCGGTAAATATACACTGCACTCTGGTTGTACGCGCGTATGGTTTAGTCGCTTAGCCGTTTTTCTTAAAAAAAAAAAGTCTTCATAGTTTCGACAGCGTGTGTTCCGTCCCAATTACGAGTAACACTGAAATTGCAATTTACATAACAATAAATAAACGTGTTTTTTTCTATACCAACTGTGTATAATATAATGAACTGAACTGTTGCCCCCTCCAAAAAAAAAAAAAACAACAACAACAATTGTAGAATTAGCGTCGATGAGTTGTGCACGCATATGTACAATCGCCTGCAACGTCTTGAATTTGCATACATATACGTCTGTTATGTACAAATATATGCATAGCTTATTAGTTATTAGTTTTTTTTTCAAGCCACAAACATCAAAATACACACTTACTCATTCTCTTTTTGAGCGTACAGATTCTTTCAAGATGGTATCGCATTTTCCATGCTTATCATTATCGACGCAAAATTGTATTATATGTTAAGTATTATCCATACATGATATAATTAATCGGGATACACTCATTTTTGGGTGAAGTAAAGTATTTTTTTTTAACAAAAAAAGATTTTATACAGCTTGAAGTATTTAAACCAACATAGAATCTTACAGAATCTTTTTTAAATAAATAACTATAAATACATAGATAAAGGTATAGGTATTGGTTTTAATTAAATATTCATAATATTAAATATAATTGTCCTAAAAGTCTTTTAGATTTCTTTTTGAAAATTAGAATTTAATTTAATATTTAAATTTACCATGCATTTCTTTGGGAAGTATAGGATTTTTAATAAGATATACTTTATACTTATGTATTGTACCTATATTAAATTAGCTTAAAAATCATGTTAGTGTCAATTACTCAGTTTATAAAATTATAATATTTAAATTAAAATACTATACATATTTTTACATTGCAATAAAATACTAATAAAAATATTGTGATCATAAATCCCTTTTTATAATTACCAACCCATCATTGTTGTGTGTATATGGGAGGCATTGTGAAAAGTAAAAAAAATATATATAAATGTTTTGGACGATACGCGGACGGAATTTTTAACTAGCGAGATGGCGACAAGACTTTCCTGTAGGTATAGATAAATATGTATAATGTATATGCACGCGACGTGATCGGATTACGTTTGTTCGAAAAAATAGGATAATATATACGAGGGGCTCGTGGAGGACGATATATGTATAAATATACGTCATACCGGAAGTTCGTGGTATAGTTAGCTATGTTAGGCCTTTTTATGCTGGCATACATCGATCAAACCTACAGTGTATATACTACGTGTCGTATATTATAAAAACCGTTAGTTTCGTTAAAAAATAAAAATTTGATTGCAATATATCTTAAATTTCCAACTTAATAAAAAAATGTTTGAAAATGTTTTTATATAGGTACTCTTGAAAACTATAATGTTCCCCGAACAAGTGTTTACGGTGAAACAAAAATCATTCGCGCTTTACATAATGTCAACCGCAACAATAAAACTATTTATTGCACATGATACATCACATAGGAGTATATGTGGTTATATTAACGCGTATATTAAAAGTTCATACGAATGTCGGTTATTTACAATTTAATGAATATTATATTTATTTAACGTGTCCTATATAAATGGTCTCACAGATGTGCGTATAATTATAATCACGCGAAAATGAGTTTATATCGTCGTGAATCCATTTTACTTGTAATAGAGTAGGTATACCTATTATATACATATTCATATTATATGGCGTTTGGAACTTTATCAAAATATGATGCTGCATAAATAGGTCGTTGCGGACAAGGCTTAGAAATGTTTGTAGATAATAACAACTGAGCTAGCGAGTGTTTGTACATGCATATAAACTGGGCCATCGTGACGGGTTAATTAGGGTTGAAAACTCGAAAATACCTGTATTATAAGGATGGTTTGGATAAGCCGTGCGTTTTTAAATTTAATATTTTTTTGATATACAATGAGGTGTATCTAATATTATATTATCCATACGTGAAAAATAAGAATCGAGTTTGCGAGAAATTTACCACGTTTACTACGTACAGTCAAAATCGAATTTAAAATGAATTTACCGACGAACAAAATCGAATTTTCGGATGTGGTTTAATATTATGTTTAAGATATATCATCTACCTCAGTGGTAAGTGGCAAACACATGCACACGCACGCATGCACACACCATCATAATATTTAATTTAATATGACGTATGATAATATAGAAAAAAAACTGTGTTCATAAAATTATACTAAATAACTATATCATCTCTTATATTATATGTATAATATCATAATCATTATTTACTTTTATTATACATATTAACTAACTAGTATAATAAATAATATTAATATTATTCAATTAAAGTTTCACATCCTAAGTGAAATAACATTGTTTAAAAGTATATTAAGAAACAAATCTATAGGGGGAGTTGCCATGTCCCCTAAATAATCCTTAGTATACGCCACTGACCTACCTGACTGCCGTATAGTTACCACATATAAAAATGGTGCCAGTAAAAATCCTTTTAGTACAGTTTTATGCATTTATTTATGACCGTTGCAGCACGGGAAAAGGCCGCATGTACAATAATATTATTTATATTATTGTAATATAGCAATATACGGGACGCACAAAGTCAATATAGAACCGCGGGGCGCCTTGATACCCTCGTTTGACTCGACAACAAAACAACGGCTCGTGCAGTTTAAATAGTTGGAATATAATTTTTGCACCACCACGGAACTCCCGTGTTTTGTAATACCTACAAATAATAATTCTTAATGGAAATTTTGAATACGGTTTTTTTTTCAGTTCATTTTCTCCCTTCAAAACGCGCACTGGTTCGCGTGATGAAAATTAAGGGGATATAAATATATTAATATTATGTTATCGTTGCAACAACTATTTTATATATATCGTATCAAAGAATCTAGGCGCCAACAGTCTACGCGCACTATATATACATGTGGAATTGCGTGCAACGTATCATATGAATGTAGCCGAAGCGGCTACTAGCTTCGCCCCCTATTTTATCGGTTCGGCGTCGTCAACGTCTCCAAAAGCGGGGATACCGTACACATGAAAAGTTCGCGTCGGGTGTATGCATGGTAGTTACATATATATATAATGCTGTGTATACCTTAGAAGGCGTTCTTTGGTTGCTCAAATTTGACGAATACCATATATTATTATAAGACAGTATAATGATGCGTAACTTGTTTAACCTATAGATCCGGGACTGTACCTATTTGATTTTCATCGACATTTTGAACGCATTATTGAATTAATGCAAATTTAATGAAACTCTTAATAATATTATGTATTAAATAATTCAGAATACAGATATAATATAAACTAGTATATGTGCGTCGCATTTATACAAAAAAAAAAAATCTGTTTTTATAGCAATAACAATATAAAAATATATTATTATTTGATCTGTTTCGTATTATTTTTCTTATTACATTTTTTTAAACATCTTTAATTTTAATTCGGTATAAAGAGGTTAAAGAAATAAAAATATTTTAGTATCGCCCTCAGTCGTACCCATGTAAATTACGACAGAAAATTCTGCTGTTAATAAAATTAAGTTTACGTGTTTCGTGACTCGGCAGCTGCAGCTAGCGTGCAGCTTAAAATATTCGAACAAACCCGCCTGAGTCCTGTTTGGGAAAAGCTGTATTTTAGCGACCCTATTTCCCCCATGTTGTTGTATGCTACTGGGCTTGTGTATTTTCAAAATTAGCAAAGTCTTCGATAATATTTCTTAGTTTATTACTGTATATTGCCATCGTGTTATTTACGTTTTTATATTTGGGGAAAGCAGGGCTGTCTTTTTGGTGACCCTATTTACTTCGTGTTATTTTATGCGATATTGGCCTTGTATATTTTTAAATTCAGAAGATTATTTATTTTAGATGACAGTCGTATCTCATTTATTTTTGTGTGAATTTTGAAGTATCAAGCCAGTATATCGTAAAAATATATAGAACGCTGTATATGAAACTAAAATAATTGTCTTAAAAATCGAACGCACTATTTAGGTATATATAATATGATATTGTTTATATTGGTTTTTCGAATAGCGTAAGCATTTTACGTTATTGATTTTAGTAAAGAATATAATATAATCTAAATTTATATATAAAAATAATAAATCACCCTTCAATCCTCTTTGTGCAGCAGATTCGATTATTTTGACTCGATGATCGAGTTAACCCCGTCGAGCGCTATTTGTTATCGTCATCTTGTACATACATGTCTACACAGAGGGTCATATCGTTATATAATCGTATTTATATACTACTTTTGTTTTATATACAATACATTTATATATATATATGTGCCTACTGCGTCACGGGAGTTTTAAAATCGAATTACAAAGTTTGAATTAGAGCGGAGTGAAGGAACTTTTGTTGTGTGTATATATATATATATATTATATTTACAAATTTGCGATTGGCTTGGACGGTCGATTAGTTCAACTTTACAAGAATTTGCTACTGTATGAAATTAATTATTATTGTTCATAAATTCGGTTAGAATACGTTCTTCAAAAACGATTCCATTTTCGTAGACTTCGCTGTTACAACAATAAAATATGCGCATTGTCCCTTCGTATTTGTTATAAAAATACTTAAGATTTTTTAGAGGATTAGAGGGTAACAAAATTTAGTTTGACCACGCGCAGTTGAAGGATAAACGATTTAGTTCCAACCGTTAGTATATTATACGATGTTAGGCCGCGTAACTGTATATAAGTATCTACGACTATACTCACGAAGAAAGGGAACAACCGCACGATAAAACCCTTCGTCTAATACACATCACATGCATTTTCCTTTATAGATTACAACCACGTACCTCATATATTAGTTCCGCATACAACTTCACTATTACTATCATTGTTCTGTCTAAAAAAGAATCTGACAGATAAACATCGCGTGTATATCATCGACTGACCACGAGACCCACGGAAGCCGTAATAACTTGCATATTTTTTGTCCAAAGGTGGCCTATTCCAATCCGTAAACCTTAAACAAAACCTAATACAATGGACACACCACTACTTAGTGTACAGCGTAAATAAAATTGTGCATATAAATGAAATGGAATTCGTGACTATATCTTATGATCGCACCTTGACTATACTATTCTAAAAATAATAAATATTGATTTATATTAAAATATTGTTTCCACTGGGAGTTTATCGCGTATTATCATAACGCTGCTGAGAATGTTGTGGTTTATACTGTTTATAGTGTTTATACCGCACATGTATATTTACGTACGTTATTTTTTTTATATAAATGTAACTATATATATATATTATAACTTATAACGTGTGTAGTATGATATGTGTACTATATAGGCCTGCATGAAGGGTACACTTGGAAAAGCTTCAGTCCATGATTTATGTATTTATGTGTATAAGTATATATGACATTCAAAAGCTTATACGCGGGCATATAAAGTACACAATTTCTTTTGGGGATTGTTTTTTGGTGTATTTGTCACCGATAAAAGTACGTAAACATGAAACACAGTAAGTTGAATTATTTATTTATCATTGTCTCGGTGGTTTCATCTTCTGTTTTGCATTTGAAAACACGTATCCAACATGGAAAAAAGTCATAAAACCTGGAATTACAATTTAAAGTGAATTGGTAAATTATTTTAAGAACAAAACAAAAATTATTATAATGTTATAAAAATATTACCATCATATACTATCTAGGTAATGTAGTTTCGACTTCTGTTTATTACTAATTAAAATATTTTTTTAGATATTATATAACGTGTCCGACTTTCTTTGTCCTGCAATGTATACTTAATATAACTTACGCATAATTATTTGAATACCAAATAAATATTAATAATTCTTTAAACATTTACCCCTATAGATTAAAACTAATAAACCTTCTTCTTTTTAAATATACATCAAATACTACTTATAAATAAAAGAGACTCCAAAATAGTGAAGTACACCAATGTTCAACAATTTTAACTGGGTAATACAATAAGATTACCGACGAATACAGTGAGATATTGTACTGCTGCAGTATATAAGGTTTAGTTACTCTGTCATACCCTGTTCTATGGTTCTATTTACAGCAATACTGCATAATATAATGAACAACCTATATGTATATGTATAGTATGTATGATAAAAAATCTCCTCGCGCGCTTTCCAAATTGTAAACCGTGCGCCGAATCATTAAACTGCCCACTTCCGGTGCGTATACAGTTTTTTCTTCAATTCCGTTCCCTGCAACAGCAGTAGCAGCAGCACGCGCGTTCCCAAAACCGTATAACCACAGCGATCACTTGCGTATTTATTCATACACATATCTATATAACATGCATGTGAATACACAATGGACTATGGCGGTAATATGAACCCTGCAATTTATTGCTCGCGCACAATTATATATTATTATATGTATTGTTCATAACTCTCTATTTTATTATATTTTTTTGCGTCTTGCCACTGGTTTTTTCTCCTTATTTTATTCCTTTCAGTTGGGAGTATTGGTTTTATTGAACCTTAAATATTTTTATTACATGTATTTGATGTGAAATATAATAATAATCGCTTTTCACTCACACATATACTAATATAAATATGTATTCTGAATTATCACAAATTTTCCTACTACAGCCGGCTAAGCACAATATCACTTCCTCTGATTTCGGAAAAACTTCACTGTGACACTGTTCGTTTTAAATTTTGTCAACAAACGCATGTATATATATATATATAATATACTCTATAAATATATAGACGTGACATGAATCAACATTTGTGTTTTTGTGTCATTCGTTATAGTACTTTGTATATAATATATATATATATAGGCTACAATAGCATTTTTCGAATTTCATTTGAAAAAATCTGGGTAGAGATGCCGATCGTGACAACTTTAAGCAATTACTCCGCTATGTTTGCGATACAAAATTTGAAAGACCTTGTAGTAAACTATATATTATCTATATAGATCCTTAAGTATCTATATACACATTTCAAGTAGCAGTAGATAGAATAGCGTCATAGAAAAGAATGAGAAAAGTATTTTTATATACACTACCCGCATTTGTATGAGATTTTGGCAAAAAAGTTTTTGCCTTTTTTTTGCGTTCAGTGCTTATATACTCATATATATATATATATATATATCTGTCATTACGTCTCTATTTATTATACAGGAGAGCACTGCACTCATGCTTGTTGAGCATTCCAGTCGTAAATTTTCAAAATCGTCTGGTTTACCTGTTTTATTATTTTTTTTTTTTGGGAGGAGGGGATTTTCGCATCCTATAATGAACGAATATATTATATCTTATATCGTTTGAAAAAAAAATGTTTTTCTTTTTTTTTAACCGCTCCTTCTTTCGTTAGGTGGCAAGTGGCAACGATTGTAGCTTAGCAACAATAATAATATAACAAAATGAAAATAAACCGTAAATCGATGTGAAACCTTTAAAACATTTACATTTTCCTAGGCATGTAATATAATAATGCGTATATTGTGTGTACAGCATACTATGCAGCGTGTAATAATTTTATATAGCGTAGGTTTATACAACAATGACTACTTGTAACCTATGAGAGGCGGGACCTGGTTATGAAGTAAGGGGGTGGTGGCTGGTAGTCGAGGTCGAGAAGAAGTATATATTGACGGCATTGTTGCTATCGTGTTATTATTTTGTATTTTTCTTTCTTTTTACGGTCAGAGAAACCGAAATCATATTTATAAGGTATACTAAGAGAACGGTGGCGCGAAGAAATAATATAACCACAACTCGACGGCGTGACGTGGTAACCCTCTCGATTTCACGATGGCACAACACCGTTCGAAATACGCGTGTTGCGTTTATAATAATATATATATATACCTATGTATATAATATAACGTACAAGGTAATTTTTATTTCTCACCAAGAAAATATTTGATTCATATTTTTCAAACTAGCACTGTTATTGTGTTTTTTTTAACGAATTTTTATTATATTATGTAATACCTACGTGTATACATGTACTGTAGTTTTTGCGCGTATTCATTTAGTCTTAGTCTAAATTAGGTACATGTAGTTCAGAAAACCATTCTGCAGCTGATGCTGCTGCTACCGTACTTATATTACTACTTTTGTATGTATGTGTTGTTTCTATTATGTATGTACATTTTTCACGTTTGTATATTTAAGGCGTCCAAAACTTTCCTTACATTTAGAAATACATGCATATTTATTGTATCGATTATTATCGCTACGAACCAATACAGTTTATTATTAATATAGATTGTAACATTTAAATTTACACGATTCGAGCAATGGCGTTAAAATTTCAACGATAGGTAACCCGACTAACGACGACTATAATAATATCTACGCAGTACCTGTATAATATAATACATATCCTCTTATATAAAATATTTAAACGCTTTTAAATAATAAATCGATATATATAGACTTACTACCGTATCCATATAGTCATTATACTGGGAATAATGTATTGGTTGCTTCGGAAAATGGTTGTTGTTCGTAAAATTATACACAACGAATAACGCTCGTCGGGGGTACTACGCAAAAACTCAATAACTTTCAATTTTCTGTTTTTTTCTTGTATTAGGAAAAAAATAAGTCTTTTTATACATAATATCATGTCATTGCCTAAAAACAAAATCCTAATTGCATTTATGCTCGCTCATTGTCTTATTGTAATACTGAAACTATAATTACGGTGTCCGCTTGAGTTTCTTTTTAGTCGTTATCCCACGATATTCAAGATAACCCCAATCCGAGGTTTTCACTGTGTTAAAATCTTCTCAACTCTATATACTTACTTACCTGTGTATGTCCCTGTTGTATAATGACTTTTTATAATTAATAATATTTCACAGCTACGATCATTGTATAGCTTAAAGTATAATGTCTTATGAATTTCAAGTTTTGCTTTCAAAGTTTCTTAACAGCTCAAGATAGCCTGCATTTTCTACAGCCAATTCATATAAATGCTTTAAAAAGCCTGGTAGAGTCTTTAGGAGTAATAAGTATATTATATTTATTGTGGACAAAGATAACACTCTACGTGCACTACACACATCGTAGAATAACGTTTTGTGGTGTCACTGTAACTTACTATAGACGTTTAAAAACCAATCCACTTTCAAGATCGCGTGTATAATATAAACGTGCCATACGTAGTCGCGTGTATCTATTGGGTTAGGGCTACCTCTATGGACTCTATACATATTGTACAACATATTATTATCGGTTATATATTTAATAATTTATATAAACTCTAGTTTGTGGTGCAGCACTATACTGCAAATTGTGTATATTACATGTCACTATACATTATACTGTATTATTTTGTGCAGTTTACTTCGACGACAGTTTCTTGCATGATCGTTATTTTAAAAAGTATTAACTTCTCTCTAAAATTTTTAAATTAAATTAATAAAAAGTATACTCAAGTTGCGACGGTAAAGTTCTTGAAGATTTAAATAGAAACGGTGCGTGCTGGATTGCATATTACACAACTCGTTTAACGCACAATTAAAAGTGATTACATATAAATGTTAAGTAGAATAAAAGTTTTATGTGTGTCATCTTTATACATATAGTCAATTTTCTAAATTTTTAAACTTTTGTATTTTATTTCATGTAATATTCAATTATTAATGATCGTTGTTTATAAAAATAAATTTTTGTTATATAATTTAGAGGGAGAGTGTTTTACAGATTTAAGTTTCGAGTTAACAGTTGTCCTGAATGGGGAGCGTATATACACGGTATTTATCTTATATAGCATATTATAGAACTGCGGTTATCGTGTCTATCGTACAAGCAATTTGAAAATCAAAAAAACAGGAATCGCGATGTGTGGACTGTAGTGTCTGTACCTACCTACCTACCATATATAATAGACATAATCGTACCAAAATCGTTTTGTAAATTTCAAGTATAAAAAAAAATCTGTGAGACGGTGCAATAATAAATTTGTGCATGTGGCTGTTGGCGCCGCTCCTGCAGAAAAAAATAAAATTAAAACAACTAATTATTACAAGTGCAACACATATAGTAAAATCGAGTCGTTACGTCGTTTTTGTTTTACAACAATCTCTTCCTCTCTATCTCTCCGTCTCTTTCCCGGTTATGACCATGTACATATACTTAAAAGTTTATTACTCACAATACATACAATACATACTCGACCGGTGTCGCCCTTTACTCGCGTCGCTTAAACCGACGCGCCCCGCGTGCTCGCTTTTGTGCACAAACGTATGCGTTCAAGTATATATTATACATTATTATGTGTTGTTTTTATGCGCGACGAACAAAAGCCGAGTATAGTATAATAGTCTGGATATAGTATTTGTGTGTGTGTGTGTGTATGTGTGTCCTTACTCCCCTACGCTAGTAGTTCGAGTCGCGCGATGACTCATCGCCGGCAGACTAAAAGCCAAATAAAAATAATATGGGTATAGTGTACATCGTATATACAGGGCATCTCAAATGTCACTTGATGAAGTTGGCAAAGATTGCATATATTATTATATTATATACAAGCTCTGACCGTTACGTAAAAGCTTCTGCACTGCGCCTGTTTTTGAAGACTCTGTATAGAGTATACACAGTAGCGATGCACCCGCGAGGCAAAGAGCTGTGTGCCTGTGTATAACGTAAACACTCTGTAAGTATTATAATAATATATTATAATATACACTGCACTCGTGGGCCATTCTTTTATATTCCGTCTTTCCCGTCACTGCGTGATCGATAAGACATTTGGGGTAGCAGTTATATATCATCATATAATATATATGTACGAATTCCTAATAAATATATGGGTTGGATCATACTCGTATACATAAAATAAACTGAATGAATATTGGCCAATGCTGATTTTTTATAACGTCAAAATGTTTTACTTAAAATTTTTCAACAAAACCTAGTTATTTATTTATTTATTCTTTTGTTATAAAATCTTTACCATAAAGCGATTAAGCCAGTTCTTATGGAGAGGTGAATTATATAGTGATGTTTAAGGGGGGCTTCTAAGCCCACACTTGTATTACAAATTAGCTCTCAGTCATCATAATCTTTATAATAATTTTACAGTTTTAAACCATACTATTTCGTTTCGTAACAAAAACGATTGAAACTTATAATCTTTTATTTTTGCTTCTGTTTATAGGTACTGCAAGAAATTATTAGTATTTATATATTATAATATTATATTACCATCTGCTATGGGCATTTATTAATGTAAAATAAGTTAGTGAACATTAATACATTGTTTTCCTTTTTTTATATATTTATATAATCATAAGGCTTCAATTCAAATGATTATTATTTATTAGCCTGACCCTTAAAATTTTACATTGATGTTAACTGCTTAAATTTTTTCATATTTTTCAACATTTAATTCACTTTTATTTACTTTATAATCATATGTATATATATAAAATATATATACTTATAAATTATGTTTTCTAGAGCTGTATCCGCATTTAATTATAAATTATTATATGAATCATATATATTTACAACAATATATATTTTATGCATTTAGGTCAAACAACAACAAATGTTCATGTAACTTACATAATATACCTACGCTGCTAAATGTCATGAGGGATGTACGTGTTTATATTCTACTTATAGCTATACATAATATCATTATAGTTTTTTTTCTTTTTAAAAAAAAAGCCGATTAATATAAAATTATAAACTACTTGGCAGACCGTTAAGATATGCAAATATTAAAACTCTTTCAATTATTGTTTGTCATAATATATTACTGTTATTTAATGATATTATATTTATCTGTTATTATTTAAAAATATGTGTATGTGAGCAGTAATTTGAGTATAAAATATACAACATATACGTCCATGGACATACTCTACATGTATTTGCAATTTACAACTAGGTTTTGAACGACATTTTAATACGTCAGCACGTCACTGAACCATCCAGTATAGGTACTTCGAATTTACATAAATAATGGTTTTGCATTTTATTGATACGTGTCATCAATTTATCGTATTACGCTACATATATTTTGTTTTCGTTCCTGCGAAAATATTTGAGTTATATTATAATATTACGTCTACCTTTAATTTCGCAATCTATATTCTATGTTGAATGTTCACCTAAAGGCTAGAATTTTAACCGAAACCTTAGCGGCAATTGATAACGACGTGCCATAATTAATATTATTATTATTGTAGAATAACCTGAACTACAAATGTGCACCTATACATATTATTATTAATTGTTATCATCATGTGCTCGTAATTATTGTAACTATTATTTGCTTCCAGTCGCAGTCGGCAGACGGACGGAAATCCGATTTCACGTTTTGATTACACTATAATAATATATTATAGTTAGCATTTGTATGCCACGTTTGTGAATTTAATTGCTACTAGTTGTTTTTTTTAGTCGTCAATAAAACTCGAAGACTATAATAGTTGCACTACTGGAATCGATGAGTTTAATTCGTTCAAGTGGTATATATATTTATATATATATATAAAGAATTTGAATCGGCGGAATACCAGTTGATTTCCTTTCACTGAAACAGGCAGTATTTTTCAATATTCGCAGCCATATCGGACTATAGAAGCCGACCGTTACGTATTCATAATATGACGATTTATGTCTATCAATCTAATTAATATTTTCTATTCTAATATAATTATGTAATTGTTCTCCTGAACACTAAATTACCAATTCTCGGTGATCGTTTAAATTTTTCAATTCCTAAAATCGGAAGCGTTCCTTCAGGTTGTTTACGCGGGGTACGCTGGCCTGCGACGCATATACGTTTAACCCGTTCATCAAACGTTTCGCAAAAACCGTGATGTTCCCATCATCGTCGTATAATAATATATTATAGTAAATATTAGTATATACGTAGTATAAGTACGCTAGTATAAGTACGCTGTCCTGCCGAATAGCTTTGCTGGGCACGTTCGCCCCTCAGTGAAACAAAATCCTATATTATTATTGTCTATCCACTTCCGTCATCCGATACATGATTTGATGTGTGTGGGAAAACATGACCTTGGACAATGGCGCGCGTTACAATATACTTTATATATTCATCATTGTGTATTATATAACAACAAATACATACAATTCGTCTGTAATTTGGAAAACGCGCTTAAACATAAATAAAACGACTTTATTTTTTGCGTAGTAGTATAATAATAAATTATTATAGTTACTATATATTACCTATATTATGTATTTTTTTCACAAATGTTAATATTTAGTCTTGTGAAGTATATTAATTGTCACATAATAACGTCATCATTTACGGACACTCTTATTTAAACTACAATAGATGTAGGCCGTGGATTTTAATCGTTTATTAAAACCAAGTTACTTTAATTACTCTTTCATACTCTTAAAAAAACATTAATTTATGATTCCCTTAACTTGAGTTACCAATTAATTTTATTACAAAAGTCTCATATGACCTGTAAATATGTCTTTGAGACCACGCATGTTACATTAATATATTTAAATGCCGTTTTTTAACTGTAATCCATTAAACAATTCCAATTTAATGGCATTCGTTTCTTATAGCTTATTGTTGAAATTACTACATTTAAATATTTTGATTTTTTGAGGAATATATTAGGGTGTTACAGAGACTTTTTAGTTTTTAGACATACCTACCGAAACAAACCTTTTCCTGTATGAATAGAAACTGAAAAATATTCAAGAGTGATGGAATAAGTATTAGTTCAGTTTAGAGCAATTTCTCTGACTGAATACGTACGAGTAAACTGAATAACTGACAAATAATTATGATATTTCAACTTATTCCCTCTCCCAAATAAACTGTATATTATACAAAAATGTCCACCCTGCTAACAACTTTTAGATATAAATGTAATAAATATAATCAGTTATTTTGTGATGAAAGAACCAGCATGTACTCACATATTACATACCTACTAACGTTTATGTATATGGTTATGTATTCCGATCTATTATTTACGATTTACGATGATATATATATGATATATAAATGTTTATATATATATATACACACTCGCTTAACATCCTCTTTTCCACCTCTTGTTCCCACTATTGACCAAAAACCGCAGACTAACCATTCGCATTTAATATATATGTTCTATACGTCTATACCAGGTGTATTATACTGTACGTGTCGTATAATATTGGCCTGCTGTTGACGAAACCGTTTTTATTTATTTCGGAATATCTTACTCGACTGTGGCTTATAATAATATAATAATAAAAATGTATATACATTATACATGACAAAAGCAGGGACGTGTGCGCGACGGAATCGGTCGACCGTTTTTGTTTTTGTAGAACTCAACAACCATCTGCGGTATTACATTTATCTCGTAAACTTTCAGACGAACTGCAGTGGTGCCGGTAACACGAACGGATTTATAAGCTGCATAATGTTCTGTATACATTTTGATCGAGTACTCTTTATTGTTATCATTTTATATATGTGTCCTTGTCCCATCAGACGCGTAATTCTTTTATTTCGTCCGTGGTCGTACTTCAAAAAAGACCGTTTATTTATTTTTCAAATCCTAACGCGGAGCGCGTGGGTATACCAACTATATCATATTATATTCAATACTGTAACAATATATGTATAATACCACGATGCCACTCTACGTATAATACTATTGTCTATAGGTACATTATGCGAGGGAGAGAGAAATCACCGATCGCGTGCGGTTTGTGCGCGCCGGAGGATTGGTCAGTGCCGGTAATAAAAAAAAAACATTGGCGCGGAACCGGCATCTCGACGATTTTTAAAAGAAACCGGTTCGCTACACACACGCGCGCGCGCACACACATGACACATGTATATACCTAAATCTTTAAACAAAATATATCTAAGTGTAGGTACGCGTTTAGCGGCGAATGAGGCCGCTTCGATTATATAATACGCGTCGTTTAAAACGCTCGTATTGTGTACAATCCACGCGCCTCGTGTTCTCCTCCTCGACGCACCTCGCCATTGTCAAATCTGGGTGCAGTACTACCCATGCGGACGTTCTGTACGCAATACCCTTTGTCAATTCGACATCGACATAGGAATATCGAAGAGTAATTGATATTTTTTTGTGTTCTCCCCTTTACATTTTCTATATCCCGTAAACGTTGATCACCACTTGCAGACAAGCTTTTAAAATACTAACTTTGTAATTTCATGAACAGAAACATATTAATATTCCAAAAATATTGTTGTTTATGTGTGTTATTAATTATTTATCATCTATCTGTCCACGATTTAATTTTGTGATATATATATACTCATATATATATATTTATAATTCTATAGAAGACCATTAAAAATAAAACACTAAAAATTGACTTAAAAATATAATGTAGCCAGAGACCGAGAGTCATAACTGTGGATATTCTGTATAATGTATAAGTATAACGGACGAATTTTCGTCTTGTTCGTTATCGCACTTCTATATATGTATACATTTAGATGGATAGATATAGAGAGAGACACACAAACATATAGCTCAAAAAGAAAGGTGTGTGTAACCTCGCATGGCCGGATCTGGTTGGATATACGTATTCTTGTGACATAAAAAGTTTATGTTCAGTATGCTTTTTTTTCACGGAAACGGGTTGTATAGGTATATAATATATATAATGTAATACTGTATTACTGTATTACTGTATTAGGCTGTCGATGGCACGTGCTCTTGCACACGCATATATACATATTATATATAAAGACGATTTATAACGTTATTTATATATATATATATCGTTCTGTTCGTGTTATAACATTTCATTCACTTATTGTACCTGCATCTGCTGCAACTACTCTCGCAGATGTATAACATCCTGCATTATTCCGGTGACGTTTTCGCGCGTTTTTATTTATTATATTTTTAGAATATTTTTATAACGACTGATTTTATATAACAATGGGCTAGTGTAATTCGATCCTAGTGTTAGCAAGTCGCCTGCGGTGGCTTGATTGAGCAAAATTAAAATCGATTCAATAGAAACTCAATCGGGGAGTAAGTCGGAAATATAATGTTTGGTGTTTAGAAATTCGTAAACTAAAAAAAAAGCCTTTTTGCAAAGTCCTTGACCGGTGCTTTTTTGTATGTAAAAAAATCATTACATCAAAGTAAATCAAATATCTGGCTATACATCAGGCTGCAGTCTAAAATGTAATCTAATTTTAGGAGGACTTATTTTTTTAAATAATGTTTGCATTTAAGTAGGCAAACTATTGCACATCCTGTTTTAAATATTTTTGTTCTCGTTATCATAAATGTATGACAGTTTATAATCAAACATATAAAATCAAAAAATCATATGTGCTTATCATTTTCAGAATTTTCGGAATTAGGTGATAGTTATGGGCATTATAGTCAAAGATAAAAATATTAATATATCAAATATTACAACTTGCGAGCTATAAATAATTATACTTGTAAAATTTTTTATTGGATGGGAAATTATTTGAATGTGTTAAGCCCCAGTAAGCTCCTCCTCCTAGATCATCTCTTAAAAGTATCATAATAATTCTACAACAAAGGCAAACGGTATGTTGATGAAATTTTAATGGTAAAGTAATAATCGTGGTCTACCATATCGTAACTGTGCAAGACGAAATATGTAAATATAATATATATATATATATATATATATGTTAATATAACAGTATTAAAATCATAATGTATATCGCTCTTTAATAAACCTACATAATATGTATTATATTTTTTATTTAGTATATGTACGATTACCATTAAACACATATTTAATTTATTCACAATTTACTGGAAAACTGCTACCACACGTCCAACTTTATCTATTATTATCATTTGTTTTTTTGGTGTTTGTCAACACACAAGGTTATACATTTATTACCATTACCCCCGTAGAATAATTTGTTTTACCCTACATATTATACGGATGAATTTTTTTATGTATATTTTATTACGTTCGTTTTGATAGTTATTCTTTTAAAAAAATTCTTATTCACTGATTAAACTTTTTAAAATGTTAACCTAGTATTATTATTGTATTTATCATATATTTGATTCATTAACGGTGCAGTTTAGTTTATTTATATGTATAATTATTATTTTTATTTGTTTTTATTATTATAAATATAAATATCTGTCAAGACTTCATTTATATAATTTAGTAATCTTCAGTTTATATAATAATTATTGTGTAAACAGTTCTTTAAATATGCTTAAGAAAATTTTAAGAACTATGTATGTAGTAGAGAAAGCTAAAAATATATTAAATTATATAAAAAAAGGAAATTTTTAAAACTATTTATATTTTTTTGCAATATTATTTGTTTTGTTTTAATTGTATGCAAAAATATTTTATTTTTATCTTTATATCCTCTATCACGTTAATCAGGTAATTTGTTTTATTATACATTTTAAGTTTGCCCCAAAATGCGTTTTTTTATTTGTAATCTACTTTATTACGATTTGCAACAAAAAGTTGTATTCAAAAATTTATGGTAATGATTATTTACAGTTATAATGTTTTTAATTTTTATACATCATACTTAAGTCGCTCATCATCAGTCGACCGGTTTTTACATATCTTGTAGTTTTCATGTTTTGCATGTTTATTACATATATAATATTATCATCGTCTCACGATATTTAAGAACATATTATATTAATAATACAGTATGTCAGTATATTTATACATTTAAAAGTGTTAAAAAATCCTAAACTTATTCCTTGCCAACGACAAAAAAAATCAGGTGCGATTATGTGTGAGTTAGGAGGGCTATGATAGGGGTTATAATATAGTGCTGTATATACCTAGTATATTTTGCAGCGTGGGAGCCTTTGTATAGTTTCATAGTTATCGTATATAATAATATTATAACATTAAAGAATTTTTACATAAGAGTACCTTAAGCTTTTTCGTATATTTTTTTTTATATAAACATCATGTCATTAACTGTTCGACTTTCGATATTTTTCTAGTGTAGCTGACGGTTTTTAAATATACACTAAATTCGGAACATAATATTATATTATACTGTCGTACGAAGTAGGTCGTGTTGTTTTCGTTGCTCACAAACATTAATAATGGTATACACGCATATCATAATTTATTGTGGTAGGTCCCACATTTGACGCATGTAATGGAAACACGACAGGTGCATGGCATAAAAACTTCAAATGATCGATTGGTTTCCAAAACCGATGCAGCAGAAATATTTATGGGTGCTATTTTAAATCGACGAAAGGCTAGACATTTTTTTCTTCAATGTTGCAGCAAACACGATTGTTTTCTAAAGATCATAGATATTATAATTAATATACAAATGAAAATACGCTGTAACCAGTGGTCTATTTAAAGAGATAGCTTCCTCTTCCCTTGGGACTAAGTTAGCTATTTAAGAATAGCCGTTTATATATGAACCATAATTTAATAAAACGAGACCCAAATAGTAATGTAAACCATAAAAAAATAAACGTGCTTGTCATATTAAAAATTGATAAGTCAGTATTTTTCCAAATACTTTTAATGATAAAATATTATTTTATATTTTAGTGTGCGCCGTAATATTATTTTATTTTATACATTATTTTATACGAGTAGGTTAGGTATACGACACAATTATTTTGAACACAACGATTAAATTTATACTAATTCCAATCGTTTTTTCCTTATTTTCACAGATTCGTTTGTAAACAGCCAAGAATGGACATTGTCACGATCAGTGCCAGATCTGCGGTTGGGTATTGTTGGTTCGCTATCTTCTGGCAAATCAGCGCTGGTTCACAGATACCTGACGGGATCGTACATGCAAGAAGAGAGTCCAGAAGGAGGTAGGTTCAAGAAAGAAATATCCGTGGACGGTCATAGTCACCTGTTGTTGATCAGAGATGAGGGTGGTTCTCCAGAGTCACAGGTTAGTTTGAATACTTATATTTTCATAACTCAACGAGCATTATTAACTCATAGAATCTGGCTGCATCGTTCGCGGTATGATAACCGTATCATTAATTATAAATACTACCCCTACAATGTGAATAATCCACACTTATTAGAACATAATACCTTTTTATCCTCACAAAAATAAATAAAGTTAAGTGATTGAGGTCTGATACTGATAACATAATTTTGGCAGATAATAGTATATTGAATACTTACAATAACGCTTTCAATTGCAGTATAATTGCTAGTCTTAGTTTTAAATACTAATTACACAATATATTTTAATGTATTATATTTTGTACTTACATAAAAATTATGTATTTTTTTCAAACGAACATTATTGTAGGATCATACAATTTTAATAAGTTCCTTATTAAAGATTCCCTATTAAATGATGAAAACCCAATTTTCCGCAAGTCTTATCGATTTAACAGAAAATCGTCTTAAAACATCTCAAACTATGTAAGTTACTCTATTTAATATACTTAATTTAAACATTGTAAACATTTCACGTGCACAGGCTTAAACTGAGGAGCCTGCCCTCACTGTACAAATTAAAGATTATTTAATTTAAAAATAATATATATATCAATTAAAAACATTTTATTAAATTGAATTTAAAAATATATACCTAATGTTAAAATTTTGAAATGTGTAAACAAAAATTATCGATTATATTTATTGTAACAAAACCTGGATATAATCACAACAATTTGATGATAATTAGTTTTTCTTCTTTTCTTAATAAATAAAGGAATTTCTTAGAACACATCGTGCATATTGTATATGAAATGGGTTGAGTTAACTTCCCCTAAAATTGTATTTAGGTCCACTTATGTAAATATGTGTTGAGTATGTTCCCTTGATATTATCGTAGAGTATATTTTATGTTATACATAAATGATCACGCCTCGCCGCCTCAACCGGATGGTTGTCATTGTAATTTCGTGTCTAAGAATTTCGTTTACATACTGCAATAACAGTCTTACCACTCGTATAATATATTATAACGTATATGTATATATTTACTTTACAAACAGTCCGAAAACATTAATCTACTTTGAGGCGGGGGTGGTGTGTCCGCAGCGGAAGTAGTCATTATTACGTTGAATCGAGGGGAAATCCGCCTGCTCTTAAATTCGACGCAATCACGCAACGATAATTCGACCGACGGCTACAATTTTCCAACGTGTGAAGTTCTATCTATGCGCATATTATATAATATAATTTATCAGTGCAGATCGATTCATCAGAACTACACGTTCCCTCTCTGAACCTCACCTGTATACAAAACAATAGATACTTACGGTATTTATAATTTTCAAAAAAAAAATGTCATTAATGATAGAAAAAATATTTTTTGGTGAAACTCAAACTTCCCAATCTACTATTAAATATCATATTTTACTTTCGGCAACAGCATCTATTTATTTATTATTTCTTTTTTGTAAATTATCATGATATAGCTGTTACGATAACCTTACGATAATAACATTGACTATTAAATCTATTTATATATCTTATTTATTATTTATTTATATCTATTATAGATTAAGTGTCTTTAGTTGCACTTAATGAAATTCGTATATTGCCATAATATATTATAGATATAATACAATAAGACGATTCTTTTAACAAATAACACTCATTATTTAAAAATATGTATTAATTTTTTTGAAAATATTTTCTATCGTTATATTTGTTTTAAATTTTTATTTTTTTTTTTTTAACGATAATATATACATTTTTCATTTCATTTTTTAAAGCACAATAATCTTGGAGTATTTCGATACATAAAATTCGAAATTCAGACAAGTAGTTTATGATTTATTAGTATTTAAAGTTTAGGTGAGGAGAGTAGTGAGTACAGTGATGTCCCTTAAAATATTGATCTACCACTCTATATATACCTTAACTTTAAATACTTATAAGTAGTTTTAGCTTATAAACTGCTCGTTTGCATCGAAATAATCCAAAAAATATTCTTTTTCGATATAGAATTAAAAATGTATGTTGTCGTTTAAAAAAGTAAAAAAACTTAAAAATTATAACGATAAAAAAATATTTTTTTAAGAACGTTAATATATTTTGAAATAATGAGTGTCGTTTGATAAATGAATCGTCCAGTATACTTTATGGAATATACGAACAATTAAATGAAATATTTAAATTTTTATATGGATCTTGATTAACTATTATATTATAATAGTATTAAACATTTTATAAAAAAAAAAAAAAAATGTATTTCATAAAATTAAAACATGACCTCCATATTTCAACCCTTGGGAATCACCATACGATATGCCCCTGAATTAAGAACATTTTTGTAATCGGAATAAAACAATTTTTTCTTTTTTCTTAACGCCACTATTTAGATTCCATGGTAGTTTTCCAGATTAATTATTATCGCGTTTCGCCACAGGATCCAGGCAAATCATTAAATATTTTTCATGTTACCTTATTGTAACTCGACTTATTATATCTATTTATAATCCGTTACAGAGACTTTTTTTGTATGTATCACGCACGAACTCGTCTCTAGCGTTGATGCAAGTAAAAATTTTATAATAAATTATACACATAATATAATGTGATTTATACATGAAAGAATAATCTCTTGTGTGAACAAATTACTGCAACGGTCGCTATGTTACGAAGAAGAATGGTAGTGGCTTTTTAACAAGATGCTACATTTTAAAATATATATATATATACATAATATATAATACACACTATACTAATTTGAAAAATTATTTTTACGGTTATATAATGATGAAAACATTCTAAATAACAACGGTTTTCATTAATTTGCTTGGTGTACGAAGAATTCATATTTAACATATTTAAGAATTAAACTTAAATTGTATACGTTTAATAAAATAAAAGTTAATAACCGGGTTCTAACTATACCAAATATTGTCTAAATTTATCTTATGATAACTTCAGAATGTGCAAAAGTCGTGTGTTAGTTATATAGCTGCTTTTATTCCCCTGTGGTCCATACTTTAGAAAAAAGGTTATATTATTATTACTACGACTTATTTGCCGCGAAACAAACACACCATATGTATTTTATTCGTCGCGGTCGCTACAACTATCATCGACGACCATCTATATTTATTGTAGTATATTAACTTTGAAACTGTTTAAAAACTAAATAATTATAATATTTTCATAGAATTTATACATGAAGCGTACGTGTGCGGTGTACGTACGTAAACAGTTCTTATATAATATGTATAAGTAATAACTAATAGCATAAGCACAGCATACAACTTTCTTTACCAGTATTACTGCGAAGACATTTTGCGAATTTTTAACTGTGCACTTAAAAGCACTGTAGATTAATGAGGCTCTGCGAAAAATTGATCACTAAAAAAGACAGTTAAATATATGTATTATTATTATGTATGTATATATATAACTGTGTATAGATGACAATATAATATATAATGTCAATATAATTAGCAATATGATTTATGAAGTATTTTTATGATCAAACTTCTCATCCGTGTCCATGTATTATTCTAATGTTTGTTAAAATTGCTTTACCGAATGTGCCTATATGTATACAACTATACTTTTGGTTTTAAAAACAATCTATTATTGGTAATAAAAACGTCAATATATGTCATGTTTTAATATTTTAAACGACAAAAAAAATGGTTGTAATTCGGAATATAATTATTGTATTGTAGTAGGTATACGTCTTATTTTTGTTGTCGAATATCGTTTGTGTTGTATAATTAATGATTACCCAAGCTTAAAAGTTTCCAATTATAAGTTGAAAACATACAACGTCCCTGTGACTGTATCCTTTAAATCGTTTAACATTAATTAAGTCTCCACCCCTCCATCGGTATTGTTTATAATATACAACGAATAAATTGTATTTGTTCATAAAAGTTTATTCCAAGTCCTTGACAATTAATACATATATATAATAAAAATGTATAATTTATATTATTAGTTTGAACTTGAAACTATAAAATCGCTAAAAGTCGCTATAACGATCTCGAACGTTTTAGAACAATTGTATTTCGTATGCCAAATAAGTGTATATTATTATTTATAATATAATATATATTTATGTTATAATTTAAAACAATTTAAATAGGATTTACTTGGCATATAACAAAGTTTAAGTGTTTTAGAGTTACATTTAGCTTTCATGATAATATATCCTATGAAATATCGGCAAGTTAACACTTATAAGGTTAAATATTTTATATAAACATACACACACACACACGTATGTATACTAAATTGAAATGTTATTAGAAAACAATGGTGTTTACGTTTAATCATACAATTTGGCCCGTTATCAAGACACTACATCGCCAAATGCTGCGATAAATGACCTACGTATAAATATATTATATTATATTATTATGTACGAGCATTTGACATTCCATTACTTATATATACTTACAATATAGTTTATTATGTATGTTTATTATCGCGCTTAGTGACGTCGAATGATTTATGGCATTCAAGAGCTATCATATATATGTGATTTCTGAATTTTTTTAAAATAACATATTTTCGATGAAAGTTTTTGTCGTGTAGTTTTCAAATGTGAACCATTTAATCCTTACTATTTTCCGTTTAGCCAATATTATAAATAATATATTGAAATATAAATTAGATTAATCCATTATTCCCCGTGTTTGGCACATAGTTATGTATCCTATACACTCGCCGTCAATCGAACCTAAATAAATTCAAATGCAAATATGTAATCGTTACTATTATAAATACATCCACATTGGACATATAATGATCTATATTCAGGCCATATTAATATTATTTTCTTAGTAAATTTTAACGGTTTAGTTGAAATTTACTATGCTTGTAAGTGATTGGATGATTTAATTCCAAACTTTTGAGCTTTAAATTCGTATGAATGCAAGCCATTATAAGTGAATAGATTGTTTAATATTCGATATATTTAAACGACATTTCCAGAAAATTATTCTGCTCTAGAACATGATATTAAATGTATATATATATATACCTTTTGCCGTTTAAAGGAGTTATAATCTACCGTCATTAAAACAATAAAATAGTGAACAATATATCACTCTGTAGTTCTTATTATTTATATGTATTTTCTTTCTATTGAGTACGCCAAACTGCCTAATGTCTATTAAAATACTGTTCCCATTTATTTCTATTCATATATATATATATATATATATGTAATATTTATATATTTATTTATTATGTATACAGCTGTACAGCTGTTGTATGGCGTATAATGTTCACGTCAAAGCACGCGAATTTCGACAGCAGTCTGTTTTTTTGAGTTATCGTGTGATTGCCACGTTGATAAATAAAACCATTTATAAAATCCCAAGTACGACGTGCGTTATAGGAGAAACTGCTTAAACCGCTTACCTGCTCGCAAACATTGTCTAATGCCCTAATGCATAGTTTTCAACTATCACTCCTCTCCTTTATAGTTTACCCATTTTTAAGCTCCTAGTATTATTGAAATTTATTACGCATGACGTACCTATATGTCGTTTAGTTGTATTTATATTTTATACACACTACACAGCGAAAGAATTTTTATGCTTGATCAATATTTTTAGTTTTTAATTTAATTAATATATTTTAAATTTATAATTTTTTAATATTTATCATCAAATTTCTCATTTTGGTATTTAAAATTTTGTCTTTCATCTAAAATAGAATGTTTCAATTTATAAATAGTAAATATCGAACATTATAGTAACTAATCATGTTAACAATCTATTTTTTTAAATTTAAATAAATCATGTACATTTTACTATAATCATCCACGCAGAATACACTTTTTATAGGTCTATATAGTACTCTAAAGTCTAAAGTATGTATCCAAATTTTTATATTCATTTATTTACATTTAAAAAAAAATAGCTTCATAGTTATTAATATAAAAAAAACTTAATAAAATTACCACATTGCGCTATAGGTATATATATATACACTTAGTGTACTCCGCAAGTTTTATGAAAACTTATTTTTCTCCTTCATAATCACTTAAGTTTCTTGAATGTTATACGAGTTGTAAACAGTTGTATGAACAGTCACCTTAAATGTCGATTAAAATCTCAGATTTAATATTATTTAACCAATGTTACGTTTTTTGAAAATCGATCTTTTACTTCCGATGTATAATGTACATAGATGTAATATATATACATATTATATAAAAAGCTTTAGATTTCTTTTTGAGGCAATACTTCGAAAATCGTTTTGCATTATATCGAATACATAGCGATATATTCATAGTATTTGTATATTATATACTCAAATAAGGAGATCGACATTTTATCGTCACTCTCTAACGTCATTCCCGGTTGCGTCGTCAAGATCATATTTATAGTAAATACGGTTTAGGTACAATACGCGCATGTGGTATAAACACATGATATTATATGTAATATACGAACAACGACGTCGTTTCTCTTTTCTGCCACTTTTGAATTCCAATGTATATAGAATTGATTTTCAAGTTTTCACTGTCATGTGTTGCCGAAATATTAAACTAGTACAGCACACCATCAGTATTATTTATTATTCGTCTTTTATTAACTTGTATACATGTCTAATATAATTGGTATACTACAGTAAATTGTTATTATAAATTCCATAAATAATTAAACACGCTCATTGCACAAATATAAGTAAACATTTCTGAATTTCTATAAAATGGATTCGCAATTAGAAATGATAATGATCAATAATATATGTAATTTTATCTTGAATTGAATGTCATATTATAAACAGCTATTGTGATTTATAATTTGTAAAAATATGTAAATTGATTTTGTTCTTACATAATGTGTTCCGTAACTTTGAATCTGTGTTTGATGTATATTACATTATTACCATTAATGATATTTCACCAAACGACAAAAATAATATAATGTTGTGTTAATTAATTTTTTAAAATCATAAATTTACATAATATATACTTAACTTTATACTTGTATTAATATTAATACATTTTACATACAAGATGTATGAAGTAATCTTGAGATCTTCCCACCGGTAATTTTCAAAAGGAGGCAATAAGTCCAGATTGGCGTAATTTTATGTTACTTTATAAACTTTTGATTGTTAAAAATGTCAATTTTTAATCAAAAAACTATTGCTCAGAAAAAAATAAAACAATCCAAATCAAGTATCAAAAATAATGGTTCCTATTTAAGACATTTTTATTTTACTGTGCATGCGCAAATAAAAATAGTTAAAAATTAGAATTTATCAAAAACAGATGTATTTATATGTCCTGTATGCAGTAAAAAAAACTCCAAATCAAACTCAGTCATGCGTTCAAAATATTTCCTGTTACCTTTAAAATTGAACACACGGTATATAATATAGGCACTTTTAATTTTCACCAGATTGATAGCTTTTTCATACCAGTATTTAAATAATAGGCTTATTAAAGCCGATAATAGAAAATCCGTGAGCTATTGTTTGAGACGATTAAGGTACTATTTTTTATAATATATTTAAGATTTGTTGAATATACATATATTATGTATACAAAATAGACAATGTTTATGTGACCTATTCGTTTACTTAGTATTTTTTTTAACAGTAAACACTTATTTCAAAATGTATTAACATTTAAAAAAAATAATCATAATCTTAATTTATTTATTTTTTCGTTATAGTTGATATGAATGAAATAGTTGACCAACATTTTGTTACGAAATTGTGTACCCAATAGTATCATACTTATTTTGTAAGATACCCCTGTGTCACTCCACTCTACTCATATAACTTTAAATTATTTTTAGTCATAAATTACAATTAATTAACTACCTACCTACATACATAATAAAGCTCGGAAAAATATTCTACTTTTCATTATGAAATAAAAATGTATGTTGTTGTCATTCAAAAACTAAATAATTAAAATAACGATAATGATAAGAAATATATTTGTCGGTGTAATTAGTATATTAACTGTTAAAGAATCACCCTGTATATATCTAGTTATTAATAATACAATGACGTTGATCTCGAAACAGCCGGCCGCAACAATGATTGAATGTCTCGTTTATGCGCATATAGATTTGAAAATAAAAAAAACGTATTTTATATTATATAATAATGAATATTAGACAGGGTGAAATTTCGGGTATTTTCAGTTGGTTATTATATTGTGAGTACGTGTATGAATAACTGAGGTGTACGTTCATGTTTCCGCAAAGATTATTTCATCAATATATTACATACATAGGTACTAGGTAGGTACTATTCCACTCGAAGGATTCTTTTATGAAACGCCTAATACGCGTATTATTATTATTATTATTTTTTGAGCAAACGAGTATGTGTGATGTATTCCGTATCCCTACAATTCTAATAGTCATCATATTGTTAAATATTAGGTATATATAAGTTATCTTATGTTTTATTTTTTTTGGTTAGTTGAATGGGGTCGTGCAATTTCTAAATCTAGAAAAAAATCTTTTTTTTCTATTTTTAAGGGGTATGATGACTATGAACTATATGATAATTAATATTATAATGCTATCTACTACGAATGAATATTTTAAATTTCCATTTCCGGTACACTAATCACACAATCACGGTACTATTTACTTACTTTATATATTTTTGAATATTTATAAAACTTTTTGCATACAATTATTGCAGTCTTTGCCGTAGGTGATCTGCCCTTTAATCAAATAGCGCCTTTATTAGTGGGTATATTATATATATTTATTATATATCTGTGTGTGTGTGTGTATATATATCACAAAGGAAGGTGGTCATAGTAAAAATTACATTCAAACATAAACTTTGCGTAAACAGTCATATATTTTTGGGATTTAAATAATTTGACTGTCTCCATAAAACCCTACCACAGAGTACGTATAAATTATGCACCTTCTAACACGCAGAACGTCGCCAATGGCCTAATGAAATGTATTATAAAGTGAAGACGGTGCTTGCGTTATTGCGTTCGCCGTTTCCGTTGTTGTCCAATAACAATAAAATAATACGTTCCTAGTCCCGAAATAGTAGTTTTTACGTTATCTCGTAAAGGTTCTTTCGCGTTTAATTCCATCCACCGTTTATTGTCTTTTGTCCTATATTTACAGAACGATACATCTAACCTACTAAACTCATTTTTCTAGTTTATGTATAAACGAGTATCAAAATATGCAGTATACATTGTACGAAACTTAAATTTTTATAACCAAAAATATATATTTATTCAAAATTTTATTTATGAGAGCATAGGACTTATAAATCTGCTCAAGAACAATAAATAAAATCTATAGATACTAGTTGTTATAAAAACTGAAAATTCTGCGTAAAAAATAATGAAATGCTTGCAGTCAATGAAATGAATTCTATATGTACAAGACAATCGATCACAATACTATCACTATCGTAAGCACTTTTTATTATATATATGTTTGTAGTTTACCACCTTTTTAGTATAATAATAATATAAATTTGACGACAACATATCCTACATATATTATAATATATATAGCCATTTCGTCTCCGGAGGTTTGATAGTATCGTCATCGCGAGCAATCCCTCGCAAATTATATTACCCCTCCGCCATCGATTCTAAAACACGTTGTATTGAGGTCTCAGATGGATCATGTTTTGCTATCCTACCACTACATCACTTTAACATTTTCACCGTCTGGGTATGCGAACACACGCATATACTGGTGCATAGACTGTAGAATATTATTACATTACGACAACCATGACGATGACTGCGGCAAAAGTGCATCAACAATGCGTGCTTTATTTTTTCAATTGATTTATATTACCTATACAGGATGTATCTGGAGCAGTAGAATTTATTAAAGTATAATTTCATTGTACAATAACTCCCCCTTCTACGTTGTTAAAATTTAACCGGACAAAATGAAGATTGTAAAACTCAAATTATAATTTATTTATATTATTTATTGATTTTTGGAATTAAAATCGTCAAAGTAGTATACATATTATCCTATATATATTTATCTAAAGATTCTAAACATTTAACAACGCCAACGACGAGTCCCTGCTGTATTTATTTCCCATCATTCCCTTGCCTTATCTGAACTTAATAATAAGCTAAAGCTACCTGTCATATTTTATTTTTTTTTGCGTTTCACCCTGACTATATTTATTATTGGCGATGACAAACTCAGTCGTGAAAAATCGAAATTTGACGGAGATAAATCACCGTCGCGTACATTACTCAGCATTTTTCTAAAAGTATAACGTTAATGTAAAACTGTTAAGGTATAGGTGTATATACCAACTTACTATTGCGGGCCATCCTAAATTTTAAAACAACCCGACAAATTTATATTTTATTTTATTTTTAACTCTAACCTATATTTTTAATTTCCAGGAGAGAATACTTTTTTTAAAAATTGTAATGTATTAATATTAGATGTTGAATAAAAATACAGTTTTATTAATTATCATTTCAAAATAAACGGAACGTAGTGTAAACCACTAGAGTCTAAACTTACAATGATTAAAAAAAATATACGTGTATAATACATAATACTATTATAGATATATTATACATTTCTTCAATATTTAATATGTACATAATATATCAAAAAAATATTAAGTAAAGAAATAATTATAGCCATTTAAACAGATCACTTCGTACACAAATATATATTTCGTTCGTGGGGAAAATGGAAAGCGTGAGAAAACATAATAAAGAACGCTCGCGAATCAATGAAAATGCAACTCTGTATGCCACTCATATATTATTATGTACAATATAATTATGCCAAATATATATAGTTTTTTTCTCTCTCTGATGGAGAGGGCTGAATTTAGCTGAGAAATAATAATAAGGCGCATGATCGATTGTAATCGATGAGTTCACGGATTTCGCGCGGTAGAGCGTATACTACGCACAAGAGTGCTTTTTGTGAAAAAAAAACAAACTTAACGTTCATTTCACAAATTATATTATATATGATTCCGTGAGAACAACGCGTTGGAGATTACCGACGCCTTTGTAATTCTGTACAATTTATTCGATTATTAGATATATAGGTACAATATATAATATGTGTATCCAGTCGGTTTGAATTATATTATTATTATTATATTACACGCCATATATAGGTATATCCACTTGAAATTTTTCAGGATTTACGATCCGATTACAACGATGGAGGGGGTCCGTAGGTGACCCTGCTATATACTTGCAGTATACTCTATATACCTATGTATATGCACATCCGGTCCGTTAGTTCCGGGGCCATCTAATCGTTGACGACCGTTTTTATTATTATTATTATTTTTTTCTGGACGCAAGACGATGAGTCTTTTGTGCGTTTCACACTCGACCGGACCTTTTGTCGTTGGTAAAATTATTTTTTCTTTCCTGCGACGCTCGGAGGATATCACCTCCTCGTAAACATTACACCTCATCGCTATATACACACGCGCGCACACCTATAAAGCATACACAAAACAGTAATGCGATGTAATATTATATCACATTCATTTTCGCACCGATAATATACGCACCACGCCATATTATACGAATGCGCTTAATCCGACGTTTATATTAAGTTTTTAATCCTCCTTACCTGCACACACACGTCGGCAGAACACGCCACACAAAAGGTGTCGAAATCGTTTTCTAGACAATGGTTTTATCATTATTTTTTTTATACAATGAAGTGTGGGTAGTGTGCGTATGTGTAAATATAGGTGATGTGTTGTGTTTCTATATTTGGTCCACCCTTTTAGCGTACCTATATTATGTCGCAACGACCGATGCGCGTGTGTTGTAATATTATATTGGCATTTTAACGCCCGATTTATATGCAGTATCGCGTATAAATCATTAAAAATAATAATAATAGAGGTGTAACGATGATGGGGTACAGATCCCGAATGAAGAACTATTCGCCTCCATTGCACAAATATTTTTTTCGTACATTTTCGATTATTAAAGTATCACGAATTGTTCAATTTTTGAATCATTATTATTTGTATATACTATATAACATATTCAACTTAACTTTTTTATATACATAATTTAATTATTACAACAATTTGAATAAATAACCATAGATATTCTTACATATTAATATTACATAATTAATCTATGCGTATTGTGTGGTCTTAAACCGTTGTTCCGTTAAAATTACTTATTGCTCCCCGTAAACTACATACATTTATATAAACACAAACTTTTTGGGTATATTTTAATTTGTACCTACATCCTGTTTATAGTAAAATGATATAGGTTTATCAAATTTAAATATATGTGTGTATATACTGTGTATAAATAAATTCTCCCGCTAATTTTTTTCATGGAATTTCATCATTTAATGATCTTTAGTATATAATATATACTGCACTTTTCGGTGGTCGTTGTAAATCTTATTTACAAAATCTTACCCTGGAATTGTATAATAAAACTTAGTCAGTTTGTATTACCGTGCTTTAAGCGTTTTATCTATATATATATACTATTACATGTTCATTTTGTGAATAATAAAACGCGTGGGTTGTCGTAGTGTATTATATTACCTGATAATTTAATTTTTTTTCATCATAAAGTCAAGATCAATAAAAGATATTCGTGAAAAATCATCGATGACTAATCAGGGATTATGTAAAAAACAAACAAATTATTGATTATTATTTTAGAAATGTCAATATTTTTAAATATGTACAACGTTTTAGAACTCTATCTACTATAATAATCCTGTGTAGAAACCTTATAACTCACTAATATATATACATTGATATTATCGCAATTTTCCATAGACTTCTATTTTATTTTTATAATATATTATGATAATTTAAACCACGCATTGATAATGCAAATAGCCTGTATATTATGCTATATAATTTATAACTTTATAAGTATACGGTTTTTCGATGATCAAAAGGAAAATCATGACAAAATTAAAGTGAAAAATTTTGTGTGATCTACTAACCTATACCTAAAATAAGGAATCAAAAACCTAATCGCGGAAAACTGAATAATTTTAGTCGTAGATAAAAGGCCGGGCGAAAACTGAGTCACGGATCAATAACGCATCAATTGGGTTACGCTACCGTCCGTATAAGCGTTTAGTGCTGCCCCCAAAAACCTGCAGTGGTAGCTATCCCATGATGGTCAAATACATCAATATATTATTATGAACAATTACAACAATGTTCTATGATCTAATCTATTTTGTTAAATTTGAGAAGACCTATATTGTTTAAATTTATGAACAGCGATAAAAGTATTTATTTTAAGCTTAACAAAAAAATGTGTCAGCCTCCAAAATTGTATAATAAACCTATATTGTGCCCCGCTTTCTATAATTTATATCCCTGTTACCGTATAAAAAAATTATAAATTTCATCACATGTACGCATATTAGTCAAATGCGATATAACATTATTTATGTGGGTTATGCGGTGTTGGGTGGCAGCAACGATACTAGTGATTCGTGATACGATTTTCGGAAACTATTATTTTCCCATATCTGTTGGACTTGTCGTTTTAATTACCGTAGGTCGTATAAGTTGTATATAGCACATTACATGTATTAAGAAAATACATAAATTGTTATATTGTATTTATTTGGACATCTGAAAAACACCAAAAAGCCACTTGGAAGAAGGTTTTCATACTACTGCACGGCAACACACTTTCACTCTCTATCGTGATAATTTATATATATTATATGTCTCAGAGACGCCCTAGCGTATAATAACGATCTAAAAAGTTTCTTCGCAAATCTCACCCGATACACATCGTTTCTCGAGACCCTTTCGGGATTTTCCGGGAAAGCCCCCATTTCGTTATGCGCCATCGATTGTGTATATACTATATACGTATACATTTACGCGCGTGTACACATAAATTACACGTTTTCCGAATAATAGTTAATATAGAACAACATAGTATAATAATATATAGGTATACATATAGTGTGTGGTCTATACATACAGCCGTGCCCTATATTTAAAGAATGTTTTAACGTGGAGCACGCGCACGCCTCAATGTTATCATCATTATTATTATGTTAAATCCCAAATAGATATATTGGAATTTTTAAGTTTGCCACTTTATCGAACTTGGTGAACTAGCCTAACATATTATAAAAACACTCTCGTTAACTAAACATTAACAATATACAACATTAAGTATAATTGCAGGCTTTGAAGTATAAACATTGTTGTCTATTTACCTGTTATTTGATTCAATCTGTACGTTACCATTGATTTTTGATTAGTAACTATAATATTAATTAAAATTATAATTTATGATTAATGATATTACTTTTTGAAATAATATTAATTTTAAAACATACATGTACTAAAAATTTTAAAAATTACAAAATATATGCCCTTAAAATTAAAAAATCGTTTAATTTACAAATATCTGAAAACATGGTCCTTAAGTATACCTAAAGATTCCTAAAATCAGATATTAAATTAATTAATTGTTAAAGAAAAAATGGTGATGAGAATGTTTGATAAATCACTCTGTATATACTATATATATATAATTTAATCATTGTGTAACAATTTGCGCTATAGTTGCATGTCGTGCGGCATTTGAATTATCGTCTGCACTCTAGTCGCATTTGTGGCGTGTATAATAAAATATATATTATTATACCTATAAGTGTGGCAATTGTAATAATCGTCGAATCGCGGTTTGTCGACACAGCTGTCAACAATTATAATTTGTTCAACTATACCTATATTATAAATATATATATATATAAGGTGTACCTACATAGAGGATTTGTAAATTTATTTATTTAATTATTATTTTTAAATTGACACCAAAAATTGTTCAATCACACTTCACCCTGTATATCTCATGCATATGCACGTGTGCTTTTTTTAAAATTCGCGTATAAAACACGCATGTTAAACGGTTGTCTTATAGATTACCTGTTATATTTAGTATGTTTATGTTTTCTACGAGTTTATATTTTATATGCCTTAATGTAACGTGCGTGTAGTGTGTAATCATTATTACTCGTAATCGAAGCATTAATGTTTTCGTACTGTTTTTTTTTTTTTAAATTAATTTGAAATCGAAATCATACTTTATTGCGTGTACATTTTGAATGAATGTTTGGTAAATATTCTTTTATTTTTTTTTTATTTAACTCTGAAATATAATTTCAAACTTCAAAAGTTTTAAAGTAAACGATGCAATAGATAGAAGAGAGGGTACAGTGAATAAATTCTTCAGTGATTCTTTTATCGTGTCTATATAGTATTCCACGCGCCACAATGTATTATATTATATTTTAACAAAACTTTTTTTTCAACAAACTCATTAATATAAGTTTTATACGCGTGACTGACAATGGCTTATAGTTATTCATCTATGCCATACGCTTGTACATGCCAGGTGAGTGGTAATTCTTTTGAACACGAACCCGCCAACACCTAAACCTTAAAATAATTAAAAAATCAAATGTGTGTAACCTGCAGAGTAATCTACAGAGTAATAATCGTTTAAAAATCATACTAACACTAAAATGTATATTATATATCCTTAAACCTTATATTAAGTTTGACGTGCGTATACGTGTATATTTGCTCTATATTTCAAAGTCACTTGGTGGTTTATGAAAACTGATAACGTTAAATTGATACAATATGATAACTGATTCTAGATATGCGTATTTATGTCGTGCGCCATGTCGTCGTGTTGAAGATGGTTCAGATGATTTTGGACACGATTCGGTATACGCATAAATATCAGTGCTCATACCATATGGTTTACACATGTATCATTATTGATAATAACTAAATATTTGATTATAACTTTCTTCGTGCTGTATTTAAGAATGGGAATGTTTATCCTTTTTCACGAATTTCATCAATCAGGCTATTATTATATAACTATCATATTATTAGTCACTTGTTTAGGTAATAGATAGTTATATAAATGGCACTTAAAACTAATTATTATTATTTGCAGAGCAATAAATCAATCCAAACACAAATTAAAAGACATCTGTTTTCACAAAAATGCAGCATAAAAACGAACCAAAAAGATAAATGGTTTAAACTGTATGCTACGCCGTCGAGTGTAATACAATGTTTACCTACGTATATAACGCGTACTGTAATTTAAAGCGTTCTGATGAGCTATATATGAATAAATAAAACTCCCCTTTACTGTCAAGTATTATGTACATATAATAATATATATACCTAAATATATTATAGTTGCCTAGAAGTATAATAACCGACACGCTCGTTGCTTAGGTAGTCTTGTACGTACACAATCAATACTGAAATTGAAATGATTTTTTTTTTTTATCACATTTTCAAAATATGCGTATACACTATACCTACGTGCAATAATAATAATATCTTTTTCGTTTGATTAATACATCTCCTCCCTTGTGTGGTCGTATGCAGCTGCAGTAGGCGTTTAATTTTACACACGAGTTGTGCGATAATACCTATTCTATCGTGTAGGAGCGTATTAAATCCGCATAGAAGGGAGGCGGTAGGTTATTCGTTTCTGCAATCGTATAATGCCCAATTTTATGCCGATTTTTTAATGTGCATGCATATTTATATATTATTAGATTTCACGATACTATTTTGTAAACGCTTATGCGAACAATAAATACACGCGTGCATTGTTAAAAGTGTGTATTTGCCTAACACGATTTTACCGGACTAATCGTATTCCTCGCCCGTGTAAATTCAATAGGCAGTCATATTAAGTCGGCGACGGTGGTCCTATATATATTTTTGCAATATCCATTCGAAATTATTACTCTGTGGTTTGAATAATACGTGATGTCGTACACATATTATTATATATTATATCCGCCATATTCGATAAACCCCACAAATCTCCATTTTTTATACACCAATTGATTTACTATAAATAAGAACCGATTATTTTAAAAATAGGTTGGTACCTATAATAGACCTTAGACGCAGTGCGCATTTCGAAAGTTTTAAACTGGAGCGTTCTTTTTCAACTTTGGTTTATGTATACTGTATGGTCTATATATATTATACAAATTGTTTTCATTGTTATTTTATTATCGATCAGTTATACGTACCTATAGACTTTAAATCGACTTTTACTTATTTTTTTTTCGACATTTTTTAACAAATCGCTTTACATTATTAGTATATACCTTGAAGGTGTCATATTATATGTTACATGTCCCGCCTGTTTTATAATTTATATGGTTTTTGCAGACAACCGGTTGGGTTTCCACAGCTGCTCTAAGGGAGAGGTAAAGGTGACAGTGTACATCCCTCCAGTGATGCATTCGAATGTTTATTTTTCTAAAATATCGCATTCCCTACACAATACAATAAATAACATTAAGTCTAAATCAATATCAACTAAATATATATATATATATACACCAGCTACATCGTTTCTTCTCCGTCGTTTGTTTTGATTTATGAAATCTTTGTACAATACACATATATTCGTAGCTTGTCTACCGTTCGACGTTTGAAATTAAAGGATAGATCATAAATATATTAAAAGTTGATAAATGAATATTCGCCACCCAACCTACATAGATGATATACATATATCTTTGTATATTATATAAATATTCAGAAGAATTCAAATGTAAAATGTAATAACAAACGCTCTTTAATTTCACACACGTGCGCTTGTGAAGTGTCAAGAGAGGTAGAATTTGCAAAATAATATATCTTGTTTTAATCTGCTGTGTACCTAGGTATATATCTAAATGTATTTGTACACTGGTATGTTTCATTTCATCTGATACAGATATGTAATAATTGATATAAATCAGAACCCTGCAGCAATTTAAATAGTATATGTAAATTATAATATATAATATATATTGTAATATTATTACTATCTAAAAAGTTATTAACATTTTTAACAACTTGATTATATGTGGAAATATCATTATGTCATATTCGCCTAATATCAAGAGCCCATTTTAAAACATCAATCTTATTACACTTTTCTTGCCATTAATATTATAATTAAAAAATCCTGAATAACAGGATATGTATCAATAAAATATTTAACGTCTTGGTCAGTTTCTGAATGAATTTAATAGCCAGGTATAATTCAAATACAGTAGAATCCGCTTAATTGGGACATATTTGGCGGTGACCTATTTGTCCCGATTAACCGAATAACTAATAAACCGATACATTCGTTCGGGACTATCCAATCTGTCCCTATTAAGCGGTTGTCCCCTTTATGTGGTGTCTCAAATAAGCGGATTCTACTGTAATACTTTGTAGTAATTTATTGTGTTTTAAAAATCGATCGTATAAACGTGTTCATTGATCTATAATCTGTGTAGTGAATGTTTATAATGAGCAATAATATAATATAAGCAATAACTTATTACTAATATAGTAATAATCAAAAGTAATGACTTTATTACAGCTCTAATATCTAATAAGTTGTTTACTGAAAGTCGGGAAAAAAAGTAAATTGGGGAGGAAGACATAACTCATAATCTCCCCCCCCAGGGCACGTTACTAGCCCCCTCCTCCCCACAATTTTCGACAATTTGCAAAGTACCGCATGTGTCCATTGTCCTTGAAAACGAACGCGCGGTGACGGCCGTCGCACACTCATCTCGTGATGTGTCATCGTCAACCCCAAACGACCTCCTATAATAACAACCCTCCTACGCGTTATATCGACCGCTTTCGACGATTCGGCGCGTGCTGCAATCGGTGCCGACAGAGCTGAAACCCACGACCGCGGCCGATGGGGGCGCATGTTTCGCCGACCGCGTATCATCTCACAGCTGTATTCGTTTTCTGTGTTCGAAACGGCACAGTGTCCGTTATTCGCAACAATATCTTATAATAATATTATTTATTTTACTATTACACTGCGCACAGTTAAATTATACACATATCACCAATAACATCATTATTTATCTATCGCTTAGATAATATATATGTTATTACGACCTCCTCGCAACAGCCAGATTTTATTACTTTTTTATTCGGTGGACTAATATTAATAAGACCGTTTATTTTATAGTTTACTGCCTGGGTAGATGCTGTTATATTTGTGTTCAGCTTGGAGAACGAAGCGAGCTTCAACGCTGTGTACGGATACTACACAAAAATGGCACACTACCGAAACTCGGCCGAAATACCGCTCATTTTAGTTGGCACACAGGGTGAGTATTATATTTATATAAATTGATATGATAATATACATATATATATATTTGTTTTGTATTTTATTTTGTACACGAGGCGTCACATCATATGTAATTGTGTTCTGTGACTCGATTTCGAGTACCGCCGCAGTGAACATCAAGAAGGTAGTTTTTGAGAGGATAAACATCGCGTCGTCAGCTTTTTTTCGATTTCCGCAGAGGGGTGAATAGACTCTATAAGAGTGTAGTGGATAAAAAAAATGTACACGACCGCGATTTCTTTATTCTTTGAAAAATCCTCCGAAAATGTACGACGAGTACGCGTATATATAATATATATGAATAATTCAGGAACTTTGTAGCGGCATGCGCACGTGTATACTACTAGCTGTGTGTAAGAATCGCCTCCGGTTTTTGACTTGCTTGAAAAAATCGATAATTATATATACGATCTCTATCTTCTAGAAGTTGTATGTATACGGGTACCTATAGTTTTACTTAACCACGTTTCGCGATTGTTTTTGTGAGCGTAAGAAATCAATAAAATCTTATAACGAGCGTCTGTATAATCAGTAATATACTAATATACATATATATATATATATTACTCATTCTTTAGTACAGTTAAATTTAATGCAGAATAGTATATATATATATATAAATTCCTATAAACATTTAAGGATTTTATATTGGGGTGCATAATGATGCTAAGCTGATCATAATACTGGAATTTCTCGGTTTTCCGTATCTCATTATACTGTCGGACACTTATTTTATAGACCACCGTAATAAAAAGAAAGGTCTTTTGAGTCGAACTTAATGGCTTTTTACATTTTCAACTGTGGACGATGTTTTATGTGTATACATAATAGTGTAATACTATATAATATATTATATATATATAGATCATGATAAAATAATAAAATCGGAAACACTGTATCATAGTATACAATATATTGTGTTATGTAACAGTTAACAATAATAACCGTATACTGTGTTTTTCTTGTGCAGACGCCATTAGTGAAACTAACCCTCGAGTAATAGATGACACAAGAGCTAGGAAGTTAGCGGCGGACCTGAAAAGATGTTCGTATTACGAGACGTGCGCCACGTATGGTTTAAACGTAGACCGCGTGTTCCAAGACGGTAAGCATAATATTATATAATAAATTAAAATTATTTTATTATTATTTAAAAAATACGCATAGCTGCATTTCACTATGTATTAAAATTATAAGTTAGAACTATTAACTAGTTAATGCATGTTGAGTAAATATTGTTTTTTATTATATTATAGTTTATTTAGATAAAATTTTATGGTCGAGGAATTACAGTAGATTTTCTGTAAGTGGTCCAGGTCATGAGATTCTGCAAGAATTGAAACAATTTTAACGATGGTTTTAGATTTTAAATACATTAAGAAGAATTAAGATTTTATCTTGTTAAGTTTAGTGTTTATCTTGTACCTATCTGTTTACCATTTGTGAGGATAATGATATTTGATTTGGTTATTGAAGTGTTGAAAAATAATAAGTTTCAAAGAAGAAGAAAGTTTGCTTGGCATGATAGACATATTTTTTATTTACCTATTATGGAAGGATATCAAGAGTTATTATGCAGCCATGCGGGCTTAAAGAGTCACTAAGGATATCTAAGTCCCTACATTTTTTATCCCCAACGTTAATTAATACTGCTTATTACGTATTCATTATTCTGTACTCACTTCCTATTGTTCTTTATACACGGAAATGTTAAGGTTTTTTTCGGAAAGTATATATACAAAAAATATATGATGCACCTGCCTTGAAATTTATCACCACTGTCAATCGAGAATATTCATATCATCAATAATCCAAACAAAAAATATATATATTATATTTGTTTGTAGACTACCCTAAACAAGCAAAGCGCAGTGTTTTTTTTTCAATACCCTTTCTTGGCTTGAGTTTGTTGAGTTGGTATACGACTTTTAATGTGGACTTAACTTTTTATATTTCGGATAAAAAATTTAAAGGATTTTTATCTTAATATAATTATGTTCATGGTTTGTATTAAATAGCTTTAAGCAAATTAATTACATCATGAACGAGAGTAATTGTGAACAAAAATGGTTTTTTAAATAATATATTACAGTTGTATATATTTTAGTTTTGAACTACACTTAATATATTATGTGTTGGTAGGAAAATTCATGCATATAAAATTAAATTAACGATGCCTATAACTTAACGTGTTCGCAGCTTGTCAAAAAATAATCCAGCAGAGGCTATCTGCTTCTACTAACTGTCTGTCGGACTCTCGGTGTTCGACACCCGCCTCTTCGTCAACTACCACCCCCGTTGGTGGTCTGCAGTCTGCTTCCTACGCAGGCAACCAACTCCAACACCATCAAATCTACCAACACATGCAATCTCCGGCCACCGGTTCGCGGACGTTCTCGCAGGCTTCCTCGTCGCCGTCGCCGCCAGTACACGGGGCCGGTGGCGCGTCGCCCTCCCATCACGGCAGCAGTGGCGTGGTCAGTGCGTTCAAGGAGTCGGTGCTCCGGTCGAACTTGTCGCTGAACCGACAACCGCTCGAGCTGTCCATAGCCCTGGACAACAACAATGTATCGACGAAAACCGCGTTCGACGGCGGTGGAAGTAGCAGTGGCATCGGTGGAAACATTGGCGTTGGCATCGGGCTGTCAGTGCCCTGCAAGGATTTGCCTACACCCAGTTCCACCCCTACGACCACCAGGAAGACCCGGAGGCGGTCAAACCTATTCAACCCGTCCAAAAAAGACGACAAGAATCGGTGTCTGGCCACCGGCGAGCTAGGCAGTGGCCGAGCCATTCCTCTCAAACAGGGTTACTTGTACAAGCGCAGCAGCAAAGGTCTCAACAAAGAATGGAAGAAGAAATACGTCACGCTTTGCGACGATGGGCGGCTAACGTACCATCCTAGTCTGCACGTCAGTATACCACTTATTTATTCAATTTAATTTTTGTCCATAAAATTCGACATTATAATATCATTGGATTAAGAAATAAAAGTATGATATATAACTAGTATTTCTAATATGGCTAGTGACGGTGATTGGGTGTTTTTTATTAGCAAACTGGCATTGAATTTTCTCGCTCTATTAGGTACCCAGATATATTACCAGCCAAGGATATCTCACATAATTATAATAAAGGGACTTCATGGCAGTTCATGCCCTAAATAACCACTAAATATACTTTTAAAAAAAAAAAAATCATAGTATTGAATAAAAATCTTTTTATTTTGATATCTAGATAATATTTACAAAATTGCTAAAATTATAATACATACATCTTGTATAAATAATTGTCAAATATGCACTTATTAATGAAAAATGGTCAAATATGCAATATATGCACCTATACATTTTAAATATACACTAGTATTGCTATGAAACAAATTTATATTTTACTTAGCAATGTTTTTAATGGTTATTGAAAAACATGCAAACTCTTAGTTATCCCTAGGCCTAATTATAATGAAATACACCATCAGGCGGCATCAGCTAGTAATATTAATTATTATAATCTGAGTACCTATCGCGCGTTTGGTTATTTGTAAATTAAATATACTGTATAGTACCTATTTGAATAAAAGCTTTAATAATTTTGTTGATATCGAATACCTTTTTGATTTATACTATCTTCACTATTGTTATAATGATGTAATTTTAACAGTTATTTATTTTTATTTTTGGGTGTTTATTTAATTAAATTTTTTATTAAAATTTTGAAAATGATCGTTTTCGAATTTTAATTAAACATACGTTTCATATCAAAATGACAAAATGTAATTCTATAACATTACATTTAATTTATGTTATTATTACACAGAGACAAATGAACTTTTCGAATAAATGGTGTTATTAGTTGTAAAAATGATTTGTAAAAAATTTTTTAACAATATACGTAATAACAAATAAAATATATTTAAAAAATATTTTAGTATTGCGTAAATAAATTTTCTATGATTCTTATAATATATAATTATATACTCTCCTGTTCTACAACCCTTTCTTTTTACCATATCTTCGAAAAAACCAAAAGCGATGATCTAAGTGATGTTTTTTTTTTTTTTATCTTAGCTGATCTTATTACAATCAAGTTTTTCCTGTTAATATTATAATACATATGTATAATGTACGAGTATATTGTATTTTTCTAGGACTATATGGAAGACGTGCATGGCAAAGAAATATCGCTCCAGTACGTCACGGTTAAGGTGCCCGGCCAAAAACCAAGGGGATCGAAAACCATCATGTCGCTTTCATCTTCGTCAACGTCGGCCAACCATCACAGCAGCAACGGCATATCTGAACATATGTCGAACATATCGATATCGAATTTCCAGTCAAAAGACAAACGAACGGCCGATAAAGTGATGCTCACTGCATTCGAACTGCTGAAAGAGCCCAGCTATAAGAACGGTGTTTCAGCGTGAGTAATTGTATTTATTTATTGTATGCGTATTATTAATAGTATAAAACAGTGATTATTAATTATTATATATCATAAAAACAATCTAAATAATTATGCTGATATGACTACCTAGTATAGTCTAGTCACTATACTATATAGTGAGAAACTTAAGACGCTTTTTTTATATAATTAAGCTTTTTAATCATTTTTTACATTTAAATTTTAACTGTTAGGACTGTTAGATATATTTTCAAATTGGAATGATAAATAATTGTCTAGTTTTGACCGTGTTGTTTATTTTTGTAAACAAAGATCAATATATTTTTTTCTTTGATTATTAAATTTAATATTTGTATTTTAATTTTGTGATAGTAATGATATATTTATAATAATTTATTGTTATGAGTAATTTATTAAGTAATTAAGTTCTTATAAAATATAAAGATGAGTAGACTAAGTTAAAATAAAATACATATTTTTGGTTCCTAAAAATTTTAAGCTTTGATAAATGAAGTTATTTTATAATTATATTATTATAATTTATAATTAGTTATAATAACATACAAATAATATTATTCAACACAATAAAAAACTAATATATGTACCAGATTTTAAAAAACGAATTAATTTAGGTCGCTTTTTAAAATTTTATCTTCTATAATCACTTATTTTTATATACCATAAAAATAACCAAAATATAATTATTTGTGTTTGTTTTATAGTAACGGCGATGAATCAACAATAAGTATGTCGAACACTTCGTTGTCGACCAACAACGGTGATCTCAAAGCCGAAACACCTAATGTAAAAAAGAGACACAGACGGATGAAGAGCAGTAACATTAAGAACCAAGAGTGTGAAGGTATGTAAATATACAAACAACATGATAATAATTAGCTTAAGAGTTATAGATGTAAATTTAATGCACATAAAATCGTTTAACACCCTTGTATTTATGCATTAAATTATTAAAACTTAGCAAAATCCCGAAATATGCAAAAACGTTAACTTTAAAATTTTAAAAACGCATACTCGCGTCATATTTAATGAACTTAATTTTCTTAGTCAAGTCTTTTGTAAAATTTGACTTATTAAGTTATTTTTTAACTAAAAATTTGAGTAACGGGGTGATCCAAATCATTATAAACCATATAAAATTACAATTGGAATATAGATGCGATAAAAAATTTAAAAATAATAATAAGAATTAAGATGCAATGTTTTTATTATTATTAATTATTTTCATTTTTTTTTGAACCTCTATCTGATTTCGTATGATTTTTACTGATTCGTGATTCTAAAAATCAATTAATGTTTAAGATAGGAAAAACTTTACAAGTCTAAGTTATTTACAAGAAATGTGATTTAAATTCCAATTAAAATACGATGTGTTTAACAATACCCAATAAACAACACCATTCCGATTATATTTTTATCTCGAATATGTATTCATCTAAAACGATATTGGCGACAACAATTATAATATTAGGTAGCCTAATTTCAAATATTCAAAAAAAAATTAATTTTATATTTAAAATTGCAGACACCGACGGATACGAATTCCTAATCGTATCGTTGGACAATAAACAGTGGCAGTTTGAAGCTAACAGCTCGGAAGACCGAGACGAATGGGTGGCCGCTATCGAACAGCAAATTCTCAACTCATTACAAGTCAGTATTTAATAGTAGTTATAGTAATAGTTTTATGAGTATTTATATAATAAATTTATATTTTTAAGTATTCACTTTTTATACTAATATAAAAAAATACTGAACTTTATTTCCACAGAGTAATGAGATTAACAAAGTTAATGTTGGTGGTAAATTTGGTTCGTCTTATAACCGAGCAGAAGACGTGCAAAGCATCCGGACGCGAGTACCTGGAAACGGGCAGTGTGCTGACTGCAATTCTCCGAATCCCGATTGGGCTAGTTTGAATTTAGGAATACTAATGTGCATCGAGTGTTCTGGCATACATCGCAACCTGGGCTCGCACATATCCAAAGTCCGATCTCTCGACTTAGATGGATGGCCGTAAGTGTTAAACATGTATTTTTATTATCTTAAAAAATGTAAATATTTTTAATTTTTATTAAATATTACAATTTCGATATGTACCTATACACCGTATAAGGTATAAAGATGTATATACAAAATTTTAACCTCATATATATATTATAACATTTATAACAATCAATACTATCATTTTTTTGAAAAAACAAAATTTTTTTTATAGACCATCTCACCTAAAGGTAATGATGGCGATGGGTAACGATCTGGCCAATTCTGTATGGGAATCCAACGTCCGTCCTGACCGAACCAAACCCAATCCTGGTTCGAGCCGAGAGGAGAAAGAACTGTGGATACGTAGCAAGTATGAAACCAAAGAGTTCCTACCAGCGATAGGTCACACGCCCAACTTATCGCAGCAGCTCATCGACGCCGTGTACAGGTGGGTCATAATTTAAATTGTATACTATTTTGATTGATGGTTAAACAATATTTTTTTCGAAATTTTCCCAAATGATTAGGACTTTTTCGTTTGTATTTGAGAGAAATTGCAAAGCTTTATGCCCTTTTCAATTAAGGTAGATAAATTTTATGTATTAATTTTCCTTATTTGTAGGTGTGACATGAAAGCCCTCACGTTGATATTAGCTCACGCCAGTGCTGACCAGGTGAATTGCGTCGTCAGTCACCGAGACTTGCGCACACCCCTACACCTAGCCTGCTCTGCAATCAACCTTCCTATAGCGCAGCTACTCCTATGGGTAAGTGTGACATTTAAAACTGTTCAGACTGTATTGCAAGAATACGAATAGGTATATTTTTATTAGTCGAGATAATTGCCTTTATAGAAGTTAAAAACATATGCTCTTATAGTCTTATCTAAATAAAGACATTGTATTATTGAAGGCAAATTTTTTTTCGTAGGTTAAACACAAAATAAATATTGACTTCTGACACAATTGTATATAATATTTTGCATGAAAAAGTGTTTAATTAGGCCCTACTCCACTCGAATAAAAATAAATGTCCAAATTAAATATTTAAGAGATACATTATAGATAGAACAATTACTGCTAGTATATCTATAATATACATTATATATACACTGTAATGTGCTTACTTGATAATAAATTTACACAAAAATATTTTAAAAATACTTTTACGCATAGTGGTTTGAAAAATATAGAAATATATGAAATCACCATAAAATGTAAGGTTTATTAAAAAAAAAAAAAGTGTACCCCCTAACATTTGGGTAAACCTACGACTAGGACAATCCCCCCTCCCCAATTTACAGCTAGGCGTTATATTATTATGATGAAGTTAATTTTTTATTTCGTTATCGTCCTCAGTACAAAGCAAACGCCAAAGCTGTGGACCACGAGGGCCGAACGTGTCTGCAACACGTGCGAGCGGCTTGTCGGGGCGCCGCCGGTGCCGCATCCGTCCAAGACGTCGGTCCGCTGACAGACTTGCTCGTACAAAACGGCTGCCCCGAGAACGGGACCAGCACGCTGACTAGACCGTTGGACATACTTCCGTCCAGCGTCATCTGATCACCGACTCGACACATCGCCGGCGGCACAGTTATCGCATAGCTTCGGGTGTCGGACGAGGGAGACGACGGTCCGTTTGGCGTGCGCGCAAAACAATAATATAATAATTAATGAATAATACCGCGCTGTGATAGCTTTACATAATTAATTATAAATATTATATAATGTTATAAAATAATCATAAATATACAAAATATAGTGTTTAACACGTCGTCCGTGTAACAATAATAGTATAATAATCGCGTGTCCAGTCGTTGGTTCGATATTAATTTTGTACCAGGGTTGATGACAATCCCAGTCCAGGTTAAATTTTATATTAAATTGCGGACGGCGGCAACCGCATCGCGTCCGTGACCTGTATTATAGGTAATATTATTATTGTTGTTTACTTTTATTTTATACCGTCTCGTGTTTAATTACCATGATCGGCTTATATATTATTATTATTATTTTAGACTATGTAGTAATATTTTATATTTTAATATTATATAATGTTAAAATTACGTATTTATCAACAATTATTATTATATGTATACATATTATTACTATAATAATAGGTACCTAGTTATATATATATATAATAATAATATGTATATAATATTACGATGTTATTAGAATTATTATTTAAAACGATTTGATTTATTATTTTAATTTTTATCACTTGTTTTCTTTCTGTATAATATTATAATATATCGCGTCTTCGAGTAAAACATTTATACCACGGTCATCTTAGAACTTAGAAGACCTTCTTAAACTGTGGTTGATATAAACTACTATAATACCTGTACGGGATAGCGCTTTAGTATTTATTATATTATGTATCGGCCGCTCAGAACTTGCCTGCAGCAGTTATGTCGATTATTTTTATTTGTAGACCTATTTAACGACTATAAAAATACAAAATCGTTTTATTATATAATACATAATATATAAAAAAAATTATACTCACAACAGCTTTAATCGCGGTTACCTGTTCTTTTTTATTTTCTCCACTATATATTATTACCTATTATTATATTATATTAACTGTCTCTTTATTTACATTGGTACTCATCATTCCCTTTGTTCCCGGTAATTTGTATTATTATTATTACTTTTTGATTATTTTACTTCAACAGTGTGAAAAACAAACATAATATTATAATATTAATTGTATACAATGTATTTCGCCGTTCATTTTTAAACGTGTTCATCATACTTAAGCATATCACTGGATACTTATTATAATGGCCACACAAGTAACAATATAATATTGTCATTTTATCAGAGTACTTTAATGGTTAACTATATGAAAGACTTAATGGCACCATGCACTCCTACATAATTATATATGTTTATAAAATTTTGTATTGAAACAATAAATATGTTGCGGTAGGCAAATGCGCTTGTGTTCTTGTACTGCATTTTTCAGTAGTAAAAAAATATATGGAACGTTTTAATTGTATTGTTTTATTTACACATTATTCAAATCTCCAACCTTAATAGATATGTAGAAACAAAAATGGTTTTACTTCAATATTAAAAATGTGAATTTATCTTTGTAATGCAGTTTCACTTTTTTAAATACCTACCTATTTGAAAAAAAAATAGTTTATAAAATATAAATTATAATTATAAATCAAGATTCATCCAACTTCATTATAATTACATATAAGATAACTATATGTTTTATGATCAAAGAGTAAGTATTAAATAACGCATAACTATAAAATATTTATTTATTTAGATATATAAAATATTAACAACTAATGAGTAAAACTTAAGTAAACGTCACTATAAAAATATTAAAAATATTAAATGTTATCATGGTTTCTTTATAATTACTTCTCAAATCAACAGTTACATTTTGATTTTGATGGGTTTTTATTATCACAAAGCATTAGTTGATCTTCTAAAATCACAAAATCCTATAAAATAATAATCAATGTACATAATATTATTATCCATTTGAAGAAAATAAAACTATTATTATTTTAAACATTATTACACACATATATATATATATAAATATAACTCAATATAAAGAAAAAATATAAAATAGGTACTCATTTAAATTACATTTTTAATTGTAATTTTATATTCCATCTCGTTTATCATAGAAATCATTTTCAAAAACGAATCATCTACATTTATATTGTTTTTTGATGATAGTTCAAAAAAAGGAATTCCGAAGTGTTTAGCTACCTACAAAAATATCCAAACATTACATTAGTTTAGAAATAATTCTAAATCAAAATTCAAACAGTGATTTTCAATTAATGCATAATAATTTGGATTTAAGATATTGAAATTAATTTTTGTTTTTATTAATCATAAGTCACAACTCATTATTATTACCAGTTTTCCTTCTTCAGTTGATATCTTTCTGTCTGATTCCAGATCACATTTGTTACCAATCAAAATTCTTACCGCATTTGAAGGAGCAAACTGAAAATAAAAGCAAAAATATTTAAAACTTAAAACAAATTTTTAATATGATACCTAATTTGTATAATTTATCATAGAACTATTGTTATTAGTTTAATGTGATACACCACATAAATAATACCAACCATCGTACGTGAATACATTTATCATCAACGCAATAATAAACAATAAATTAACTTAAGTTTATTGTTTTGGTATATAATAAAAAATATGATGTCATAATATAATAAGATTTTTTTACTAAAAATCTCCTAAACACAGTTCAAACAATGCTAATTTACTGATAGTATCATACAGTATATAGTATATCATTCAATAACAGTACTTATTAAATATTAAAAATAAACCGAGTAATAAATATAAAGGTTACAATAACATATGGCATGAATAACATTATTTACAAAAACCTTAAATTACATTTATATATTATTATAACACTAAATAAAAATAGAAAGTATACATTTGATTTTAGTTAATACTTATTTTTTATAAAAACATAAATTTATACTCACAAAAATGTAAACCAAATATTATTAAATATTGTTAATATGAAATATTAAATACTAACATCATCAATATTTTTCATCCATGTGTCCAAGTTGTTTAATGAATTCAAATTTGTAACATCGTATACAATAAATAATCCCATTGCTCCTCTGTAATATAATTTAATTAAAGATTGATATTTTTCAGTTCCAGCAGTATCCCTAAGAATAAAAAAAAATATATCATTACAATTATATCAACATCAAGTTATATGATTAAACAATAAACAATAAGTAATATTTTAAACAAAAATACACAATTCTTTTAAGTTTTAGTTGTTATTCAATGGATAGGCTCACAAACTCAGACCTTAAAGACCTATTATAGACACCCTTTCTACCTGTAACTTAATTCAATAAATATGTAAGCTTTAAATATGTTGAAAGAATTCCAATTGTCTAGTAATTATCAACTCTTACACAAAATATCAAAAATTTACAAATAATACAATGCTTACCAAATGTTTAAAACAATGGTTTTGTTTTCATAATTGATTGTTTTCTTTTTAAAATCTATACCTATTAAAAATAAAATTCAAACACTGAAATTAAAATATGATATTTATATATGTATATTTAACAGTTAATGTTATAACAACATAAACGAGAGGTTTAACAAAGAAATTTGGATAAATAACAGAATAAAATCTATTATATCCATTTAATCTATCATCTATTTGATTTATCTAGAAAAGTAATAACAAATTTACTACCATTCTCCACTTTGTATCACTGCGATCAAAGATTCGTAGCAATCACAACCACACATATCTCATTGATCTGTTTTTTTTATTTCATAGTACAACAATAATGCATATAAAATAAATATTTCTGTTAATACACCGTTTCATTGTTATATTCATGACTAAATTACTTATATTTAGTCATGGTTATATTAATTTATTTCACAATGATTAACCCTCTGAGTAGACTGTAAATAGTGTACATATTATATATAAAATATGCTTCATATATCATATGGATTGGTGTGCCACTAACATTGTGTTGTAGATGAAGTATGCCACATTGTTAAAACGATTGAAAAGCACTGATCTATATGATCAGTATACGTAGTACCTACATTAATAAATACATATACACATAAATACACTCTCTCGTCAAAAAAAATTGTCTGGGACAATTGTTGTACAAACATTTTAAAGTTCAGCACTATCACTGCAAACGTACACGTTTAACTCACCTGTTGTAGATCCATGGTTTTCGATGAAATTCCCATCACAGTACCGTTCAATGATAGAAGTCTTACCAGTGCTCATGTTACCTACTACAATAATTTTCCAAATTCTCTGTACCTGTTGCGGTCCAGTCTTATCTGCTGGCTCCGCTACTACTAGCTTGTCTCCCATTGTCACGACTCGTAACAGCTACGATTAATCTGTGTTGAAACTTAAAAACCAAAACAAACAAAGAAGTTTTGACAATAAGTCGGTGTTTAGTGTTGAAAATTAAAAGTCGGAAACTGCAGGTCTGACTTTATACGCTGATTTAGTGGTTTCTAATAAAAATTAAAAAACAAATATAGTAAACATACTTAAATAATTTTTTCATACTAATCACTTTCACTGGTGTAATTTGTTTTTTTTATACACAGTAGCCAGTAGGTACTGTAGTACAGTGTTTCCAACCTTTTACTCGCGGAACCTTTGCAGGAGCTTGAATGTTTTGACTTTTGTGGAACCCCCATATAATTTTTTTAGCTTTTCTATGTTCAAATCATAATTCAAATCAAAATTATTATTAATTAATATATATTTTAATTCGTGCTATTAATAACCTGTGTTATTAGAGAGCTCGGATAATCAACGCATTTCTTTTTTTGTTCTTATTATCGTATTATTTTCGATTTTAATTTGTATACAATATGTTTACAGGCCTACAGCAGAACACATTGACACATAATCGTGTTTGTGTCTGCAATACACCAGTGTCGGACCTCCGCGGTCCGCCTGGCTATAGAGCCGTGTGGCGTGTAGGTGTAGCCGCGAACGCGGCCGAGGCCCCGAATTTTTTTTTTAGTTAATGATTAGTCGATTAGTGGAACTTAAAATATCCCGAGCCCCCGTACAAGCGACCGAGCGTATTTAAACGACACAATTTGTCCCAGATTTAAAGTAATATTAACATATTTTTCATCCTTTTCATATTCATTGCTTATATTGCGACAAACTTTTAGAAATGTTCTGAATCCCTTATTCTTATTTAGTACTAAGTTCATTTTAGTTTAGATAGGTAGTATATTTACGATAATTTGACAAATAACCCAATAATTATAGACGTTCATTAAATAAATACCATTTAAAATTAACAAAATTCTCAAAAATGTAAATACATGCAATTATATACATTATGTTCAAAATATACAAAAAAAATTGTTAGAGTAAGCCAATTCGTACATAATATTTGACAATCAATCAATTTGGACTCAATGAAAAAAACATACAAACCTATATAAATCCTAATTCCTAGCCCTATTTATCACCTTTAAAACTAGTGAGTAATGGCGATTGAAAAATATATCGAGGTACAGAAAATGCAAATTAATAATTATTAATACTAAAGCTAAGTCATCTAAAATATTATATGAATTACTCATTTAGTACTACTTGATTTAAAAATAATGTCCACTATCCTATATAAATAACCTTGTTCATAGTAAATGAAGAAAAAAATATTGAGGCCCCAGAGGAAAATTGCGGCCGAGGCCTTTTATATACCAGGCCGACACTGAGTTGTATTATAACCAACAGATTATTAAATTTGATATTAATAGTTTCAAATGATTAGTTTTTACACTACCAAGCAATTGTTTTTAATTTTTATTATACTATCTATAATTTTATTATTTGTCTCTCGATTCTCGTTGACCAGGGGTCGGGAACCTGCGGCTCTTAAAGGATAATTATCAATCGAAATCCGTAAAATATAAATTATATTATACCTGCGCTATTATAGTGATAAATAAAGTTTTTCTTCATTTTCTAAATTTAAGACGTATTATTATGTTTTTATTGCCTACCATTTTCTCTATGAAATAATAATACCTACTATCTTTATTCTAATATAATATGTACTAATAAAGTAATAATTTATACACCACAATTAAAAAAAAAGGTTGTTCAAACCTGTGCGGCTCCCTGGATATCATAGTTTTGTAATTTTTTGAAAAAATGGCTCTTTCCTACGAAAAGGTTCCCGACCCCTGTTGTAGACCGTATAGTAGTTGTCAGTCTTGTCAAGTCATATTATAGTTTATAGATTATAGACTGAACTTTAACAAATTTTAACACTGTTTTTATTTAATATATATAAGGTAACAGGAAATATTTCGAACGCATGACCTTTAATTTGATTTGGGTTTTTTTTACAGGGTACAGGACATATAAATACATATGAATTAATGTACTTGATAATGCACAGTAAAATAAAAATGTCTTAAATAGGAACCACCATTTTTGACACTGGATTTGGATTGCTCTATTTTTTTTTGAGCAACTTTGATCTTCACAGTTTTTTGATATCTTCAAAATTGACAATTTGAAGACAGTCGAAAGTTTTAAATTAGGTAGGTAATGTATAATTTGTATTTATTGCATATTTCAACGCTCTACGTATTTGCTCTCAAGCATTTACAGATATTATTATAACAATTTATTTTTATTAAACCTACAAGATGTATTTATTATAACATTGAATTTATAAACAAATATCATTAGATAAATATGTATGCGATAAATACGAATTACCTAGTTATTATCTATTTTAATGGTAACGCCATATTGGAATAATTATTGGAATTTTTCCTGCGAAAATCCATTTGTGTATCACAGGCACTATTTAAGATAATTTTATTTATATATCTTAATTCATGATCAACTCACTAAGTGAGCAGCTCATTTGATTTTTTTTCAAATAAAGTTTTATATATATTATAAATATTCAACTCTAAACGTTAGAATGAGTAGGTATAATTTGCTATTAGCTAGTTTTCCTACCAGGCCATCTAGATATAATGAAAGTATAAATATATATTTATATTATATAAATTTAAAATAAATATAACCACCAATAAACAACAAAAACATTTGTTTTATATACTTGGTGACTAGGTGTAAATTTATTGAAGATCACAATAAGCAAAGACATTTTATTTAGTAGAAGACAGAGGTGTATGGTAAAAATATACTTTTATTATGATTCACACAATTAATATATTCATTCCACATAATTGTATATGTGTTGAATACTAAGTTATGCCAACTCTAATTATTAATTAAGTTGTATAAATTTATCAAGAGTCAATCTCTTGAAAAATTGTAGTCCCGATGCACGTTCTATTACTTCCAAAGGCATCTAAAAAATATTAAACAAAAAAGTTATGATTTATAACTCATAATACGTTCATTAATAGACATAAATTGCAATTAATAATATACATAATTCAAAATTACTTATTGCAATATGGTTTACTGGTTATAGACATAAAAATAAATGAATAGATTTTTTTTTTAATCTAATATTCTAATATTATTTGTTATTAATGGATAACCTTTTGTTCTAACTCACATCCATCCCTCAAATTTCTTCATCTCACGAAAAAATCTTATTTACTAATATTACTATCCTAATAAATAAATAAATACACTGCAGAGTAGATTAATTGTTAATCATTTTTAATAAATATAAATAAATTATAAAACTGCTATGAAATCAAGAATCTTAGTTTTAGTTTTTATTTTCTGTGTAAAGAACATTGAAAGATAGAATCAGATGCTGACACAATATATACTCTAAATTGTTTATTTTATGCAATGATTTATCATTGAATTTCAATTAAACACATTCATTACAGTTAACTAATTACTAAATTACATGATATACTCAAAATAGTTGAAGCCTATTTATAGATTTTGGTCGCCTAATCGAAATAAATTTATTTGAGTCACGTCATTTTTTACATAGAAAGTTATGGCTGGAAAAAAATGAGTTTTTTTCTCAATAAAAATTTTAAAAATCTATGTTTTTACACTAAATATATGATAGAACAATTAGATTTTGATTATCATACTTACTCTTGAGGTAATACCAAAAACCAAAAAATTATCAATTTGTTTAAAAGTCGTGGCATCCTTAATTGTCTACTTTTAAATAATTAACTTGGATTATTATTTATTAAAATTAAATTAAAAAAGTTACCATAAAATTAATTCAAAATGTGATTATATTAGAATATTACATAACAAGTACTACTCAATAATGCTTTTAACTTATTACTAATTAGTATGGTAGAGGACTTGAAGCTCTAAAAAAGCACTAAACATGCAAGCACTTTAGTACTTGAAACAGTTGAAACCCTATAATATGCACTTAAAATACTCTTTTTTGCAATTCAATTTAAAAGTATTAATAAAATAAATTGTATTTAAAATAAGTTAAAACCATTAATTTAAATATATTTTAGATTGACAACCTAAACACTATATAATGGTGGTGATATGTTATGGTGTAAAATTTAAATGATTAACTATTTATGTATTAATAAAATTAATTACAGAAAATTAATATTATAGAAATCTATAAATTATATTATCAGCAATCTTCAAGCACTTCTAGAAAAAAGACAAAAATTAAAAATAAATAAATGTTTATCCAAACATATTGACTGCATTGTTTGAAATAAAGACATCAGTGTGGATTTTGTGAAATTGATTTAAATATGTTTAAAAATGTATTAAATTGCACATAAAAGTGTAAAATATGCCCTAAAAACAAAAAGGACTCAAAATATACATTTATATGCAACATAAAATTTCAAAATTAGCTTTGTGAAAGCATGAAATGCTTACGTATTTTTTTATTTTTATAACTATGCAAATGCTACAGATCCTCTACCTTACTTATTAGTTATTTTTAAACATAAAATTGAATTTAGTAATATAAATTACTTGAAAGTCTTTTAATGGTATATCGTCTGGAATCACTTGATTTGGCATTAAATAACATTCTAAATAAAATTTAGACTCTGTACTTTCAGTAACAATAATTTTATAAAAATGTGTAGGAACAGCAACATGATTATCTCCAATTACTTGATATTTGATCCATAATTTTCCATCACCACCTTTTCTAAAAATATTTTTGTTTCAATTAGTGTATACCAGTGGCATAGCCAAGATTTTCAAATGAAGGGAGCTAAACCCAATATACTAAAAAAATATAATTAACAATTAACAATAACAGTTCATTTTTATATTAAGTTGATACAGCCAATGGGGGAGCCTCCACTCTGCCCCCTCCACCACCATGGCTACACTACTGGTTTATACCTAATACTTATTCACGAATAGATTATTATGATTCATTTAAAATTAAAATTATATAATATCTTACTTAGGCAAAAAAAGTGGACCAGAACAAATATAAACATTTTTATTATGTTTTGCTTTTTTCCTAACATATTTTTCTAAATTATTCCAAGCATCTCGATTGAATCCTTTACCAACTTGTGGAGCAATATTTGATAAAACAAATGTTTGTTTTATCAATTCTTGACTTGATTTGTGATTTCCTGCTGCAGCTAAATGTCCGCGATCAAAACCACTATTTTTATAATCTTTATTTGTAGCTCTAAAATATATAATTTTTAAATCAATACTTTATTTTATATGGTAATATTAAGATAAAAATAACCGATAAAACTCATGAAATGATTTATCTTCATAAAAGTCACATGATGCTCTATCTACATTAGGATTATACTCTACACTTTCTGGTGTAAGATGTTCTAGAACCCAATGGGGTATACGATTCCTTTGATCATAAGAAAGAACAAAATTCTTATATGAACGTACATTATCCAAACTTGGAAATCCATACTTCATAATCTTAAAATATATACATAAGTATAAACAAAATATGCTTAGGTAATGAAACTTAAAATAAAAAATAAATATAACTTATAAATTTGATGGTAAATAGGTAGTACAAATTATAATTAAATTTATTGAAGTATGTACATTTTACCTGAGATATTCGCTGTTCATTATTAATGATTAGTTCTTGATTATTGGCCACAATGCCATCGGCATACACTGCATCAAATATTTTAAATCCTGGTATTCTATGCGATGCATTTAATTCCCTATATTTTCTATCTATCCATATTCCAAGGCAAAAACTTGAAATACCAACAGCTGCAGTAATATGTCTGGAAAACATTTCTAAAATCTAATAAACAAATTGACCTATTATTCGGATTTGTCAGAAGAAAATTCAAAAAGGTCGTTTAAGTCTAATGTTAACCAGCCTTTTTGTGGATTATTCGTTTAATTATTTTGAAAACTGAAGTGATAACAACAATTGATAAAAAAAACATGTGATGAATCCAGACAACCCGACCAATGACGGTGACCATATGTCATGAACCCTTGATTGATAATTATATTGCTATTTACTATATAGTATTATAATTTTTAATTAATTTGTAAATACATTATCACAATCACAAATACCTACTTAATAATGTAAGTATAAGTATTCTTGAATTTATTGTCTATGTAATTCACTTCTTTGTAATACAAATATACAAATACAATCAACTGCATAAAACTATCAGTGACGATACTACACTCATGACAAATTAATAAAGGCAACACACAACAGCTATAGATATAGTGGCGTCGAATTCATGTTATGTGAAGCAAATAGCAATTACTTCACTCCTTAAATGGGTTAATCATAATATAAATTGGGTGGGTGGTTGGAACAAAAATTTTAGACTTCACTTCAAAAAAAAAGTTCAGCGCTGTTAGCCGAATAACTTAACTGTACTAGTACCTGATGGAACATAAAATGTATTAAGTATGATATTCATTCTAAAATGAATAAAATTTATGATTACACTGTATTGAAAATGATTAATTATATAAATACTAGGTTAAAAAGTTTCTTTTATAAATTAAATAAGAATAAATCATTTTTTAAGTATTTAACCAATCTTTAGCAAAATTGATCAAAATATATTGATATTGAATTATAATTTAACACTTTTATGTTCACAAATGATTTACAAAACTAAAACCTCATAACTACAGCTATATAAAATATGTACTAACAAAATTAATGCATACAATTAAAAAAAATTTACTGTTAGGATGACTAGAGAACTTCAATAAAAATGTTACCCTAATGTGTAACCCTAAACATGTTTGATATACTGCTAAAATATTTCAGTCTAATTAGTATTTAATAATTAAAAATATTATTAAAATTTCTAATCCTTATTTGGTTACTTTCTTATTCAGGTTCATACATCATAATTTAACAGCTACCTATTTTAAAGAATTGTAACATTTGTTAAACATAAAAGACACATTATTACTTAAATTATAAATATCTAAATCTAGATTATTAATCATTTAAGATAATTGTTCGTATATAGTCCAAGTTATTGCAGCCATTAAGGATCGTCTTAAAATTCGAAGAGACAGCCCTTTAAAATAACCAGCTATTCCATATTTCTGAAAATAAATAAATTGTGTAAATCAATAATAATGAATTACAATAATAGTGTATACCTACTCGTTTAATTATAATAATAGCATCAATCAAAGGAAGTTTTTCTTTTGATAGTTGCTGACTAGTTTTTATTACATCAAATGGTTGAGTAATAAATGATGCTAATCCTCCAGCTAGAAGGCCACATCCAAAAATATAAAATGGTTGTTTGTTATCTAATTCTAATTGAACAGTACAAAACAATATTTGATTAATTATTTATCTTTTATATTAATTTTTGATTTTTAATTATTTTTTCATGAAAGTGAAAAATAGTGTTCAAATAGTAGCCCAATAAATTAGCATGTTCAGTATTTTAGAATTGTATGTATACGGGAGGGCTAAATTTGTTTTTGATAAAAATGATTAAAAATTTAATTTTTAAGTATTCAAAGCAAATCATAAGTTTTTTTTAGTATCAATTGAAAATTACAATACATGAGCCTAATTTTTTTTATAAGCATTTGACATTCTATACTTAAAAATTCTGTCAAAATCACAAAAATGTATATATTATTTTTTGTTAAAATTCATAACATTTTCAATTTTAACACAACCTTCCATTAAAGTTGAGCTTACAATAAGTTACAGTTATAATTTACAGCGCAATTTATTTTTATATGTATTAGAGTTAAAATGTTAACAAACTTATTTATTTAAACAAACAGTACAATATTTTCCTCTAACAATTATTTTGTTGTAATTAAAAAGTTTTAACTGTAGACTTGAAACTTTTCACTATTTTATGTATTAAAAATTTTAATTTACAATGAAAATTTTAAAATATTTAATTAATATTAAGTTGCTTTGGCCATACTTTTATCTTATATTCATAGTATGTTGATATTGACTTATAATTTATAAACTACGAGTTAAAATGTCCAATAACAATATTATAATAACTAATTATATCCTATATTATATGTACATTAAATTTTTCAAGAATTATCACAAGTTCATCCTTGTGTCATACTATTAAATAAAAAAAAACTATTATAATAATATAAATATTTTTTTTTATAAATAGCAGCTAAGACTCATTTTTTACTTACAATTGTTATTTGTTTATAATTATTTACCATTGAATATTTGAATTTAAATTTAACACATCTATGATCTATTACAATGACCTACTCAATGACAAAGTTACCTACACAAGTCAGAAATCTGCAATAAAGCAGAGCAAGCAGAACTTTTTTCAATAACACTTGAAGAATTTATGGTTCAGATTTTTTTATATTTAATAAAACTAGTTGTTGAGCCAGTCTTTGATACTTTTGTTCCATATAGATTACTTGTGCTAAAGTGGATGACATATAAGTATGTAACAACAATAGTATAGTACCCAGTCTTCTGGGTCATTGTTAATCGTAGAATAAAAAATAGTTATTATAAAAATTTTTAAATTTACAACAAATTAAAACAAACTTCTCACTACATTTAATTTTAGTTTTATAATACTTGCCTTCTAATAATTTTATATTTTTTAATTTTATAAAAATCATAAAATATAATGCAGAAAATGGAGCATCTCGTAAAATTGTTGGTGTCCATCCGCGATATAATACTTTCCAACACTCCAACCTAAGAATATCAGATATGCCACGGGCTAAAGTTGTGTAATGATATTGACCACTCTGAAAATAGAAAGTTATTGTTTTAAAATAATTTCCTAAGTTGTAAAAAGTTAATTAAAATTGAATGGGTATACGAGTGTATTTACTTACTTACTTCTACTCTAGTTTTTAAAACAGTGAAAGGCATTAGTATAGAAACAGTAATACATCGTGCACTAAATCCAGCTATCCCAGACTTCACCATAGAAGTTTGATTGTTTTGTGTTAAGTATGAATATATTAACTGTGTAAGTGATATATGAATTGCAATTCCTGGAATATTGCGTACAAGAGACTAAAAATATAAAAATTTAGCAATTCAAAGTATATAAAATAATTATTACCTATATTTAAATTGTAATATATTGTTATTTTAAGCGATTTCGTAAAAAATTAAATTTCATATGCTCATAAAATTTTTTCTATATTGACGCTAGAATTTTATTTTACAGTTATTTGAAGAAAAAGTTATGGAGAACCTTGTGTTGAGTTTTTTAACCTAAGGTATAAATCACAAAAAATGTTATGAATTTTCAACTTCAAAATTCATTGCAATTTTCGCGATTTTGACATATTTTGTAAACATTTGAACTTTAAATGCATATAAACAAAAATTATTGATTTTTTTACTACGATAAGTAAAACCTATAATAAACCTTGTATTACATTTTAAACAATTTTTGGATTGCCAATTTTTTTTTAAAGGCTTTTAAAAAAAAAATTTTAATTGTCTAATAAATAGCTTAAAAAGTCAAAATATTTTGAAAATGTAATTCTAAATAGCACTTACATAAAACTTTGGTGAAAATTTCAAGTATGTATTTACAATGATTCGTTTTTGAGTAACAATAAAATAAAAATATCGATTTTGTTAAAAACTGGTTACCTATGTGTAAAAATTCCCATTTTCAATTATTTTTATAGGGTTTTTCCTGACGCTTTTAAAAATTACTTTTATTAATTTTTTTACTTTTGACCCCCTAAAGTACAAACTAAATTCAATTTCCTTTTCATAGAGGGGCTGAAGTTAATAATCAAAGCACTATTACTATTCCAGAACGTGATGACATCCGACACAAAAAAAAAACATACATACTCCGTTTAGAATCTAAAAAATATTATACTCCAATTTAAGGAAATGATTATGAAATATTAATAATATTGTATATTATAACTTTTTTTAACAGATTTTTATTGATATTGTAATTCAAATTTATTATGACTTAAAAAATTGAGTTTTTAAATCACACAGAGACTGACGATGACGTTAAAATCTCGTAAATATGTGTGTTAGGATATCTACCTAGATATCATTTTTAATATAGTTATTTTTTCCAAAAATATATTTTGGAAGAGTTTTTTTCTGGGACTAAATATTTGGGGTTATTTTTTAGGGGAATCATGGTTGACTGGACGTTTATACTCAAAATCGTTATTCATATAAAGCAGTAATTTATCATTGAATTCAAATTTAGCATACTTATATAGTTATATATTACAATAGCTTTCTTACTCAATAACGGGGTACAATCGACACTTACTAGTTACTGTATAGTTTATTGGTTACCTAATTTCTTCCTTTTCATTTTAAAGTTCTATATTATGTATTTACTACGAAAAAAAACCCTAAAACATAAATTTCTGTAGTTTATTTGAAATGTGTGAGTACGAGTATGATTATAATTTTAAATAATGGAAACATTTTTATTTAAGAAATTTAATATCATTAAATGTATTTAGATTGAAATAAATCTGTTCGTTCGATGACATGAAATATAGAATATTATACGTGCAGATCATCATATACGAGTGAAATTAAATTTGTTTATTTATAATAAAAAAAAAGAAAATGGGTAACAAAAATAAATACGTTTCACCTAAACCCATTAACCAGACGACTAAATAGATTTTCTATTCTTCATCAAATTAAATAAAATTTACTTCAAAAGCTTGAATATTAAAATTTTTTAATATTCAACAACTTTTTTGGTCATAGATATAAGTTATAACTATAAAATATAAACGGAAATATAGAATAAAAAGTAATAAAACGATATATTTTACGCAAGTTGATTGGTGATACATTTGATGTACAACATAATTGGCGTTTCCGTTTTTCACCCTCTTTCTTTCTCGCTATTGGGGACTAGGAAATATGCATAATTGGTGAGAATATGAGATCTAACTAGTAATTAGACTAGCTAACGTGAATTTAAATGAGTTATTTAGCCCGTATATGACCACATGGGACGGGCTTTCTAAAAAACACTTGTGATACAAATTTAGTTTTAAAAGTACATATAAAAGTATAAAACTATAAGTCAAGTACAAACAAGAAATTATTAACGTCCAAAATCCAACTATGATAAATATATTAAATCTTATTGCATCAAAGTCGACCTAAAGCAGGGCCCACCCTGGACTTCGTACTTATGCGTATGACATTTAAGACCTCGCATTAATAAAATTCTAATTCTTCTTTATAAAACATTAACTCAAGCTTCGGCTCTATCTTAGGCTAGCTCTGTATTGTATGTTATACAAATGGAAATATTTACATTTTACATAGAAATCTCAATTATCAATATGTTACGATTATCTTATCTTATCAACTAGGTAGCTTTATGACCAGGGGTGTGCCCAATAATTTTCAATGGGGGGAGAGGGGCAGGGAGTATATCCCTGGGGACGTTACAGGGGGGTGTTTTGGGTGTTCAAACACCCCCCGAAATATTTGGTTTTTGTATGGTTATTTACTTATTCTATTTTAATGTTAATTGTCATAATTATTATTATACTTTGATCGACAGGTATGATATTACAGGGGCTAGGTAAATTGAGTCCGAAATATCGTTTTTGTGGTAAACTGAGTCCCTGGTTATAATAGGTTTAGTTCCCAAAACAGCACATTTTCTTTCTCACTTTTACAGGCTTAGTACTATCTGTTATGTTAAAAATGTGCTTTTTTGCTTTTAATATCTAATATTATTCACAAGGTTGTACATAAAAATCACAATTAATTAAATATGTAATATAAAAATTCAAGTAAATTTTTTTTTTTTATTTATTACTATTTATTGTTATTATGACATTATATACATGGTAAAATTTATATTATATGTTCTTAACGAATTCAAATCTTGAAATATTTTTATTTTCATATTTCAAAATTTCTTGTCCCAAAAAAAAAATGTTCTATTGTTATTTTTTTCATTTTAATTACTTCTTTGTTACGTATTTTTATATATGTATTTATTTGAATGTATTTAAGTAAACAAATCGATAATCGATAATCATTAATTGGTAACTAGTCACTATACAGTACTCATTGAATGTATCGACTTTTTATTTTTAAGTAGGTACATCGTCGTTATTTATAAATTATTCTTTCGAAAAATGTTATTACTCGGGACTCAGTTTACCTAGCACGTTAAAGTGTTAACGCATTGTATTTGTGAAAAACCGGTTAAAGCAAAATAAAAATTTAATATTAACAAATTAAAATAATTAATATAATTTGAATAAAAATAAAAATACTTAAACAGGATTTAAAAATAAAATAAAATTATACCTTTTGTGTATTAACGTGGGTACGTATTTACGTAACAAACTGGCGACAAAAGATTAGATGAATTAATATTGTAAAATGCAGTGGCGTAACTGGGAAAAAATCTAGGGGGGGGCAATGTATAATGAATGTAATATATTTATTATTATCAAAACCCTGACACCCCTCCCCCCCGGTTAAAATATATACCTTTAGTTTTCAAAAAATTTTTAGGGGGGGCAAGTGCCCCCTCTTGCCACCCCACAATTACGCCACTGGTTAAATGTACATAGACATAGCCACATAGGTGTTAACTGTGAAGATATTCTTAATATAGTGGCTAAAACTTCGCGAAAATTAGATTTAGTATTGTAATTTTTTCTTTATATCAATGTTTATACTTAAAAAAGTAGGTTTTGTACGTAAGTAGGTATAGCTAGTTTTCATAAACAATTTTTGTTAGGTTAGTTGTATGTTTATTAAAAAAAAAGTTCTACTTTTCTATAGCTGATTTGTTTGATTTTCAAAAACACCCCTCAAAACTTTTTTCTGCGTACATCCCTGGAGAAGGGATATATGTTATAAATAATAATATATTTAAATGGATTTTGGAAATACAAAGACACAAATAAGGGGCATTATAGCTTATGAGTCAATAATTTATAAGCAATAATAACTTATTATTATTATTAATAATCAAAAGTAATGACTTAATAACAACTAAAATACCTAATACTTAATAGGTTGTTTTCTGAAAGTTGACAAAAAAAAATGAATGGGGGGGGATACAACCACTACCATTCTAAAGCTATGCCAATAATCGTAAAACAAAATATGTACTGAAATAAATTATGTTTCATTATATATTATATATTTTCTAAATAAATTAATAAAAATTACTGACCAACAGATAAACAAATTTAATTTAAAAATTATTAGGCTGTGACTATTTAACAAAAAATTTATACTGGAAAAAAAAACATTATTATGATAGACGTAAAAAAAAGTTATCAACATAACTATAGACTCATTTTGGCGTTATGGTTTAACTTTTAAAGTTTTAACCGCTATATACTTGTTGAACTCAGGGTTTATTTAAAAAAAAAAATATCTGTCAAATAATACAATTTTAATATTGATTTATTTTAGATCAAATCATTATTTATTAAGTAATAAAATACCTAATTTATTCATCAAAATGTATTTAATGAAAGAATCGATTTGTTTTTGATGGAAAATTATTACTTTGGTACTATGGTACAATTAATTAACCAAAATCATTTAAGAATAAAAAAATGTTATGGTTAATATCTGTAGAGGATTTTTATAAATATAACAAAATAAATAAAGTAAAATATAGATTCATTTAATAAAATATAAAATATAAATAGGTAGGTACTTACTGGAGACAGTCCTCTCCAAAATCCATAAAAAGATTGTTGCTGCCAAACTGATTTTGTGGCATTAATTATTCCTAATTTTTTATCACTAATATATACAATGTTAGTTAGATTATAATGTAATCATGTATTTTCTTAATAATTCAGTTACTTTCTAGGGTCTTGTAAGACTGTTTTTATAACATCAAATGGTTGAAATACAACTGTAGAGAATAATCCAGATGTAGAACCGGCAATAAATGATTTTAATATTGGATGCTATAAAATTATGATTAAAATTTATTATGATTTAAATACACGATATAGTAAAGCTACTTACATCATGAACAAATGTATTTACACGAATATTATTATTCTTGTTTGATCCATTAATATCATAAGAAGACTCCATATTAAGGTGAAAATTTATTATTGATCTAAAATTATACAAACATTTTAAATCTTTAAAATTGATATATTTTAAGTTTTTAACTATTAAAATTTAAAATTCACGATTATCACAGAATAGATAAAACGTTATTATGAATGTACGTCGTATCTATTCTGTGCAAATACTATAACTATATTATACGATATCGTTATATAGTATTTGCTACTAAGTACTGTCTAAACTAAAGTGATTTGTCAGTAATCACTAATCAGTGTTTTTTCGTTGTTTATGTCGCGATGTCATGTGAACGATATCATATCATATCGCATAGTATTCCACAATAATTCCATATCGTTATCAGTCTTCAGTACCGACCATCAAAATGTGTGAATCTTCTTATTTGGCCCTATACCTAATCCTTAATAATTATTCCTTATGGCTTAGATAGCAATTCACACTTCACAGACCATAGTACTTATTTACTTAATCGGATTAGGCTAATCCTCTTCATTTCTAAAATGAATAACAACAATAACTATAGAAGTTGGTAGTTGCACGAATACCAGAATACATGACACCTAAATACTAGATAGAATATAATATTATTTAGTTATGCTTGGTAGAAATAAAAAAAAATAAAAAATAATTTTTGAACGATGGTCGATGAACGATTCAAGATTCAATGCCGAATACGGAATAGGTGAAGATTAAAATTTAAAATGTAGTGTATGATCTAGGAGATAAAGCGATCTTGAAAATGCAGTGTGCCCAACCGGTCGAAATAAAGTACGAAAGATTCGTATCGTATCTGTAGTCTGTACTTTGGACTTTGGTTGTACTTTGAACTTGCATCACATAGGTATTTTTAAACACGCTGTAGTAATTATAAATAGAACTCGGATTCTATTTACAAACTTCGAGATTTATTTTGAATTTTTGACTGGCCTGCCGCCTGCGTGGTCTGTTATTAATTTATGAATGATCTTCGTAAGCCCGCCACGGTTCAACCACCTGTACGCCGCTATCTTGTCACCAATAAGACGCCGTTTAGATATCTCGATTCTCGACAGTGTACATCGTATACAGCAAAGTGTAATTCAACCTGTTCTTTCACCTATTATTATTATTATTATTATTATTACTGTTTGTTGTCCATCATCATCATAGTATTTCGTTATTATTATTATAATGTACCCAAGTGTACGTGAGTGTACATCATCGTTTAATTTCCATGTACAGCCGTAGCCGTATTGGACACTAGTGTAATACACACATCTAGTCTTAGTGTTTATTCGTAATTCATAATTTATCGTTTTCGGTATACGTGAAAATGTACTGGGTCTCGTTCTCATTTTATTCAAGTCTTCGTCTAATCGTTTGGTTCTAAAATGTTGTACGACAAAAGTCTTTTATTCCAAACTTTAGTGTACTTGATGAAATTAAATCGATATTGATTTGTTTACTCCGGAGTTTTTGAAAATTAAAATGCAATATATATTTTGGACTTTTTTACTTATTTCTTCTTCCTATGCTGATGGTAATATTTTTGAATGTTGATTAACCTACCTCTATGCTAATATTAGTTTTAAAATAGATATATGTGTTATTAACTAGTTTAGTTTTTAATTTTACACATAATGAAAAAAAAAATTATTGTACATTTATTATGTTAAAAAAGTTATTAAAATTAGTAAGAATTATTTATGATTTAAGATTTCTACCTTTATGCACTTAACTTATTCACATTTAAGTTAATAATCTATAAGCTAAACTGGCTGTATTGATTATAATTTTACTCTGTTTCTAGTTGATTTCATGCTACAATGCAATCTTAAATTATTGTAGGTCATTAAATAGGTACCGTATTATATAAAATTAGTGAATAATTATAAATAATAAATAAAACTAAAATTAATTTTACATTGAATATAATAGAAAATTAACAAAATAATTCATTAATTTAAACATATATGGATTATGGAAACAAATATAAAATATTGTATTATTTAACCTAACTGACAAATTGTTATAATAACAAATATAAAAAATGTTTTCTTATATATTATTAATTTTTTCCTGCAGTTAAACTGAATGTTTAAAATTCTTATTTTATCAAATAGTATCTTGTGAGTTATGTTGTAATATGTACAAAGTTTTTCTACATTTTTGTTAACTTACATATTTTTGACTTGTTTAATATATTACATTTAATTTCTTTTTATATATTTTATAGATTTGCCAGTATTCAATAAATATATGGACAATGAAGCTCTTCCCGAAAACATTCCAGTAGGTCAATCTATTTACAGACTTGAAGGTGTTGATTCTTTTGGAAATGAAAATGATCTATTATACGGTATAGAAGGAACTGATCGTTTGGTTGTTGATTCCAATACTGGAGTTGTTACTGTTGCAAAACCTTTAGATCATGAGGTAGATATTGTAATAGATTATTTTTAATTATACGGAGTACACATTTTACACATTTCTATTTAATTACATAATGGGGATACTAACTGTAATTTATCTAAAATAATCTTTGTTTTTGTGTTTTAGGAAAGTGATACATTAAAATTTACTGTAACTCTTCAACAGAAAAACTCTGGTGATGTTGTTAGACTTCCTATATCTGTGATTATATTAGACGAAAACGATAATGCACCTATATTTGTACATACCCCTTACGAAGGTGTAGTGAATGAAGAATCCGAAATTGGTACTACTGTATTTAAATGGATTCATGTTGAAGATTTAGACAAAGTTGGAGAACCTCTTGAAGTTAGATGTGAATCAGTTTTCCAGGTTATTTATTTAAAAATGATTCTATTAATATATAATTCAAATAATACCAAAGACTAAGATACACTTTAATACGATCAGCAGCAGTTGTGACTTTCTATTCTATGATGTTTACGTAAAGACATCATATTCAACCAAACGCCATCATTATTACTGTTTGTTCAACAAGTCTGACCATCATATGATTTCCTCAAAACTGTATGAAATATTTTTGTTTTTGTGAATGTTGCCATCATTTTAAGATCAATAACGTTATATTTTGTTCTTTTTATTGTCTTGCATATCGCATGTAATTAAGTTAATTATAGGCCTAACTAGAGCTCTATTTCTGGGTAGGCTGAATTGATATCAGCAACCTGTGGGGGCTTTGCCCCTACACCACTAGTATTGATAACATCTAAAACTGGGTGGGCTAAGCTCCCCGCTCCTAGTTGCGCCTATGAAGTTGATTTAATTTATATGGTAACCTATGTTCTGACACCAATCACATCATATTAAACAATGTTATTCCGATTAGTTTACCATAATAAATTATTTTTGTGTATTAAGCATAACTCTTTTATTATCTAGTGCTGTGTTTATCTTACGTACATTCAAATTTAAACCGCAGTTACAATTTCCATTATCACAACAGTCCGTATCAACTTTACAAATAGTTAATTTATAGCATTAAGTGATTACGTATTTTTATTTTTATTGGAATAAAATTTACTGGAATTAGCATGTAATAATTAAATTCTTATGTTGCATGATATTATAATTTAAGAATACAATTTTAGATAATTTTTTATAACTTAAAATAGTTACATAATGTCAAAATTACCTGCATGTTTGAATAAAAATATCCACTTTATTGATATTTAAAATATGAAAATAATTAATGTGCAATATAATTTTTAGAATGATGATGGATGTTTGAAATTCAAAATACAACCGTTGAATGTCAGTGAAAGTTATTATTTAGGCGTTTTAGTTGTAAATGGAGCTATACAATATTCAGAAACTCAGTTTTACAAGCTATTTTTAATTGCTAGTGTAAGTAATTACTAATAATATAAAGTAATGCAGTGTTTGTTATTTAAGCTACCTATATAAATTGTAATTAAAAATTACAATCTCGACTTATTATTTTTAATACACAATGACATTTTGATCTCTTTAAAACAATAAGTATACTTTTGTCATACTATTGTTTAATCATATATATTTCAAAGAATTTTAATATACAAACATAATTGTAAACAATTATTTGAATTAATAATAAAGTTAAATAATATAATAGATATTTGTACATTATACTGTATTTATTCTTGTGTTGTTTAATTTAAAATTTTAATATATCTTTACAATAAATTTTGTAATTTTTAGGATGGAGTACATGAAACCAAAATAAATTTAGATATACATGTTAAAGACATTCAAAACATGCCTCCTGTTTTTCATGGATCTCTTACTACTGTAATTAGTGAAGATATACCAGTTGGAACTCATATTTTAACAGTAAATGCAAAAGATGGTGATAGAGGAGATCCAAGAAGTATTGTTTATGATTTAATACAAAGTAAATAAACTCATTTATACTTTTAATCTAGAATTAATTCTACCTTGGAAATATTATCTACAATTTAACATATCAAATAATAACAAATTATTGATTTACAGATCCTATGGATTATTTTTATTTAGATGGTTTATCAGGTAATTTAAGTACTGCTAAACCAATAGATCGAGAAACTTTATCTAATAATAATGGTATTATTACATTGACAGTTCGAGTAAGTATGCATGATATGAATATTACATTATTTAGTTTTAGTATAATGCATTAATATTTTTTTATTTGTAGGCCAGAGAAATTTTCAATGGCTCAGCTTTGGATGACAAATTAAGTTCATCTACTGCAATTATTACAATAACTGTACAAGATGTTAATGATGAACCACCAGTTTTTAATAAACGAGACTATTTTATCTCAATACCTGAAAATATAGCTCCTGGTACTCCTTTACCCAATCTAAACATGAGTGTTATGGATTCAGATTTAGTATGAATATACTTAATATTTGTAAAACTGTCATCAATTTAAATACATTTTATTCTCTAGGGTGCAAATTCGGAATTTTCATTGCGGTTGCACGATGAGTCAAAATTGTTTGTTGTAGAACCAACCAAAGCTATTGGTTCAATAGATGTTGGAATAAAATTAGCAAATAATGTGAAATTAGACTATGAAGATCCGAATCAGAGGAAGTTTATTGTTTTGGTAATAAAGTTTTATATTTATAAATTAAATATACATCAATACAACAATTTTTAAATTTATTATATTATTGCTTATGATTAAATAGGTAATAGCAAGTGAAGAAAGTGAAAAATATGATTTAACTTCGACAGCTACACTTACAATTCAAGTAACAGATGTTAATGACAATCCTCCAGAATTTGACAACAATGCGTACACTCTTATAGTAAATGAAACAGCTACACCTGGAACTATAATAGGAGTAGTTAAAGCAACTGATAGAGATAGTAATCCAAGTATTGTTTATACATTAAGTGGACCTTCAGCTGATAAGTAAATATTTTGGGTCTTCTTTTACTTTTATTTCAGTTAAATTATATTTTTAAATTTTTGAATATAAACCATGTTTAATTTAGGTTTTATGTAGAAAAAACCACTGGTATAATATCTGTTGCTCTTTGTTCAAATGTCGGGAAACCACCATGTTTAGATTATGAAACACAATCAACTTATTACTTAACTTATATAGCTACTGATGATAATGGTAATGGACAGTCAAATTCAGTAACTATAATGGTTTTGGTAATTGACAGTAATGATAATCCTCCAATTTTTATTCAACATACATATACTAGTCTCATTGATGAAGGGGTTGCTACTTTTGAACCTCCTCTTATTGTTCAAGTAAGTCGAACAAAAATTAATGTACTTATTTATACATTTTTTTCTATTAATCTAAATAAATTAGGCAATTCAATTAAGAGGACATCATACCCACATGTGTTGTCTTCGTCTTACACACATAGACATAGACAAAACGAGTTTGCACAGTCTGTATAGAACTCGCTCGATTTTGGTTCTAGAGTAAATATACCTATTATAAAATTAAAAGATGACAATATTTTAGAGGGCAATTCGATGAGTTTTTTCAATTATTCCCAATATTATGTTCATTATATCATTTAGAAATAGCGAAAATTTCAAAATTTTTTATGTAATATTTAACTTTTCAAAATTTTAATTTTATAATAGGTATATTTACTCTAGAACCAAAATTGAGCGAGTTCTACTCAGACTATGTAAACGTGTTTTGCTTATGTCTAAGTGTGTTAGACGAAGACAACACATGTGGGTATGATGTCTGTCCTCTTATGTATTAATTAATAATTTTATAATGTAACAACCTAAGTATTTTTATTTATATTCACTACAAAATAATACATCGATTTATTATTAATTAATATAAAATTATAATTTATAAAAATAATTTGTTTTCAGGCAATTGATGCAGATAAATCATCAACAATTATTTATTCAATAATATCTGGAAATGAAAAAAATTTATTTAAAATAGATCAAAGTAGTGGAGAAATATTTATTTTATCCCCTAATGGACTTCAAAGATCAAAAAATAACATAACACTTATTATAAATGTAAGTATATTGTGTATGTGTATTTGGATTCATAATTACTTAAATAAAAATTTGTAATTTATTAATTTAGGCCAGTGATGGTATTTATAATGATGAAGCAACTGTTAATGTTGTTGTGTTAGATGTCAATAACAATAGTCCACAATTTTTATTGGAATCTTATAATGTTTCTATTCATGAAAATGAACCCATTGGTTTTAGTGTTATTAGAGTTGAGGCAATAGATGAGGATTTAGATATGAATGCAAATCTTACGTATCACATTCAAGAAGGTTCTTTTAACCATTTTGCTATTGACCCTATTACTGGACTTATTTATACTTCATCAAAACTTGATTTTGATCAACATTCAAATTATGCCATTAAAACATTATCAATTGATAAAGGTACGCCTGCATTAACTGGAAGTACAACAGTATTCGTAAATATAATAAATGTGAATAATAAGAGTCCAGAATTCACTCCAATAATACAGCGAACAGAGGTATGGAATTGAATAATTATTTAATGTTTATTGTTGGATTTATAGTGTTATATAATTCAATTATTTTAATTTTGTAAAAACGTTTAGGTATCTGAAGATGTTCCTGTTGGTACTGTTATATACCGCCTCATTGCTCATGATCCAGATACTAGTGATGATAATGCTTTAAATTTCTCATTAGATTCTTCGGAGATCACTGGGTTTAGCAGCAATGGAAATCAATTAAATAATAATATAGATATTAAAAATTGGTTTAAAATTAGAGCGTCTAATGGTGATGTAATAATAGCTAAACCTATTGACAGAAACATTGCAGCTATTGTTAGTTTATCAGTCATAGTTACTGATACATCTGCTCCAGATGTCCAGCAGTCTACAGGTTATTTTATAAATTTATAATATTACTCAATTATGTATGGTTTATAAGTTATGTAGAATATTCAATATATATGTATAAAATTAATTATCAGTTATGTTCAAATTCTTTATTATTATTAATTATTTATTTAAGCTTACTACACTGTTGTATATAATTAAAGATAGATGTTTGAATAATTTTTATATTTTTAGGAACACTTATGGTAACTATTATAGACATAAACGATATACCACCAGTATTTAATCCACCTTGGACTAAAGAAAATCCATATTATACTATATCATGTCCAGAAGAACAACCAATTGGTACTGTTATTGAAAAATTTATTGCAACTGATGACTCAGGAATTGATCACTATGATATTATACCAAAAAGTTCATATATCGATATTAATCGGACATCAGGTAATATAATAAATCAAAATAACAAAAGTAAAATATATTTAAATGTTTAAACATATCATATTACTCAATATGGTCAGAATTTTCACTATCTTATTGTAATACAAGTAATTTTCATTTCAGGAGTTATATTCACTAAAGAAAAGCTTGACTTTGAAACCATTGAAAATATTGATCTTAATTTGATTGTTTATGACACTGGTCATCCTCAACTTTCAACTACTGCTACTATATTTATAAAAATTACTAACATAAATGACAATACTCCAGTGTTTAATCAGGTATTATTGTATACATATATTTTATTTGTATTCAACTTTAATTTGTTTAATTCTTTATATTAAATAATATTTTTGTTCATCATTTTTTAAATATTCTACAGAGTACAAATTATAAATGTTTTAATAATTTGCAAGCTATAATTTACAAAATTTATATTGTGATGTTAAAAGGATGCCAGCGTAGTATTAGTTATCTCTCTTTAATCCACGTGCAACATAGCAAACTTTACATTCACAAAAAAGACTATATCCATATTAATTTCTCAAATTAGAGTGAAATGACATATTATAAAATTTATAGTTAAGAACATTATCTAGGGCATCTCATAAGCGTTTATTATATTTTTATTTTAAAGTAAGTTATGAGTATTTTAAAATTTAAATTGTTTATACATCTTAAAAAACTCATAACTTGCTTTAAAATAAAAATATAATAAAATGTTTATGCCTAGATAATGTTCTTAACTTTAAATTCTCTAATAGGTCATTTCACTCTAATTTGAGAAATTAATATGGTTATAGTCATTTTTGTGAACATAAAATTTGCTATGTTGCATGTGGGTTAGAGAGAGATAACAAATACTACGCTGACATTCTCTTAAATAGTTGTAGGAAATTATATTTTAAATAACATTTACAACTTACTTTTTCATTAATTATTTTCTTTACATAGCTATAATACATCAATACATTAGTACTTTTTACTTTTTATAGTTTGCTTATATTTTCAAAATATATTATAAGTTCTATAAGCGGTATTCAAATCTATAACTAAGCAATTTAAATTTGAATAAATATTATGTATAGTTTTCAAGTATCAGTAATTTTTAATTCTTAGTATACTATAATAAAATAATTATACAGTTGAAATGTGTATTTTATAAAATATTGTTTCATTACTAATTTACATTTACTATTGTTTTAGACTGAGTATAAAGCAGAAATAGAAGAAAATTCACCAGTTGGAACTTTTGTTACAATTGTAATTGCTACTGATGCTGATAAAGGATTGTTTGGATTAGTTCGTTATTCTATCATTGGCAATAAATATGGTTTTATAATTGATCAAGATACTGGAATTGTAAAAGTTAATGATTCTAGTTTTCTTGACCGTGAAGTAACATCTGATTTTATGTTAACAATTCAAGCCAAAGATGAAGCTCCACCTGGTTTGACAAAAACTGCAGTAGTATTGGTAAATATTTTCTTTTATAATTATTTTATAGTACAACATTTAAAAACTGAGTACATTAAACTAGACCTTAAAATTTACAATACTTTAAAAGTATAAACTGCTTCTGATTTAGGCATTAAATAGCAAAATTGGCGAGTAATTTATATATAGTATTAATATGTATGCGCTGATTATTTTATTTTCAGTTATTTATTAAACTAATTGATGTGAATGATAATCCACCACAATTTGACCCAAAGGATTATTCATTGTCTATTATTGTCTCAACTCCTACAACACCTCTTATGCAATTGAAAGCCATTGACAAAGATTTGAATTCAAAATTGAAATATTCTATTATATCAGGAAATAAAGGTTTGTAGGAATCTAATAAGCAATATTTATAAAAAAAATTATATTTTTGATGAATTTATTTTAGATTTATTTACCCTTGATAAGGATTCTGGATTTTTATATTCAGCTATGTCTTTGAATGGTAAAAAAGGTGTGTATTTGATTGAAGTTGATGTTTTTGATGGCGTTTTTCGGGATCAAGCAAGTATTAACATTACTGTATTAGATGTTAATCAAAATCAACCAACATTTGTTCATCCATCCACTAATAATTCTACACTATCTATTCTAGAAGTAAGTTTATCTAATTATCTAACAGAAAAATATATCTTTTTCCTCTAGAATTGTATAGTATTATCATTGATTGTAGAATCTATTCTATAGTCCAGTAGTTTTCAACCTGTGCGTCGCGGCTTCCAGAGGCGTCGTTAGATATTATTAAAGGAGCCGCGTCCGTAGTATAAACTAATAATAAAATTGTAAACAATATTTTTTTATTATTATCATTATTCGTATGGGAGCCGTATAATTGATTCCAAAACTAAAAAGAGCCGTTGACCCAAAAAGGTTGAAAACCACTGCTATAGTCAATGGTATTATATTTAAAATTGTTCACAAATATTTAAAAATTCAAATGTTAATTTAAGGATGTTAGTGTTGGAACTTCAATTTTAACAGTTTGTGCTGAAGATAAAGATTTTGGAGAAAATGGCAGGGTGACTTATTTTTTTAAAGTTGCAAATTCAAATGCGCAGCAGACTGATGAATTTACTATTAATACAGAAACAGGACAGATAAAAACTCAAATTTTACTTGATTATGAAACTAAATCATCTTATCAAGTAAAAAATAAATTATAATTATAATATATCCCCTTCTATCTTAAATTTAAAAATAATTGTCAATATTTATAATAAAATTTATTTATTTAGTTAGTATTAGTCGCAAGAGATCAAGGATCACCAACATGGCATGAATCATTGAAACTTCTCACGATCAATTTAATTGATGTTAATGATAATAAGCCTCGATTTCCTATGCATAATGATCATAAACCATTATATACGTTTTATATAAAAGAAAATAATAGACCTCAGTATAAGATTGGTAATATATTCCCACTGATATAACAAAAAAATAAATAAATAAATTCATTAATAGTAATAAGTAACATTCTTTAAACATTTAAATTGTATTGGTAAAATAATTCTTAGGTCAAGTTAAAGCAACTGATTTAGATCAAGGTGAAAACGCACGTATTTATTATTATTTAATATCAAATATACCAGTTCCATTTATTGTGGACCGTCTTGATGGAACTATTTATGCAAATGATACATTAGATCGAGAAAAACAGAGCTCATATGAAATTATTGTTAAAGCTTCAAATGACAATGAATATCCAAATAAAAATGTAACTATATCATTATATAGGATATTGGGCTATAACTTAAACTACTTTTATTATGTGTTTACTTTACTCAAGTTTGTTTTCACTTATATTATTTACTTAGCAGGATGGAGAAGAAGATGATTATAGTTTGGCTAAAGTATTAATATTGGTAACAGATGAAAATGACAATGCCCCAGTTTTTCAAACTAGACATTATTATGCAGGTCAGTTTATGAACAAATTCAGCTAAATTAATTTATTTGAACAGCATTTTTTTAAGTTGTTACTTTTTCTATGAAATTGAAATTTTTTTTATTTATGTGTTCATTTTAATTTCAAAACTTTTTGGTTATTTTCAATTATAAAGATACGATAGCTTAAGCTTTGACAAAAAAAAATGTACATGGTTACACTAAATTTAATTGTTTAAAATTTATATTAGCTAAATTACATTACATTATTTACATTACAATATTTATGTAAATGTAATTAATCCATTTATTTATGCTTGATAACTTTTGCTGTGAATCAACAACAGACAACATTTTATTAGTCAAACTTTAAAAGATTACAAAATGAATTTGTCAAATTTGTATGGAATATATAAAATATTTAATTTTCAGGAGTAAATACTATGGCCAAAGTTGGAGATGTTGTACTTCAAGTAACAGCAATTGATCTGGACTATGAAGAAAACAGTACAGTTGTATATTATATAGAGAACACACAATTATTTAGACCAGGATTAAACAATTTGACATGGTCATCTTTGCTAAAAGATCCTTTTTCAATCGATCAATCTGGTCGCATTTCTACAGCTGCATTTTTAGCAGAGTATAATCAAGGACGTTTTGACTTACAAATAGCTGCCAAAGAAAGTGCACCTCCTTATAGAGTTGCATCAACGATAGCCACAGTAATATAACTAAATTTATCAAATCCAATTGACTATTCTAAATGGATATTGTTTTGTTTTAGGTATGGGTGTATGAAACCCACCAATTAGTAAAGTTAATAGTGTCACGTGCCCCACAAACAGTTAATGAAGGTCGGGAACAAATACTTTCTAGTTTAGCAAATGTAACTAATATGATTGTTGTATTGGATGATGTTCGTTACCATGTTAACCAGTATGGTTATATTCAACCTGATTGGAGTGATGTGTATTTGCACTTAGTTGATCCAACAAGAAATGATATAATGTCTAGTTGGGAAGTTTTAACTATAATTGATGATAAATATGACTATTTGAAAGACTATTATCATAATTTTGCAATTGAAAATGTCGTGGTATGTATGACAAATTAATAACTTGGTTTAATAAATATAAAAATTAAGAGAATTATTATTATTTGCTTTTGCAACTTAAAGTAGTAATGATTGATTGATTTCTTAAATTAAAGTTCTTAATCCTTGTGACACTAAATTATAAGTATTTAATTATTTAAATTATATTTTGTTAATTTTAGCCTGCTCTAGTCGTTACCCAAAATGAATCATTTGAACCTACTATAGCTGCTTTGGTAGCTTTATTGGTTGTATTAACTGTTGGATGCATTGGTGTATTAATAATTTGTTGCTGCTTCAGACATTGGTAAATCAATTTTGAAAATTATTTTATTGCATTAAAATAATTAACTATATATATTTATATTTATATCATCAGGATGTTTTCGGAATTGGACAATAATTCAATAAAGAATGATATATTGATAAAAAAAGCTGTGATTGATGATCTTAGTACTACAGAAAATCCTCTTTGGATTGAACAGTAAGAGTATTGAATATAAATAATAATATAAAAATAGGGAAATACAGGGATTTGATAAGCAAGCAGGTATCTCAAAATTGAAAGCAATGATAAGGTATTAGGTACATTCAAAAGTCATTTACCTAAGTGCATAGACGTAAATTTAACTACGTAGTACTTCTTATAATTTTCTCTGATAAATAACTTGAAATTTATTGAAAAATTTTTAAAAAAAATGTAGGGGCTAAAGCCCCCCTAAGACCCCTAACTTACACCTATTCCTAAGTGAACTAAGTAATAAAACATTTTACTTGTTTATTCAGCTTTAATTAATATTTTAGAGTAACTAAACACAATTGCTTGATATTTTATCTCAGTTTATTTATTGTTGTAGAAAATTAAAGTTATATGAAGAACAAGAATTAACTATGCAAGTTTTTTGTGATCTAGAAAATAAAGAAATGCCAATTAGTCAAGATAATATTGTGGTAAATTAGACTATATTATTGTTTTTTGTTCAATATTTTTTTTTTTTTATTTTTTAATCACTATTAATATTGTATTTTTTAGGGAGATAATACATATGCAACAATACGGCGTCCTTCTCGCCGAGGTTCTATAAATACTTTATTGACAATGACACCTGGCGAATATGCTACTTTGGGAGGATCTGTCTTGCCATTGCCTCCTGATGGAGGAACTTCTCATAGTCAACAAGTAATATATTCAAATATTAATATTTAATACTATAAAAGTATTCAAGACTTACATTTAATCTAATTATCTTATGGATGAAGAGGTTTTCTATTAAATTAGGATAAACTAATTCAAACAGAGTAGTTGACAGTATTTTTATCATCCCTTCTATAGTCTGGGATCTAGAAAAATATGCATTTGTTTAATATGTGTTTGACAATTAACTTAATAGGACTCAACAAACAAATATTGAGTTCTTTATTTCTCATTAATAAGGCTGGGATTTTAATGTCCTTAAAAATCAAGAAAAATGACCTTAAAAAAAATGCAAAAATGACTTAAAAAACTCAAAAAATGTTTTCAAAATGTATTTAAAACAGCATAAAATTAAAAAAATTACATTACATGTACATAAATATTTTATTTTACTTCATATATTTAATAATAAATAAACAATTATTCTTTATTGTTACACTGAATCAAGAGAACGTGCTTCAGGTTTTCAAATAGAAATGCCCTCCTGTTGTTCGCTAATAAGTTTTTGTAGATTAAAAAGCTCCTTTTTGTTTATTGTTACTTGTTAGCATTTAAATATTTTATATTATAAATCTATAATCTTTAATTTTAAATTCAAAAATAACTTAAAAACCCCTAAAATGCCCTAAAAAAATTAGAAAAATGACCTTAAAATCAAAAATTGTCAAAAAATGCAAACTAAAATTTCTTATTCCAATTTAAAAATATTTAAAACATATTTGTTACAAAACGAGCATCGTACAGAAAGCTTCAGAAAAAAATGCAAAGTGCATCGAAATCCCAGCCCTACTCATTAAGTATGTCTTACTTAGATATGGCCAATAATTCTTATGTTGGTTTATGATATTGATTTTGTTTAAGTTGTACATTTTTTTTTTCATAAAGATAAGTCACTCTTAGTGTCCTTAGCTTGCTAAGTTCAACATGACTTAAATAAAAAATTTAAGTAAATGACTATCCTTCTATATTTTCTGTGGATGATATCAAAAATTAGCTCATAAGAGCAGTGTACAGTGGTATATTTGACCTACCTATTGTTTAATGCTTCCCCTTTATCTTTTATGTTAAGCCTTAGGTTTTTTCTTTATGTATTTGTCATTGTATAACAAATCTGAGTCATTGGTTTTGATTGCTATTATTTTCACAGCCATTACATTACTTAATAGTTAATACAGCTGTTTTCAAAACTTTATTTAAATCAAATACCTATTTTATTTTTGCATTAATTTAACTATTCAAATTAATATTTGTAGATGTTTGAAGCTTCACTTGGATTTCAAGGATCCACATTCCAAGTCCCAGATTCTGCTTTGGATACAAGCAATCTGCTGATAAACAACTCTGATATATGATAGAACTTTGATATTTATTAATTATTTTAACATATTTACTGTATTTAACAATATCAGAGAAAATACTTTTATATTTTATAGTAACTAGTACCATAGTTAAATATATGTCGTATTTGATCTATGCTAGTACTTATCTAATTTACGTGTTACAATATATGATTAACATATAAACATATACAAGGTATATAACTTAATATATCCCAATCAAATATATTATGTAATAATTTAAGTCAATTATGATTGTGCATATTCAGATCTGTTAACACAGGACCAACCATTTATAAGTTTACGATCGAAGATTATATTATTTATAATTAGATTGCATTTAAATGTCATTTTAAATTATTTGAAGAAATTTTACTATAAAATGGTGAAATATGTGATCATCGAATTATTATTTATGTTAAATAAGTAATAAGTAATTATGTGCATTTTTTTTATGTTTATTGTGATATTTCAGTATTAAAAAAAACGAATTCCTTTTAATGACTATAGATCTAACATATATATAGAAGGTTTTTTTAAGTAATTAATATTTTTAATTTATTCTATGCTGTGAAACTATTTATAAGTATTATCCATTATTTAACTTATTTTTGTATTTTTGTATTTTTATAATTTTGTATTGTACTTTGAAATATAAGTAGTTAATGTTTAATAATTTTAACATTTTCTAATTAATATATATTTAGATTTTTTCAGTTGTCCAAATTTATTGGAATTACAAATTGCACTTTGTGATTTCAATGTTTTAATAATTTATATTAAATATTTATTATTTTTTTTTACACGTTTCTTATTTTATAAATCTATAATATTAATATAGAACAATATATTATGTTGTATTATAAATATTAATATATGTTCAAGTTTTCAACGTTACATAGCTCAGTCCATTGCAAAAATGCATTGTAAGTTATAACTAAAAACATATATATTAGTCTACTTGTACACAGCATACAATTTTTAAATTTATGACTTGGTACCTATCACAATGTATTAGAATTAAAGAAGATTAATTTTTTTTTGATATTGAGTTAAGATTTCTATCATAATATCAAAAGTAATAACTAGTTAGGATGTTGATGACTAGGGTTAGGATTTCTATGCAGTAAAAAGTTGTAAAATATGCAAAATCAATTTTTTTTAAATATTAGTCGATATTAGTACTTATTAGTTATTGTTATTACATGCTATTATTTTTTTTTTTTTAATTTTCAAATGTGAACGACCGGCGATTAGATTTATATTGGCTGAAACTCCTTTCTACATCACACAATGTTGTTGGAGCATATTTAAATGAGATGATTTGTCCCAGATTTAAAATAATATTAACATCTGTTTCTTCCGTTTTATATTCATCATTTTTAATGCTACAGATTTTTAGTAGTGTTTTGAGCCTTATTCTTCTTTAGTATTAAATATTAATTTAATTCCATTTTAGTTTAGATAGGTAATATATTTATAACAATTCAACAAATAATCCAATAATTATAAATGTTCATTAAATAAATACCATTTAAAATTAACAAGGTTCTCAAAAATGTATATTTATGCAATTATATGCATCATGTTCAAAACATGCAAAAAAAAAATTGTTCTATTTAATCGAGAATAAGCTAAATCATAGACATATCTGATAACCAATCAACTTTGGCTTAAGAAAAAAACATGCAAATGCATAGAAATCCTAGCCCTGTAAATGACCTAAAAAACACAAAAATGCCATAACAACTCATAAAAACATAATAATTTTTATTCAAGACATGGGTGTAAGAGTAATTTAAAATGTAAATTGTAATATTAATAGACAATAGTATACAATTTATAAATTTAATTCTGGATAACCATGTGATATTGTGATAGATGTATGTGTGAAAAAGCACTTTTTTATAACACACATATAATAAATCTTATCGGTTCACAATCAATTTATTTTTTTGAACATTTGTTCGCACATTGTACAAAACTACAAAATAAATGTAGTATATTCTAAATCGAGGAAGCATAATATAAATTTTTATCCAAGACAAAATTGTATAGGATCAGAGAAAAAAAATGTAAGTTAACAACATCCAACACTAATAATAACGATAAATTATTATAAGCTCAATCATGCTTTCTTTTCAAAAAACATATGGACATTGACATTTAATTAAGTTTGACTACCTATTTTTTTATACTATATATTAAATTATTTGTGTAATCAAGTTAGAATTTCAAAAATCTGGTAATCAGGTGCCCAACAACTATGAATGACAGCTATCAACTTGAAAGAGTCCATTGAAAGTTTCTGAAGTGTGTATTTTTCCGGTTATTAATTGATTGTCCACCTCATAATTACAACCCAGTACTTTGACTACGCTGGCTGCTAGGAGAGCTTAAATTAACCTATCATTCTTGAGAACTCATTGATGGTCGAATTGACTCGCCATTTCTTTTAAAAAAGATTAATTTTAGAATCCCAACTTTTAATTCTCGCATATCTTTCTTTTTTGTTCTGTAAATTATTTACGAAAGTCCTAAACCATGCATGAGATTAGCAAACGAGGATCCATCTATGGGGGACTAAACCAGTAATTATGTAATGTTCACCATGTTTTGTATTTTATACTGTTACGTTTTAAGATTAATATAAATATTTGTATTGGGCTTGTCCTGTTTCATATAAATAAATAAATAATTTAAACCTTATAACTTAAAAACTATTGATGGTATTGATTAAATTAAACTTTAAAATTTAAAATCATTAACTAGAATAAAATTGACAATGTAACAACAGTTCTATACTTAAGATACTCATTCATACCCCTCTTTACCTTATCTTATTTTTTGGAAACGTTATTGAGGTTAAAAACAAAATGATTAATTTAAGAAAAATGCAGATTTCTCAGCAGTTAACATTTTATTACATATCAAACAGATATTATGAAGCTTTGAAATTATTTTGTGTGGGTAGCTTGAGCCTTTCTCATTTGCAATAAAATGTTGCTAAGTTCTTCACGCTTCCTCTTGGCTCGGATGTGTGTTCCCAACTAAAAATAAAGATAAGTATATAATATTCAGTAAATTAAAAAAAAAATTACCTAAATTGAATAAAATGTTAAAGAAATAAATGCTTACTCGTCGTTTCAAGAATTTCAATGCACGCTTGTCTTTGGATACCTTCAACAATTCCATGGCTCTCTTCTCAAATGGTGCATGACCCATAACTTCCCTAACAACATCTCTGATGAATTTGTTATGCTTAGTTAAACGCTATAAAAATAAAAATATTTTTAAAAACATGGTCTAAATTCTCAATCAAAATAAAGACAAATTTACAATTGAAATACAATCATGTTACTTTGGAAATACTTAGTTAGATTATATTACTATTTTCTACATAATATTTATCTATCTTTTGATATTGAAATCAAATAAATACATTGGTAAACATTCAACTTAGAATTAAAATGAAGTATTTGCTTATTTATGACTTGTAACTACCAACCGTAGGCTTTAGTAAAAACACATTATTTTTAATATAACGATACGTTTTCTATATTGACTGAAATTAATTTTTCAATCTTCCCAGAGAATTTACGATTAAAAATAATAACATAATTAATTGTTAATATGTTGTAAATATAAAATCTACAATTTGAGCATTATCTTCTACAAAATAGGTAATTATTATCAAAAATAATCTAAAATTAATTCATTACCTTTATAGGGATACTATCAAATAATTCTCAAAATCATTATATTTTAACATAACTAATGCATAAAAGTATGAAACAAGATTATTTTATTGAGGAATTTAAAAACATTTGTAAAATGTATTAAATAAATTATACTGTTAAGATTATGAAGTATTAAATTTAGTCAGATTGGATTGGTAAATATGAAACTTTACACAAACAAATATTCCTGAAATATTGGATAGATTTAGGCAAATTTACTTAAGTAGATAGTTTAAACCTCAAGTTTCAGTTAATGTAATTTTAAATTATTATAATAAGTTATTTTAGTATGTGGAATAATCTATAATGACATGTTACTTACACCTTTAGTGCGGGCTTGTCTGAGCTTTTCGCTTTTGGCTGACAGCTCTTTTCCACTCACTTTACCGACCCTCTCGATTTTTGTGGTCTTGTGACCACGTTTTAAACCAACCGCAAGCTCATAACGAGGAGCCATTGTCGATAATCTGTAATAAAAGCACAAAATATTGATCAACACGAAAAATAATAATACAAAAAATTGCTGAAGTGACTATTGCATAAAATTGTTCGTCTACGAAAAACGTAAATATGTCCTGACAAAATATAATGAAACAGTAAATAAGGACTACAATTCGATAAATAAATAAATAATTAGACTTACCTTAAGTTGGATGTATACGGATAAAGTCAGAACGCGAACGATGTTAAAAAAAAAAATTACAGAAGACGGATCACGGATCCTCAACAATTAATAACAACAAAATTCGATTTTCAGGTTATACCAAGCGCCGTGATGTATACGGTTGGTGTATTGGTAATATGGTCGCTGGTTTATAACATTTGATAACAATTGATAAGCTATCATTGATAACGTATCAATCACGGACTAAAATATTGTTATCATAGTTATGCGTAATATTATCACTGTCTTAGATTATACCATATTATACTTATATTACTCTATGGATTATACACAATAATAATAAGAAGAACCTTAAATCGTGAATATACAATTTATACTAACCTAGTTACATGACAAAGTACATATTTTGTCATGCTTACTGCTTAGTTAGATAATCAAGTATAATATAATATGTTTATATTATTTATTTATTTATTTATTTATTTATGTATAAAATAAATGCCAATCGGCTTTTACAATGATAATGACATAGTAGAAATTGTAACAATAGTAGAAATAAGAAAAACAGATATAAACATAATAGTGTAGCCGTAGCGTAATGGCTAATGACGCATAAAACAACAGTAGCAAGAGAAAGGTAATAGAGTAAACATAGTAGAGTACATACTAAAAGATAGAACTAAATTCAATTATTACAAATAGAGCATAGACAAATTATTTACGGGTTATAGATTCTGAGCATGCGATGTAATAGGTGATTATGACCATATGCTGTGGAGTGGCTTGGGATAGAAAACGTAGACTAGCCGGAACCAGTTCCGAGTAGGGCAGGAAGGAACTCTAAAATGTATTCTTTCAAGAATATCAGGAGCATCTAAGAGAGACGCAATGAATTGCTGTTTGGTTGTTATGTGCCGGCAGGAGAGACTGAGAGAGTATATGGATCTGGACTCGAGAGAATAGGTCATAATTGGAAACAATGATCTTACGGATAAAAGAGGCATAAGATAAAAATCGGTTTTGAACACGTTCAATGCGAAGTTGATCTTTCGCAAGAAAATAAGGTTGCCAATTGCCATACAATAACACCATATTCCAGAAGAGGCCTTATAAGTGAAAAGTACAAGGTACGAAGACACTGTGCTGATTTATTACTTATCTGTGAATATAATACATTTTATATATTATTATATCTTAAAATTAGCTTGATGTACCTAAATATCAAAAAATCATAAATCGATGTCGGTATATTGTATATATCATAAGTATTATATTGGTATGATATAAGGGTTAACGCAACAATTGAGATAGGTATTATAATTAACTAAAAGTATCCATATCTTAGTTCGTGGTTTTACGCGATTCCTTTGCTCATTGATTTTACCTATAAATACCTTTATATTAAAAAATAATGTCTGTGATGGTTTTGCTGTGCACTTGCCCTAAAATAATTATAATAATTAATAATTATTATTTATGAACAATATAGTGCAGTATAATATAATACACATATACTATTACACTAACGTCCCTGTGCCATGTTATTAGTAACCGAAAGTTTTCCAACTCCCTCGCCATCATAATCTACTCAAACTATACGGCTTTAGGTCTACAGACACGAACGGGCAATGTATAATACTATCATGGTATTCAGGGTCGGATTTGACGGAGGGTTTTGAGGGCACTTGCCCCAAGCAGCAGATGTTTGAGGGGCATCCGGATGCCAGACTACTATGAAAAAATTTAAAACATGTTGACCCTCGGTTTAGAAAATTTAAATAATAATATATCACCATCAAAAATAAATATTGATATTAATATAATCGTTTATTGAATAAACGATTATTGAAAAAAATATACGTGCGTAACACAACGAGATTTCCATAACTAAAAGTTTAGTTACCAACTATAGATACTAATTTATTTATTTATCTATACATAAGATGAAAGTACCTACTTAATTTATATCTAAACATAACCCAACACTGATGATATAGGTAATAAATAATTATTCTTTCAATAGTTCTTAATAACTTCTTCTTAAATTTGATTTAAAACTAGTTAAGATTTATTTAGGTACTGATTTTTATTCTATAAAATCATTAAAATCAATGATTTAACTGACTTAAGTAAAAGCACTAAAGCAGTACACATACATAAGTAAATACTAGATACTAATGGAAATAAAATCCTAAATACGCCACTGCGTGTAGATAAAAAAGCTTGAGTAACTATATTTTTGAAGTGCACTTACTATCTAATTTTATTACAATTTAAATTTTCATAGTAAATAATATATTAAAAAATTTAATTTAATTTTTTGGTTTTATTTTGGATTTTTAACACATTTAAAACAAATCACGCGCCAGGTGTGTGATACAACTAGGTAATACTATGTCAACGCAGACGGAAAATTTCCACTCGATTTTTACCCCTAAGACGAGCAGTTTTTACCATTTATCGTATAATTATATTATATCAAGTATTGATTTTAATTTTTTTTTCTTAACTACTTAGATATTGGGTATTTTTTATTTTTTATTTCTAAAGACCTTAAAAAAAGATTTGCCTTGGGCATACGAAAATCTAAATCTGGCCTTGATGGTATTTACACATATTTTATTATTATTTTAAATACTATAGTATTATTTTTTCTACCAATAAAATGTCTTAAAGATGTTATGATGAATATAATGTATATTATTATATTAACAATATTTATTTAAACTTATTTTGGAACGTAAAAATAACATCTATTATAACCTATAGGTAGGTACTACATCAAAAATGGATATTTTGATTTAATGAGTGATATATTATAATATCAATGTATATTATATATTTATATTACATGTTTACTGGCTACTGGGGAATAACGAAATAACAGGGTTTTGTGTAAACATTTCCGTTACTTAAACCTTATTTTTTTCCCTTGATTACTTTGAAAAGTACTAAGCATTTAAGCATTTATTTCTAAATTACCACCAGAAACCATAATTAAACTTCATTTTATTTACAAGTGTATAAAAATATTACCATTAATTATAACCAATGATATTACCAATACCTATAAAACGTATAAATGTATAGGTACATATATTTTTTTTTTTAGTATTATTATTATTAGAATAATATATTATAATAGTTATAACTTATAATACATAACATTTCATAGTTAATTATTTTGTTTATTAAAAACACACATAAATATATTTAAAATAATTACAATAATATTTAAAAATTAAAATATAGGTAACTTTAAAAATTCAAAATAATAGTTTACAATTTATATTGTATACCTACATAGGTATATATTTTATGATTTTTTTTTGTTATAAATGTATACATATATATTTTAAATCTTAAACCGTTATATATAATATTATATAGCCATATAGGTATCTGAAATTCTTAAAATATAATTGAATATAAACCAATATTGAATTTAATTAAATATCTGTAATTTATATAGATAATAAAAGTAGTGGATCATGTTATATTATTACAACAATGGTAGCTTTTATTTATTACAACAGAAATAAGTTGCAATATTTTAATTTGATTTTAATAATTCAATTTTAAATTAAACAAGGTATATTAATGACAACACTTTTGATTTAACAATAAGTTTATGTGAATTTGTTTTAAATTGCTTATCTAAATATTTCTATGTAAAGATATTATAGAGAAATGTTTTTATCATATTAAAAATAATTTTAAAAGCTTATTGAACATCAACATAAATTATAACATCCACACTTATTATATACTATTAAATATAAATGAAAATAATTTAATATGTAGCTACTTAGGAAGAGGCATTAATCAGTGCTGGATCTAGTATATTTTTTACCATGAGAAAAGTTTAAAATAAGCTCCCTCTCATAAGTCAGCCCCCTCTATTATGTCACTGTTATGCTTATGTATCAGTTACTCTCTCTAAAAAAAAAATGATATATAATGATATAATATGAAAATTATCATAACATGGCTATGTTGAATTTAAACTATTTAATTTGAATATTTGTGTAATAATATCTGACTATAAAAGATTCAATTATTGTTTTGAAAAAAATTAAAATCTAGTAAAAAAAGTATAAATTTTAAATTTTAAATGTGCGCCCCTCTATGATGAGCATCCGGGGAACGATCCCCTGATCACCCCCTTCCTAGATCCGACACTGATGTCTAGTATTAATTATAAATACTACTTACTAGGTAGGTACAGAACAAGATATTTTATACATTTATAATCAATGATAATATTATAATTTTACAGCTTTTAATGTGTAATGTGTATATTATGTTAAACCTGTGTTATTTCTTATTAATATAGGTAATATTTTAAAATACAATAAATATTTAATCAATGAATTTAATATAATCAAACATGATAATTTGTTTCTCACCTATAAACGTTATACCTACAGGTTTTGTTGTTTTTAAGGGTTTGTACATAAATTAAAATAATTGACCAAAATTAATGATACGATGATGTTTCAAAATATTTATAAATATACATAACAAATTAAATCCGAAAAACTTAAATTTATTATTATTTATATAATATTAAACATGAATATAAGAGGTAGGTAACTATAATAATAACAAAAAGCAGAAGTCAACACTTTCAATTAATTTTCGTCATTCCCTATCGTTCTTAATTATACTGCATACACCATACAGTTATATACTCATATTTATAAATAATTAAAACGAATAAATAATAAAATAACAACTAATGTTTATTATTTCGTATAATATCAACATTATCAACAAAATACACGAATACAAAGTTTTATTCTTGCGTACTCGTATTAGTGCATTACACATTTACACCTACGGATTGACCAGGTCGGGCTTGTTAGCTATATTGAGAAATCTATTATCATTGATACATCGTTCATCAGACAAAACCGATATGGCTACAAGCAATATAATAAGCGTTTAACTATTATAATCACAAGGCGTCAATTCGGCCATCACAAAATAGCTTATTCGCTCTTTAACCTACAATGACCTATACTTAATTTATTTGACAAACAAATGTAAATAATTGGTAGCCACTGGTTTGTTATGATATAAATCCATTTAATCCAGATCGGGTGTACAACGAAAAAAAGGGTTCACTACTTTATCATTACTATTTCATCTTAAAATAATTATAACTGTTATAGTGAATAATTAAACAATTATTATTGTTCTTAAAACGAAAATCCTTAAAAACTATACATTATAATTTAAGCTAAAGTTAGGTATGTGTTAACATTTTAAATATACTAATATAGGTATATAAATAAGTAAATTAACAGTAATATTGAAACATATTATTTAATGTCGCGTATTTTATTTTATCTGTTTAACTTATGACTACATTTTCAGTGATTTATTAATTTTTTTATTAACTAGAATTATTATTCAAGAAATATTTTTTGTACCTGCATATTTAATTTTGTAGTTACATGTGATTTATTTATCATTTATTTCATGACATTGTAATATTGTACGCATATTATATATAATTTTCATTCTTATTATTAAGTGAGTAATTTACTCTTTAGACTACATATATATATAATTTTAAATATGAGTTATGAAGCTCATCTTAATATCAATAAACAAAAAAAAAAAAAAAAAAAATTGAATTAACTACCTATCAACTGTAAATTTAGTATACTCAAATAGTCAAAGTGTATGTACCTACTTACATAATATAAGAATTTCATAAATTTATATTCCTACTACGGATGTACGTACGCTATCCACAGCTGTGAATCCTAACAACTATATTATTTTATATTTAACAAGAATTATTAAAAAAAAAATTTTTCTAGAAAACGATCATATTATAATAAATCTTTAAATTAATAAATAGGTATATTTGATATTTCTAGTTTATTTTACATTTGTTATTTGTACAACTTATATCTGCACATATTCACGTAAAAACTAAAAAGCTTAACAATTTTAGGTTTTTTTTTTTTTTTTTTTAATAATACAATTTATAATTATATACACAAAATGTATTATTGTTTTCTATTTCTTCTGAATTTTATTTAAACGATTTAATTATCTAATAATTATTTTCAAATATAATAATACTTAAATAAGAATTTATTTTTATTTTTATTGTCACAACTGTGTATCATGATAAAATCACTTATCAGTTTCGTTTTTACATAAATTTTATAGTTATACATTTTCTTTAAATTAAAATTAATTTTCTAAATTTGAAGAATTGTAGTATTTAATAGTTAAAGTTATGTATTAAATGTATTAATTTAAAGTAGTATAGGTAAATGAGGTTTTCGACTTAATGTTTCATTGTATGTATAATAGTTTTCAAGGATTTGAAATTTTCGTTTAAAGATATTGTAGATATTTACAAACCATGCACGTACTTACCCATAATGATTAAATCATTAATCAATCATAGTCTTTTAGTTTTTATGTATGTAAAAATGTGCTTATTTTAATAATAATAATAATAACATACAAATATTATAAACTCGTGTTGGTCAACCACATACGCATTAACAATGAGGACTATAAACATATTATACACGACACTGAATATTGATTATATATAAGGCGGAACACATTTAAAATGTGAATATTTATAGGGAATTGGAATTGAATGTATATTTTTATACAACACATTTATAAATACTATATAGTACTTATTCTTAACAGACCTACGATGAAGTTTATGATACGTTTTTTTATACATAATGACTAACGAGATCGCCTATACATTTATTTATATACAAATAATATACTGACACGTATGTATATTATACGACGTCGATTTTCAAACTATTATGAAGAATAAATCAATAAAACGATATAGGAAGGAATTTTAAATTGTCTTATTATATGTATTAGGTTTAGCCATTTAGGTACATCGTACATACTAATATATCTACTATATATATTATTATGTATAATATATATGTCATATCTATAGCAATGCACACACACACACACACACACACACACACACATATATATATATATATATATATATATATATATATATATATATATATATAATATAATAATACACAAAAGGATATTGATTGTAACCATCTATATATATATATATTGTATTATATATACATCATAATGGGAAGTCAAACGATTTTCATTTTTTTTTTATTCTCTTTTGATTAGGAAACTACCGACAATAATGGAATATTGTATAATATTAAAATATATCCTATGGGGTTTATGGTGTATACACAGAGCGATTCACTAAGCACATTAAATCCCATTTTATCTTAACCATTATGTAATAATTACAGAGAACATAATTTTAAATACCATTTTTCCTGTGATATCAATTTAGATAAATAAATGTTTTCAAAAAAACATTTCAAAAATCAGAATTTGAGTAAATGCACGTTTTATAAAGAAAACATGGGATTAGCGTATTTGGTGAATCATTATCAGTACTCTTGCATCTAAACCTATACGCATGTTTTATAGCTGATAACCGTTTGTTTTTCATCCATATAAATTATGTTCAGACAACTTCAAGTGTCTTATTTTATACACGTTTAAACATATACATAAAACATATATTAATAGGTATCTTACAATCTACGTTTAATGCACATGTATATAAATCAAATCCTATCTAGTGTATTCGTATAGTGTGATTCACCAAATATACTCACCTCTTTTTTTCTATAAACTATTTAGTTGATAATTTTTTTGATATATTAAAATCACATTCGAATGAGTAGTTTTTCAGTTATTGAAATGTTTATCCTTAAAAATGGAAAATGGTTTAAAAAGACATAAAATAAATGTAATATTGAATCTAATATTTATTTTACATAGACCATTTTTATAAATTACTAGCATTTTCAAATTACCATAGCCCAAATCTTCCAAACCCATAATTATTAACCTGTTATCAACTACTCCATTGAATTTTGATTTTAATATGACAACATTAAAAAAAAAATTATCCTTTAACTAATTTACAGTTGAAAAGTTGAACGAGGGAGGAATTAAGTTTGTATCTCAACAGGACACTTCTAAGAACAGTACACAAAACTGTTAAATATTTTAATAATAGTCTCTAAATTTATGGAATATTTTCGTATTTCAAAATTTCAAAATCAAATTTTCAATTTCTAAATTATTGAAGAAGAAAAAGAGGGTAAGCTTGCTTGATGAATTACTCTGTATAAATATAAATACACAATATAAACGTACGGACTACGATATGCACCAAAGAGAATTGAGCGGAACACACAATACACGCAAATCAGCAGTTATTAAAAGGTTATTCTTTGAAGACAAAATAGCTGTAGAAATAAAAGCCAGTGGAAATCCTGTAGCAGTATAAATATATATAATATTATTAAACTTCTTCATATCTACAGGAAATATACGATCGACATTTGTGGTGGCGATGGCGTGTTGGTTAGAAGACGCGTGGGAAGACAGATCAGCTTAAAAAGTTAAAAATGAATGAATCCGACGAGGAGAAGTCCATGTACGTATTTACCGATTAAGAAAAAGGGAGAAAATCTCGTCACATTTCTCCCGTTAAACAGATGGTTTTCAAGAAGACCGTGATGTGTGCGTAAATCGATTATGTGTCGTTCGAATAAATATATAATATACCTATATATAGCAACGTATACTGAATGTTTGATCGTGTTTCCGTCTATTAAATTATGAATGATGAGTTTTTACGCAACATTAATATACATACATGCATATTTATATTTTCCATTTGAGCGCCTATACCTCGTATTTATATGCGCCGATGTCGTCTACCATGGCCCACGTAATGTGAAGGGTTGATATTTATACACATACATAATATATATATATTTATATTTTTTTAATGCGTCACGTCGAGTATGTGAAGTAAAATGATAAAAAAAAAAAAATCTCGCAAAGAAATCGTCGAGGTCGTCAAACGCGATTTATGTATACGCCTATGTAATATATACAAACACAACGAGTATAGAACGTGTACAACTATCGTATATACAACGGTACACGGACACACGGTACAGGTACATTATAGCTAGGGGTACATATCTAAAAATTTTTTTACCAGAGAGCCATATTACAATAAATTAAAAACTTTTCACGGGCCAAAGTATAAATATAAAATATGATATAATCACATTTACAATTTATTTATAGTTCTATAGAAATTTCAACGAACACAATAAATAGCTGAAAGTTAATACCGGTTGTTACGGAACACCGTCGATTATAGAGCTTAGAGGTGTTGAGAGGCATTTAAATTTTGTGCATAATGTATAAGTGTAAACTAATAGTAAAACAAAGTTTAAGTAAAAAAAAAGAAAGAAAATGTATGTAAGTGTATTTTCCCAAACTTAAGTGAGTTTATTAAAGTTTAGTTATTGATTATAGGACTGTAATAATATGTATATTGTACTTCATAAAAAAATATAATATAAATAGTTTATTTTTAGATTAATCGCTGTAATATTGTGGTGTAGGTATTTATGTACACATATATGTATCTTTTTTTTTTAATGCGCCACGTCGAGTATGTGAAATAAAATGATAAAAATAAAAACATCTCGCAAAGAAATCGACGAGGTCGTTAAACGCGATTTGAACGCTATACGAAAGACTTTTATAAAAACCCAAGTTTCTATGAAAAATTGTATTGGTATACGGAAAATTCCAACTTATACGTAAATAATACTGTAATAAAAATGTGTCCGCAGGTCGTACACGGCTTATTATATACTATATAATATAATATATGCATGACTATATACCGTACATTAATTATTTTAACTCGGGATACTCGTTATTATCATCCATGGCAATTGACGAATATTTTAAAATATTATATTCAATAGTTTAAAGTCCTCGGTATACATAGTTAATGCTGTTATAAGTTTTGAAAGAGTTTAACAATTATCTTGGACATTTTAATTCACTTGTTTAAACAACAGCCTGCGAAAAAATGGACCGATACAATAAGTGTACTATTTTTAAAATAATCATTATATTCGTGATAACTGATTCGTTTCAAATAAAACTGATTTACTCAAAAAGTATTATAGTTTTTGATAATATATTTGTTAGATTGTTTTAAAGTAATAACAAAACAATATTTTTACAAAATTTTATCGTTACAATTTTTTAAGGTTTTTACTTTATTAATGACTGTTAACATATATTTTCAACTTCATATTTCGAAATAGAACGTTTTTCTGATAATTTTTTATGTATAGGTTAAAACTCCTATCTAATTAGTTATAACTAAGTATTTAAAGTATAGTTGAGTGGAGTAGTGGAACAACATTTTTCGGAATACCACACTGCTCCACTCATCCAATCTTTAAATACCTACCCATAATTAATTAGTTACTAGTTCGCCATTCGATTTTTATGTATAATGATCAAAGATTTGGCTTCGTTATATGCAATTAAAAATGTACGTTGTTTCATTTAATATTTATATTAACGATAATGATAAAAAATAGTTGAAATTATATATTTTTTTTTTACAAATATGTTTTGTTATGAATCGATTTTTTTACTACATAGTTTTGGTTTTTCATTACATATAAATCCCAACCTTAATTATGATATTAGGTTATCTAAAAATACTGACAATTTTCGAGATATTTGTATGAACTATAGATACCTAAGTATGAAATTATAATTATTACTTTATATATTATATGTATATTGTATAGTGCGTGTGTATATTATATTATATACATATATATATATAGTATATATATATATATATGTAGGTATATGTAGTACAGACATACAGAAGCGCATATTAAGGTACCTACAGGTTAATAATTGGCATAATATAAATTCATATAATATGATTTACAACGCAATGACGATTAGTGGCGGACCCGTCAATGTGCAATATTATGCTGAAATAAATTATTATTAATCGCCGGCGAAACGATTAACGCACACAAAATTATAACTTGTACGCGTATATACCTACCTGTTAACAACACTGTTCGTCGTGACACGCGTATGATTACGGTTGCGGCGGTAAGGCGTATTACAATATTATGCCACGCGGGCACACCACAATATAAGCATTATATCGATATGTCAAGTGCGCATAAGTATAACGTGCGCGTCTGATGTAAATATAATTACCATGGGAGAACATCTATATGGGTATATGAGAAGATTATGTGCTGTTTAGCGTATATTATAATATTATATAATATACAGGGTGATTCACCAAGTATTGCTAACCCCTTTATTCGTCTTATAACGCAGTAATTTAAAATCCTACTTTCAAAATTTTCAAATCCTCGACACTTTTTTACTATAAATTATTAAGTGGATAATTTTAAATTGTTATATACGAGTAGTTTTTCGATTAAATAGATAAAATATCGGATGTAGTATTATCTTATTAAAATTAAAAAAAAAAAAATATTCACTAAATAATTTACAGTAAAAAGGGAGGTTATCATGTAAAAAACAAAAGTGTTTATCATCACAAAACTTCTTAAATAGTAGTACAGAAAAATCTCAAGTATCTATTTAAAAATATGATCTTTAACTTTAAGTATGTTTAGATTTTGAATAAATTCATTATTAAATGAAAAAAAAAAACGGCGATGACCATAATCGGCGAATCACCCTGTATTTTGCAGGACGGACGTATGGCGCAGTATTTTATTACGATATTATGCGATACCGTGGACGATAAAATATGTTCGGTGTGTAAATAGTTGTTGAATCGATCTCAACGATTTTCCCCATTTTGAATCTCGACCTCATCGTCGTACACATACCGGTGTACCTCATCGTTTATACATTATACACATCAGTACCATACAAGCAATTATAGACGTCTGTTATTACCATCACGAGAAGCGCTATTTATACGACGTACAAGCACCGGATTTAATCGCATCGATATGACATTATTCGATAATATAATCGCTATTACGTCAATAATTGAAATATATACGACTGTCACGAATGTCACGTACATCATCACATTAGTGTAAGTCTTCGTACATATTTTGAATTCGGTAATAATAATTACCTGTTGTGGAAAAGTCGAAGACTATTATAATATATAGACACAAATTGTATACGATAGGCATTACAGTAGCGATTCACACGTACGATAAACATTTACGAGCACGGCCATTTTTTAGTCCGGTTTAATGTTCGTCGTCTGTTTAAATGTTTTCGTGAAATACGAGTTACCTACTGAAATCCATATTGTTATAGCTATAACATGTAATATATTTTAAGAATTTAAACGCGTGCATGTGTTTGTGTATATAAATCCGTACCGTTTGTGGTGTAGTGAATGTATATTGTCTCTACTCGTGTATATTACGAGAAAATAAATTATTCTGTTGGAATAAAAAAATAATAAAACGTTTTCAAACAGCTGCGATGTTAATTAAAACCGTTCTTGAAAGTGTGCCCCGTGGCGCGCGCCCGTGTGTGTTGGTGGGGCGGAGAGAGGGTGGGGGCGGGGTAGGGGGGTTTGCTTACCGGGGAAATTGTTATTTGTGCATCATATAATATTACAGTCCACATTGTCAACACGGTCTGACGATATTGTCGTAATTAATAACAGCGTTAATTACAAATATGCAGACCGACACGAGCGGTCTTATAGCTATTTGACGAAGAGATCTTTGAGCGACGAACAGATGGACGTGTCGCACGTGCGGGCGGCCGTGTTCGGGTCGGCGGACGTTTTGGCCACGGGCTTGCCACCGGGCGGCTGCTGCAGGTGGTCGTGAAGCTCGCCGTCGGCGGTCGGCGACGTGTCCGCACTGTCGCCCGTCTTCTTGGCGGCCAAGAAGCCCTCGATGGCCGTGCCCAACACCTCGGCGTTGACCACCGAGCCGGTGGGCCGGTCCCACACCACCACGTCGTCGCCGTCGAGTTTCGATTTCTTGTCGGCAGCGGACGGCGGCGGCGGCGGTGGCGGCGGCGGCGGGGACAGCGGCGACGCGTGTTTATCGGGTTTGCAACCGGTCGACGGCTCGATCAGCAGCGACACCTTGGGCCGTTCGTCGGCGAACGTCACGACCACCGGTGACTTTTGCACCACGTAATCGCCACCCGCGGTGGCCAGACGCTGTTCCGCGCACTCGGCGTCGGTCCGCTGGCCACCCATCGTCACTGCGGTCGCCGTGCGGGTGGACATCTTCCTGAACCAGTTCCTGGTGCTGTTGCCGGCGGCCGCGGCCGCCATGGCCGCCGCCGCGCCTATGTTGGCCACGTCCACGCTGTTGGACCGGCCGGACCGGAGCACGTCCCGACGGCGGTCTCCTCCGCCGCCCACGTCGCCGACGACGCCCGTCGGGAGGCTGTCCGTGGTCTTGCTGCTGCCCCGTTGCCGCGGGCCGCCTTTGGTCGACTGCAACGCTTTCGAGGCGGACGACTTCAACGAGTTCATTATCGACAGCAGATCCGTGTTCGTGCACACGATTCCGGACGATTGAGGAGACGCCGATGACGATTTACCGGCTTGCAGCTGTGTCGACGAGTTGGGAGGCAGCTCTGACGCGCGTCGTCGAGCCGGTATGGGCGGAGCGATTTTTTCGCACACGTCGATGTTGGAATACCTCCTGGCCTCCTTGAACCTGAATAAAAAACAAATAAAAACGACGAAAAGTGTTCGTATATTATACTTTTTTTATTTTATAAATTATTATGTTGTTATACTAGAGTTATACTGTCCTCCCCCCCCAAATTTCGTTTCAATCGCATCCCTCACAACTCATTTCCGAGCAACATGGACAGTATAACTGGGTCTACTGCAGCTAATCCTGCGTGGCGTTTTCATTATTAAAATCCGTTAAATGTAAGCTGTACAGATTTTTAACACAGTTGTTTTTAGGTGGTTTTGACCAAATATAAAATATAATATTATATAGGTCTAAAATTTAATACAATTATAATAACTCATATATTTTTTATGCGACCAATGGTAACTCTATATACGAATAAAAAAATGTTTTTGTTTTTATGAACCTACAAATCTCTGCGCGAGCTCCTCTTTAAAATGCAAAATTAAAAAAATTGGCTCCGAGTTGCACATCCTCCGGTATAGGATTACCCGTATTGTGAAAAATTTTAGAACCACCAGTGCTATATGTACTTGGCTATGGATCGTTGACACAAACACGCATACATAGCCTTTTATATAAATATAGATTCTATTGCAGCTGTCGTTTAGCTCTTACGATTGTTTTTCGTTTGAATTGTGAACAATGCATTTCTTTATTTTGGACGGCATATATTTGTTTACACGCGTATTTTGGATTCTACAAATAATTGTTTTGTCGATACCGATATTTGGTGTGGACAAAATGACGAATACGTTTTTCAAAGCCTATCTACAGTAGGTACATATAGTAATGGTGAAAAGTCACGTTCTGGTTTTATTTTACTATACTATACGTTTAACGGCGAACTGTGTAGGCAATTTAGGTACATTGAGATGTAACCACGTCGTAGGACAACGGTTTAAAACTACACTATGTTTAATACAACATTCTTATTGATTATTGTTTTGTAAAAAATTGTCCATTTCATGGTTTGAAATTGTATAAGCTACTTAACTACTATTTTTAAATAGTAGACGAAGTAACCAAGCTGATTTCAAAAGCTTCCGACACCGTATCCATTATGCCATCCTAATCCCCTTATCTCTGACCTGCATCCATTAGCCCTCTAGAAAATACTCTACGTCGCCTAAAACTGAAATGGCGTGGAGACCTCTATAATGGCCGGCGTAATGGTATTAACTTAGGTTCAGTCAATGGTATACTCCATTCGTCATGCGAAACAAACACCTTATTAATTATTCATATCATTAAATTCATCAAATAAATTAACATACATAGATTGTACAGTTTTCAAATAACTATATAAAAATAAACTTGATATCCAAATGTGAGTTGTTTTAACGATTTTAATAGCTCAGACTATTACGATTATACGATTATATAGTATGTAATATTGCGTATTATTAGAGTTAGAAATGTTGTTTATTTCACTAATTGAAGTATTTTAAAACAAATTATTGACTGCAACAGTTGTACACCTTAAATCGTAACAGTCACTATTTTTTTTGGACCACCATTAAAAATAGAGGAAAATAAGGTAACCGCTAAACTGTAAAATAGGCATTAAGTGTATCTCATCACTGAATAAGTCACTAAAATGTATGTGTTAAATTTGAATTTAATAATAAATCATTGGATACGAAAAACAATAATTCTGAGCGAAGGCAGTCAGCAAATAATAATAATAATTTATTGATGGAATAAAATTCCAATTTCAAACACACAACAATAACAGTATATGTGTAAATGTGTTATATAATATAATAATAGTAACAAAAAAATATATAATATACACAGTAGAGACATAAATTATAAAGAAGTAATTATTAATATAAATTTAATAATTACATAATTATTATTATATTACAAAGTTTATTAAAATTATAATAGATATTATATTATTATCATGATACAGTTTTATTACTATAAAACTACAGTAATTTAATTTTTTTATTAGTATTTAAGTTATAAGGTAAGTTGAATTAATTTTTGTCGAAATACTGTATTTCTTATATAGTATATACATTTATATAATATATTATTATTACTAATTTTCGATTTAATAATGATTTATGTTGTACTGTATGAATAGGTTTGTGGTATAATTAGTCAATAGAATAAAATTAATCTAAAAGTTTTCAAAATGTCATTGTGTATATAAAATATAATAAAACTTATAATTTTAAATCCCCGCGGGCTAAGGATTAAAAAAAAAATAACTAAAATTGTTCTTCGTTTAAATAAGTATCTAATTTGGTCGAGATTTTAACTTCAAATGTTAATACAAAATGTTGTAAGTATTGTTTGATTTTTTTGTTTTAATATGATTTGATAATGAGACACCTTGTATTATGTTTTCAAACTTTTCAAGAGATTTTAAAGAAATTTATAAATAATCTAAAGAACTATAAAAAAAAAAAATCGAAAATGTCGAATGTCTTTATTATTCTTACAAGAGTAAATATGAAAATTGCATTGAGTATATGAAATGACTATTTAAGTAAAACCGAAATGTTTTAAGTTTCTGCAATAAATATTTTTTTTAATAAATTGTTTGATTAGAAATTGTTATTTTATATGAAAATTGAAAAATGAAAGTAAAGAGTGAAAATCCAGTTTTGTCAAACTTTAAACTTAAAATGTTAATAAAAATATTTGCGGAATTAATCTCATTTTTTTTTTAATTACCAGTTATATAAATTATGAGGATCAATAGATTTTGTCCCAACGGATTTTTTATCTCAAATATTGAAAAAAAAATTGAATACTATAAAAAACTTTAATTTAAATATTTGATGAAAATTTCAAATATCAACAGTAACTCGTTTTTTAATTATAAAAAAAAGTGAGAAAAATGATTTTATTGAAAACTGGTTTTAGTAAAAATTACTATTTTCTTTAATTTCTTTTTTGTTTTTCAAATTATTAAAAACATGTATAGTAAAATTTTTATTTTTGACTCCTCATTACTTCCAGTACTAATAATTACATTCACTTTTCTACCAGAAAACATATTGAAACTGAAGATCCAAGCATTTTTACTCTTCCTAAAATTGATGTCAGACACAAAAAATAACTACATACCTACTCATTGTTAAATCAATCGCTCCGCTTAAAATCGAAATCTGTCATTTACGAATGTTGAACAAATTTGTAGACTACAGACACCAAATTGAATCACCGTAAAAAATAATACACAATAAAACAAAATTAAAAATAGTAATTACAAAATAAAAATATATACGCGTGTTTTTTTTTCCATTAAATCGAAATTCACAATATGTATGTCCCAAATTAATCAAAAACACCGCTTGTACAACAAAACGTATAAAATAATCATTAACAACAATCACCCTGTAATCTATAGAGCAGCCATATTTGTCTTCCGTGTATAATCATTAAAATATACCGTTACCGCCGACGGTGAGGATTCGCACGATCCTATATATTTCAATTGTTAAACCACGCGATAATCGCCTAGTACATAAAATTATATATACAGGGCGATTTGCATGCTCATTTTAGTTTTTTATTTAACCATGAATTTATTTTAAGTATACTTAGCCACATTTTAAAACTCTCTAGAATCCTTCCCCCCACCCCACCCCTTGACCATACATTATTTTGTAAATAATTTTTTTAAACATTTAGATTTTCTTAATTCAAAATTATAACTAGCAATTTTTCAGTTATTAAAATGTTCATATTAAAGATAATAGTCCTTGAAAATAATTTTACAATTATAGTATAAAATAGATTTAATATAGGATCTAGTTTTTATTATATTTGGATCATCACTTTATGAATTATAAAAATTTAAAGATTAGTATAAACCACTATAGTTCCCATACCTTCCAAATTCTATGGACCGATTATCCTGAATACAAATTTAAATAACTCAAAAACTTCTTGTTCGAATTTTTATGTTGAAACGTCAACATCTTTAGCAAATTATCCACTAAATAATTTAAATGCAACAGGGAGATTGTTACTTGAAAAACACACGCTTACATTTCCACAGGACAATCCTTAAGTAATAAAAAAATCTCTCAAAAATTTGAAAATATAATCATTAATTATATTTTAACAGTTATAAAAATCAGATTTTATACAACTGCTTTACTGAAAAATAAAAAGGCAACGAGCATGTTTGGTGAATCATTCTGTATATATTATTATATAGAGCGAATATAAAGCACCTCAGTCTGAGCCACAATCGTTTATACATTATTACCGCCTTATCACGGCCATTAACAGACCACCCTCCCCCGCGCTGTTCCGATTTGTAGAGTTCGGCTTAGGACTATAATGATTATTACGATACCTATACAGTATACACACAGCGCATCACTAAATTTTGCTATAACAAAGTACAAACGCTGTCCGTCGAAGTGAAATATTTGAGCGAGTTTATTTTCCTTTTTTGTTTTGTTTTGTGTTCAATTGTTTGGAAGAAATAAAAATATCTGCGTTTATTCTCTTTGTTCGAAGTTTAAACTGAAAATAAAAAATGGTTTTCTTAACAGAAATATTTTTTGTGTTGAAAAGTTACGGGGAAAAATATCATGCTATTATTTTATCGCGTGCGACCGCATATCAAAGAGATTGCGGTACATTTTGATTTCTTTTTTTCGTGTGTTGACAAAACGGTATATATTTTCCACTAGATTACGAATTTATATCCCTATCATATAGTCAGAGCTAATGTATACAAATATTTAAAATTTTATATTTTCATAAATAAAAGGGTTGAGACTTGAGAGATATATTTACTTTATGCATTTATCTGATTGAGATGAAATTATAGAATATTAATCAAATATTTTATCAAAAATTTTAAGGACATCTAATACTTAATAGTAATATTGAGTCAGTTATTTTTTCATTTCGCGTAAATTTTATTCCCAACGAAAATTTTACTTATTTATCGTAAAGATAATGATTTTATATTATTTTTCATTTTTAAATGTATTTTTGACAGCTTTTTGCATAAAAATGAAAAAATATATCATATCTGTATTATATTACACAAGAGAATGCTAAGGAATCTAACTTGATAAAAAAAAAATATTATTTCTCTTTCGAATTTTTGAAATGAATTCCATGCATACATGTAATATGGTATATTCCATTTCATGTACAGAAATTTTGAATAGAAAACATTGGAAAACTCATTTCATATTTATATATACCCGAACTTTTCGCGTTTAATATAAATTTGTCAGTAATATTTTTATGTGGAAAAACTTTTAGTGACAATTATATTCTTTTATGTAAAACACAAAACAGTAATATAATATTTAGAATATTTTAATTTATAACCTCAATTATAGTAAAACGTATATTAAATATTGATAATATAATACAAATCTATAGGTAAATGTATAAATTATTAGTTATTAGTGTTATTATTACTATCGTTATTAATAATTATTTTATTTTTATAATTTTAATGAAACGATATATATTTTATTTTAAAACATTTTTAATATTAAATGATTATTTTAAATAAAATAAAAATAAATGTTCCAGGCATTATTAAATTAGGTACATTTAAAATAATCTAAAATATTGTATTTGCAGTACATTTAGTTTTATATTTTACTTTCAAATCATGATTCTGTTTAAGTCATGTTAAATTACTTACATATTAATTGGCTGAATTTATTCAACAACTATAGAATGTTCTTTGTTGATTAAAAAATAATGGATGAACAGTTTCCTTTTTTTACTTTCTGTTACTATTAGGCTATACAAATTTAACAAAATTATTAATGATTATCTTAAAAAAGTTTTTCAATATTGAAATTGATATAAGTGAATATGTGTATTTTAGTTTTAGAAACTTAAAAACCTTCTCTTATGTTGTTATGATATAAGTAAGTTTGTCAAAATAAAATGATTTAAAACTTATTTCTATTTTATTGCTAGTAAGTAAGGTCTAAAAAATTTAATATATTATAAAGAATGAAAAAGTTGAGGAAGTGGATAACGCTTTGTTGTACGGTAGGTTCCGAATGCGTCAATTTGATGGATGTATTAAATTTGAATTCAATGATTTATCAATGAAAAACGATTCTGAACAAAGGCGGATCTATCAGCATTTATCACTAAGCATATTTATTTTCATATGTTTGATATTTTTATCAGGTAAATTAATTTATTTTACTAGTAATAATATATAGTAGCAGGCTAAAATAGTTTTTGCTAAAATTATTGCTTTTAAATCCATTGCGTGTATCAAATATAAAAATGTATGTGACTGTCATAATATGATCCTATGAATAATTTTTTTTGAATATTGTTATTCATAGTTTAAATATATAAATTCATCCAAATTTGAAACTTGAACGCTTATAAAAAATATTGTGAGTATGTATTTTTGATATTTTTAAATGGCATATGAAAAAATTATGAGAAACCTTTATTATTAAATTTTTAAGCATTTACACCAAGCAAATAATTGTTTATCAAAATATTTTAAAATTTATTGTGTAAAGAAAATGGTCATATAAACAATTGGCGAAAATTTATAGTATATACAAGATTATTAGGTTTTGAGTTAAATTAAAAAAATAAAGATTTTTTTTCTAGTTATTTTGAAGAATACAAATAGTTTTTATTTTTAACCCGTTTAAAGTACAAACTAAATCCAGTTTTCTACCCAAAACCACCTTCAAAGTTAAAAATCAAAGTATATTTTCGACTACTAATGAAATATAATAGTTGATAATTCTTATAAAACTGAAAACTTATTATACTGATTAAATTTAAAAACTGCATAGTTGTCATAAGCAAAAATATAAGTATAACAAAGTAAGAGCAATCAAAATATTAATAAGAAATTTTATCTTTCTTCCGATATTTACATAGGCTTAGAATTTACTAAAAATATTGTTTAGTTTTCATTTTTATACAAAATTATTGTCTTATATTTTTTATAAAATTAATATTAAATGGACTTTTAATATACACATAACAGAATAATACAAGTTGCACACTACCACACATCATTTCCGAGAGAGTAGTCTGATGGGTTAACATTAATGTTAAAATACAATCAAAAAGGAAAAAATAAATGAATAATTTTATCAATAATAGATAATCACTAGTAAAACATTAAATAATTGGTTTCTCAATATACAGTTACAATTAATTTGTAACAATTTTTAATATATAATACTAGTCATTACATGTCTATACGTTAAACTGTAAGCAGACTTTCAACAATAGAGTGTACACAGTGAATTATCATTTTTCAAATTCACTTTAAAAAATATAATCCAAAATTGATTTTGGTAACTAAGGTTTATTTATTTTTTTTAGGCCATTTTATTAAGACATTGGGCACTTCAGCCAATGAAAAATCACAGGGTGTGCCTGGGGACATCCTGCACGTCATGTGTGCACACCTATGATTATAAATGAAAACTCGAGAGGTTTGTGTTTAGTATAGTTACCTGTATAAGTGTTCTTGAAAATACACATTTATTTAAATGAAAACGTTGATGAGTATTATTATACATAGAACTTCGAAAAAGTTTTCAATACAATCTCGTAATACAGACTATATTAACAATATAATGTTATTCATAAAGTTTGTATACTTTTGTAAATATAAACCTACGTTAAGTTGCGGGTATATAGTTTTTCTCATTTGGTAGTTAATGAATTCAATTGACGCTTCGAAACTTCACGGGTTTGAAACACAATAAATTATATACAATAAGGTAAAATATATTAAATATGTATGTACGGGATGGTCCATTTAAATGGCTACAGTAATTTTATTTGTCGACTTGAAAAAAAAAAAAAATGTTTTTTTATAGTTTAAAGTACTTACACATTTTATGGGGTACTCCTTACTACTTCACCCTACTTCACTAAACTTCCATAGCTTATAAATAAAGTACCATATTTTGTACTTCATGATAATTAAATCAATCGAAATTTCTTGACTAATATTTTACTTTATAAAAATTATCGAAAAAAACAACTGTACCTACCTATATAATTTTAGGCTATGGACATTTAAAAGAAATACAATTAATAACCATGCAAACATTGACCAAGACAATGAGTATAAAAAGCACTTATAAAATGGATTATTTAGTATAAACAAAATAATTAAATGGTTGAGTGGATTAGTGGATTAGTGGTTTGAGTGATAAGTGATATTTTTCAAATTTTTCACACCTGTATTCATATTATGTATGTGATTTTATTATTGTTAGCTCATTAAAATAATGATATAACCGACTTATATGTGTACCTATTTATTATTTATAGGTATATACTTTAAAACTCCCCTTTGTACAATTACGTATAATTTTATTAACATTTTCACTTAACCCTTTGATTACATATAGCTATGGTTCAGGTACATATTGCTACACTTACATAAATATATCATCATAGAACGTATATTATACGCATATAATGCGAATTTGTATACCTGGACATTTGCTTGTTTTCGCCGTCCATCGACTGTAGTTCGCACATTTTTTCCTTGTCCTCGGTTTGCCACATCTTCATCCTTACCTTTCGAGCCGCCTTGATGTCTGCTATATCATCCATGATGTCCAACTGCAAGTTGAATTGGCTACCGGTGGGCGACGGTGTGGCACCGCCGGCCGAATCTCTGCGATTCGCCCTCGGACCCTTGCTGGGAAACGCGGCAATTGATTCACGTCTGTTGCGGCCGAACAACGGCATGGGCGCCTTCGATATCGTGATGACCGAATGTCGGCGACCAGGTGTGTAGGGCCCTGGCGCCTTGGTCAACGTGGCTAAGAACGCCTTTTCTCGGGCAGCCGCACCGGCCGCTCCCTGATCGCTCAACCTTCGCACCTACAGTAGCATAATACAAAAACAAGTACAATTAATTATATGGGTAGCGGGAAACGTCTTATCTGAAGCCATTTGAGACGATTATAGGATGGGAAAAAAGTTATTAATTTTTTTTAGTTTAAAATATTGATAATGTTACGGATTTCCGAGAGCTTATTACAAATATGTTTATTGTACAAAGAAACATAGTAATAGTATATATAAACACCCCGATGTTTTGCCAAAAACATGCTATTATAATTGAATAATTCGAATATCACGGTTATAATAATTAATAAGGATTTTAAATCAAAAACATCTCATATTATACATATATGTTGGATTATCGATATGGGAACCTGTACTACTATATGAGCGTATAGTATACTACGTTAGTTGGGTGTATTGTTTTATCTGTGAATTGAACAATTATTATTGTTGTTACGCATACTTATGTAATTATTCAGACAAACGGGAACAAACGGCTCGACAAAGTAGCCAAAAGTCTAATTGTATCCATACAATTTAATTTATTCCTCAACCCGCCACGCACAGAGTTAACTTAACTTAATAATAATAAATGCACGCGTAGAGTAAGTACACGGAATCAACAATATGGTTGCTTTGTGCCACTAAAATTTGTGAAATCCAACAAAACATCAATCTTTGGTCCTCCCTAAATGTTGAGTTGTCTATAAAATATGAAATATTTATCAAAAATAGACTTAATACAAGTCACATAAAAATATCACATTGTTTCTTAATGGCTAAATGGGGACGCTCTATGTACACCTCTTTCGGGGATCATATTGCATATATTGTATACTTATATTGCCAAAACTCAAACATATTTTTCACAAACTACCGTTCGATACACCCCGAATAGAGACAATTTAAAAGCTTCCGGAGTCATAGGCTGAATGAGGCTCAATAAAGACTACTCTATCTTATCTATGTCACCATTAGATTTATTATTGTCACTGCGAATTTACACAATTAACGATAGTATCTTAAATCTCTTAACAAATCGTTACATCATGTCATCACCATATTTTGTTAACAGCGAATAATTATTGTGTAATCAATGTATTCAGAGTTAAATATTATATTCATAAAATCTACTATGCGTAAATTATAATAATATATAATAATATATACATCTAAGTTTTGAAGTTTTGAAAACTAAATGCATACGTTAAAATTTAATAAGTTTTAAATGAATACGAAAATAATGTGGATAATAATATATAATTTGTAAATATTAATTTATCAAATACGACAGAAATAAGTGTTATTGGCAAATACCACTGAGCAAAGAATTATAAATAATAGTAAATATTTTATTTCTATTATAATTATTATATGATTGATTGACATTATTATATTATTATAAAAAAATAATACACATATTATATATTTATATTTAATGCAAATATTAGTATATTTTGAATTTATTTCAAACATATAGCTTCGTTAAAAATATATATTAAGATAATATCCATGGCGTAACTTAAAAAACATTTTTGTTGCTACAAACATAGAAAACATATTCAATAAAACAAAAATCAACCAATAGTATTAGCTGTATTATTGTAGTAACGAAACAATTAAATCACGGGTCATAAAAGTGAAGTAAACTTTTTTTTTTAAATAATTAAAAATACAATTCAAAAGTGCCATGTTAACGTGATATTGAGTCGAAGTTAATACAATTAAATAAAATACTCTCCCTATATGATCACGATTAATTAGTATTATACAACAATTAATAATCAAAATGCAATTATTGTATGCAAAAATTGAAAAATATCTTTGGTATAAGCTTTTCAAAATAAAAAGAAGTAGTAAATGGATAAATTATTTTTTGTTACAATTCGATAGAAAATTATGATTTTAAATATTATCAAAAATATTGAGAAGGCCATAGGTAGTAAAAAAGTTACTTGAGCTACAGGTCGCTGTCGTGTTTATTTAATGATAGTGAAATTACTGATTTGGCGTAAGCACGCAGTGACATGGAATTTGGAGCTAAAATCTAATAAAAATTTAGTGTAGTATCTATTATAATATTCTCATTTAAAAAAGTTAAGCTGATTTATAAACTGTGGTTATTTAATTTGATTTAAATAAAAGTAGAAATTGGTTAAGTTTTAAAATAATAATAGAATTATTAAAAAGTTTTTATAATAATAGAACATTTTCATTCTACTTTCCCAGTGATGAATATTATAATTTATTGACTTTTTTTTAAATAATTTGATTTGTGTTTTAAAAATAACTATTCGTAAAAGTTATATGCTAAAACGAAATTTCACCTTGTTGATACCTTATAATGCCCAGAATTCATGACCAGTTTTTTCATACTGCACTAACCTCTAATAAAAAAAAAATAAGCAACCTAAAGTATAGATGGAAAAAGCTAAGATACACAATCCATCTATTTTAAACATGGAATACATTTGTTATATATTTTTTTTAAATCTGGCTATATAAAAATGTATTATAGTTTAATGTAAAATTATTGAAAGGTTGACCTAAAAAAATATATCGCTTCAGTTTCAATTATTTTGTAACATTGTCTACCATAATAAGGAGCAAAGGAAGACTTTTAAAATTTAAATTATTATGATATAAAATCAGGATATATAGTATCTTTTTAAATCTGTTTTATTATCAATAAATAATAATGAATTTAAATAATGCAAATGTAAAATCACTAAAAATTATTTTTAATGATGTTTATGTTTGGCATTTTCTTGCGTTATCTGTTAAGTAAATGCACCTATTAGTTTATTTAAATCTTCAAAGTCCATTGATTCTAGTAACTTTTCATTAGTTTAACATGTTTATTGTATTTTTATTTTTGAAATTTTCTCTTATGTACAATGTACATCCCTTAATTTGTTATTTCCTAGACATGGTAAACTTGTAAATTTATTAACAAAACATTTAACTTAAATTAAATCTTAATGTTAACTCTTCTATAATTAGTAAACTATTTACAATAAATATCTTAAAAATACAACTTTAAGTCAACTAATCATATTCGTTGTTAAAAATATATTAAATGAGTAGATTTTTAATAGACATGATTTTATCAAGAATCGATAGTTTAATTTTATAGGCGCTGTTAGGTTTTGTCACATAATATGCATAATAGGTAATAAATAGTAAAGTACTATGAACATTAAATAATAAGTATTTACATATTTTTTATTCATACTTATATAGTTATATCTACGGGAATTCATTATTGTCATGAATTTATATACTATAATACTAGATTCGAAACTTTAAATACAATTAATGTTCGATTGGTAATTTTGATTACAGGGCTATTTTTATAATTTAATATTTTATTATTATAGTTTATTACTATAGCAAATAACTAATTTACAAAAATAAACAATATATCTAGGCCAGCCATGCAATAGACATGTCTATTTAAGCACCTAATATAAATACTGGCCATTTCCCGTTCAGTATTAGAATATAATAAGTCTTAAGTTAGATTTAATAAGAAACAAATCATATTAGTTCAACAGCATTTTGTTTCTGTAAATTTATCGTTGTAAATAAAAGCCTCAATTAAGAAATAAACAAACACAAATATAAATGTTTTCAAGATAATATTCTTTATGTAATACGTTATATATTATCAGTTATATCTATATCCATACTTATGTTTTGTCAATTTAATTTATTATGGTTTGATTTGGAAAGATTCTGCCTATTATGAAAGAAAAATCGAATTATATCAACTTTTTTAAAAATTACTTGACTAGCAGTTATTCCCGATGTGCATTGCGGTGTCGGTAATGAGCGTTTCCGCATGTCTCTAAAAGGCGATAGGAAAAAGGGGTCCTGCGGAGGAGTATCAGGACATCCTTGCCCATTTCCGGCCACATCATCTATATCTTCATCTTCTTCATTAAAACAATTTTCTTGATCCACCACAATTACCGGCTCAGATTCCATTTTTGTATTGAAGTTTTCTGAAAATGAATAGGAAATTATAAAATATAATAATTGACTTGCTTACATATATTATAATATTCATACAGACATACAGTTTATTAAGTAAATATAAAATCAGTTAAATTTATAATGTGCTCGGCACGCGATTGGGGAATATTTTAGGTTTAAAGATATTTTATAGATTTTAGACGATCAAATACATTTATAGATAACCAATTTATATAATAAATAAAAGGTGTTTAAATTACAACATTTATTACTACGATTACGTATTTATTATTAGTGTTTAATATATTTACTATTAAGTAACTCATCTATTAACTTATTTTATATTCACTCGTATAATAACTGTTTCTTTCGAATGATTTTCATTTTTTGTTGTATTTCAAAAACAAATAACCATAAATACTTGAAATATTATATTATTATTTTCATTATATAATAATATTTTAAACTCATTTTGAGCTATTTATAGGTATGCCAAATTTTAATTTTAAAATTCTTGAAAATTGAATACAAGGTTCCACTTAAGTTTTTCTTATATCTGTATAAAAATATTAAAAATACATAGGCACAATATTTTTTTTTTTTTGACCAATTTATATTCACAAGCTCCTGACTAGCTTTAAAAAAAGACCATTTATCATACTGTATAATATTATTATTATAATAACATTTTTGAAATATATCTTCAGGATGTATGACCAAGTAAAACTACGTTTGCTACGATTAAACAGTCTTATTTGTATTTTTCTAGGTACGTTGGAAAACTGTGGTATTATAATAAAGGTATCCTAGCTAGAAGTTCTTTATCAACATGTTGGTTTTGACATATACAGAAGTGTTACAACAACATTGCACGATAACTTATATGCACTATAATATCAATTGAATAAAGTCGAGCTTATATTATATTGCGTTGTAAAAAATGATTTGCTCTATTTTTATTTATAAAATATTATTATTGTCCTAACATTAAAGAGATGTTGATCTAAGTAAAATAATATTTAAGATATTTAACAATTGTTAGTTTTTACTAATTCATAATTTTTTTTTTAAATTGAAACTTGAAAAAAAAATATTTAAACATTTTTGTTTTAAGGTGTTTATTTTACTGAATTACCATAACTGATATTAATATAACAATATTTATTAAGAAAAGAAAAAATTAAAAATCCAAATTATTTATTTGACTTTAATTTGATTACAACATGTAGGCATACGTATATACTATAAATACTACACTGGGTATGTAAAAATCCAAATAGTGGATAAGAAAATATCACTAACACGGTGAAATAGATTTTATATACTTACAAAGAAGCATTATTTGTTCATTATATTATTTATTTGAAAATAAAATATTCCACAGATTATGAGGATATATTTATGATTTACTTTTGGGTGGCTTTGTCCCTTTAGTCGTGGCATTGTAAATATAACTCGAGTGTATTGAAGTGTATCATAACTGACATTTGTAATACTTATACTATTCAAGTTAGTTTTGTTTATCGATATTGACATTGCATTTCTTCAAATTGACGAATAAAACAATTTTGCAATCTACGTCCTTTTTAATGTTTTTTTTTTAAATTTCAGATTGATATAAACTTCTTAAAAGAGGTTAATATTTTGAATAACTGTAATCTGTTATAGTATAGTTATTATAAGCTATTAGCCGTATACAAATTTTTAATTAGTGACGAAACGAAATGCAACAATACAACTGAATAACTGATAAAACATAAGGATTTATCTTTGTATAATCCAAAAGGTTAAAAGGATCATCAACTAATTTAATATACGGAAAGGGCGAAAACAGTCAGTGGCTGTCTGACGTCGAGGATAATTTTCTGAGCGTTGTTTAATTGCTTTTTGTTGGTGGTAGTTGGATATTAAATTATACCGACATCGCTGATGTGGTGAAGTTGTGACATTTTTTGAAAAATCATTACGTTGCACGTTGCATATAATGCACAACTATATTGGTGTATATAAAATACTTAATACGCACTATACGGGTTTTTTGTATTATTATAATAGATATCAGTAAAGTTTCGTCAACGGGAGATTGTCTGGTAAAAGGATATTTGTTAAAATATTTGGGGATTGAAAAATGCAGGATACGTACCGATTTGTTTTTTGTGTGAAAATATTGTTATATGCATATTCTACCAAAGGATATAAATACGTGTATTTTCAGATCCTATGTGTATATTATACGACGTGTGTATTAGCGCGAATGTGGATCGTGTGTACTTAAGCTTTGTGTTTGTTAGCACATAGTAAATACAAATAATCCACTTTGACGAAATCTGTTTGTAAAAGATTAAAACGTTAGAAAAATTTTAAAAATGATATAGACTTATATTTCCTGTTTGTTTTAAATTGATAAATTTATTGTACATTAAAGTATAAATTATATACGTTTTAGTAGGTTTAGCGAAGAATTTGTGTCCATATAAATGCATTTAGCGACTAAAATCCATGTAGAAATTAGAAATTATTATAGTTAAGTTTTACTATAAACATGTTTAGGTACTATACTGATAATAGTTATTAAATACACATCATTTGTATTCTTCTAGTAGACAATATTTCTTAAATGTCCAAACTACCAATCGGTTTTATCCCGTACTTTCTTTATTATGTGTTTAATCGTTGTAATTAATCTAATTATTTTATTCTTCATTAACTCGCAGGGTTTACAATATAATAATTTTTAAAAACCCTCGTTTTTTTTAGCATTTTTTGTTCGTTTTGTCTTTTATATTGTCTAACCAAACTATTTTAATTATCATAATACATAAATAATAATAGCCATTGACCAAAACGTTTTTAATAATAATTATATTAAAAATTAAATTAATTTTAATTAAAGGATTTTCTTTAATAAATAGGGATATGATTGTATAAAGCAATTAAAAAGTATGAATAATACAGTATATAAATTAAAGTATCCATATTGCATATACACTAAAGACGTACTCATGTGCCAAATATTGTTAGGTCCGGTTAGGTATTTAACTGAAGTTTAACTAGTTAGAGTGTAACAAAACACTGAATATCGATTATTTTGTGATTTAGGAAGATATTTAATTTACCATAAAATATTTATTGCGAAAAGTTACTAAGAAAAAAAAAACAATAAAAAAAAAAGAGATAATAAGTAGACTAAAAAAAATGTATGAGATACATTATTTAAAATAGATTATACAATATTATTAGGTGATTAACTTGATATTACGATGTTGTATTATAATATAATTCCCTATGTTAAAATAAGTACGGCCGACGAACCTAATAAATTCTTTTTATTTAGAAAAATTATTAATGATCTTGTAGAATCTATAATATGATTATCTACAATGCAGACATTTAAAATAGAAACTCCTCATAAGTGTATAAAGTACGACTAATTTAATAAATGATCGAAAAAAAAAAAATTAAATGTGTGTAATGTATTATGTATACATTCACTGTACGGTTTATTATTCATTATTGTACAGTTAATATACAACAATATAACTATAAAGCTAATTAATTACTAATTAATATAAAGTTAATATTTTTTGAAGACAAACTTTTGTCCAACCATCATCAGCAAGAGCAGTAGTAGCACATACGAGTAAGATTTTTTTTTTTAATTATTACGGTTACATGTTTAAGAGTATAATCAGTAATTTTTAGCACGTAGATATTTTATCGTTAGGTCATGTAACTGAAAATCACGTAGGTTGTAGGTGTATTACAAAGTTTCATAAACTCTGTCTTTTATAATAACATCATCTGTTATAACCTTCAAGTGGCATGATTACCTTGCACGATGCATAAGTTAAATAGTAGGTAGTCAGTTAGTTTACATTAACCCATTATCCATATAATATTATAAGTATTTCAGTACCTTCTATAATTATTTTATGTAATATACTCTAACTCTTATACAATAGGTGGTTGAATATATGATAAATGTATTACGTTGAAAACACGCACTGCAGCCAAAACCATTGTATTCCCATACACTATATAATATATATAATGAATATTAGGTATACGTAAATGTGCCGTTTAAAAATTAAATTGGTAATTTAGCAATATTAGATTATATTAAATATATTATAAAAAAATATACATACTGTGTGTCCGCGGAATCAAGGTACACTTTATCACTCATTACCCTGTAAACACTTTTTGATTCTGTTTGGGGGGACGTTAAACTAGACTAATGGATCATAAATTCTTATTACTTATAATTTTTTAACTCGTGTATTTTGTGCATACGCAAGTACACAACACAACTTCAATTTTTTTTCAAGCAATTTTGATCTATCAACTTGTATTCATACTCCGAAATTGAACATTTAAAGGTGGGTATTTTTTCATTCTATTAGACGTTCTTATTAAGCACCATATTATATGATACGTCATTATACATTTATTATTAAAGTAATAAACTATTTAGGTACTATTTATGAATTATTATTTTATTACATATTATGAAATTATAGAATTTATTATAAAACATATATTTTCAGAAAATAAAATTCTACAATTTATATTTCTTTTAACAATACTAATAAAAAAAAAAATAAAAAAAATATAAATAGTATAATACTATACATTTTTATTTACAATTTAATTTACAAATATAATATTATAAATTTATAAATAGTAAATTAATAATAAATTTATAATGTAGGTACTTATCATATGGTGTTAAATGAAAAAATATGTACAACTAAAAAAAAATCCAATTTAATACAACAAAAAAAATTATACCTAGTTTTTATTTTGCCAATTTTGGGTTAAGATTTTAAGAATATAAGTTGATAGATCAAAATTGCTTGAAAAAATTAAATAATTCGAAAATTATATTCAAAACGGGAGTTGCCATTAAAAAAAATAGAAGTCGTGTTGCGTATGCACAAAACACACGAATTTAAAAATTGTAAGTCATAAGAATTTATGATTCATTAGTCTAGTTTAACGTCCTCCAAACAGAAAAATGTTTACAGGGTAATGAATAATAATCAAGTGTACCCTGTTTCCGAGGACTTACTAGGAAGCTAAACCCCGTGCATTTCAGCTTCACTGATATAGAATAGCAAATAATAAATAGGTATGCCAAAGATAATATTTAATATTATAATAGATAATATACTCGTATTATTATTTTTAAGTAGTATCATACTATTATTATTATTATAACTAAATAAATTCGTTGTATTCAACATAATACGAGAATGCAAACTAAAAATTATTAATTAAATATATTGTATAATATACAGAGTGATTCTGTAAGCATGCTTATATCGCCATTTAATCATACATTTATACAAATTATGATGTTTATAGTACGCACACTTAAGGACCATATTTTCAAATAATTGGATTTTTATACAATGAAAGGAGTATAACAAAACTCTACAAAAGTATTTTTTTCAAATATAAACTATATTTTTTTTTATTGCTAATGAGATATTTAAAAAAAAAAAAAATTTACACAGTTTGACCTTTTAAAGAGTATAGTTTTCTGAGTTATTAAACTTTAAATGCTAATAATAAGTGCTTGAGCCACTATGGATAAGAATTAGTCTACAATAGATTTAGAAGATAGAATGTCAGCTATGATAATTGGAAATTTATAGTAATTAATATACATTTAATTTTATAATTTGTAAAAATTAGCTCAATAATAGACTAAATATAACATTTATTTTATATTTGATATAAAATCATTACAAAAAAACATTATGTTTAGTAGATACAGTGAGTTTTTAATAAACCCAAAAACTACTAATTTGAAGGTTGGATTTAGATGTTTCATAGTTTTAAAAAAAAAATCATCTAATTAAAATATATAGTAAAACAGCGTGGTTTATATTTGAAAAAAAAAAGAAGTTTGTATGATAACAAGATAGTCTTTAACTTAAGATCTAGGTAAAAAAATCTAAATATTTAAAAATAATTATGGTATTTTACTTAATAATTCCAAAAAAAGTCAACACCTTAATACGTATTAATTGATAAAAGGAATGAGCGACTTTGGCGAGTCACTTTGTAAATATTCAAATGTAACATGTTTTAAGGTGTTATTCACGAAAATAAGATTCATTGTATGAACGACTGTTTGTTGCTCTAGTAGAATATCGTGACATTCAAATATCAAAGAATATAACGAATTCAAGTGACAGAGTCGCAAACCCGAGTCCAATACACAGAAATTCGTGTTTTTTTTTCACGTTTATTCGTGTATTATTCATGAAAATATTTGCATTAATTCGTAAAATATCCAGAAAATAGGAAATCAATACTCACTCGAGCATACATTAACATTACTGGAAAACTATCAAAGGGTTTTGAGTTGGGATTGGATCATCACTTTTCCACCTCTACACTCTATATTATTATTTCCTCGTCTATCACGCAATAGCTAGCGTTTCATTGCGAGTATATTTGAAATAAGGTCTTCAAGTAAATATATATAATATTATATATGTATAATATATACATTGTATAATATGCATATAATATTATGACAGATACACACTTGTAATAAGTTGAATGGTAATTCGTAATAATCAATAAGGGAAATATTAAATTTTAATGAAATTATTACTACACGTAATACAATTGAATAGCTCTAATATTATGTTAATTATAAATATTATATATAATTTATTTATTAAGTTGAAAATTATTTAATTTAGCATGCCAAGTAAAAACCGTAAGTAAAGCAAAGCAATTTACTTTACAATTTGTTTTTTTATTAATTTAAGTATTTAACTAACATTTCGTTCGATATTATATTTACAGAGAGTAAAATAATGTTTTTCCCACAATTTATTTTTACGTAAACTAAAAATGTTCAAAAGCAAACTAGCTATAGTTATTAAATTTAAAGTATTTATTATTATCGAGTTATGTTTATGCATAAAACTATAGTTTTGTTCGAAATTATGAAAACAGTAGGTAGCTAAATAACATGAATATTATCTATAGTGACTTCATTATATGTATTATATTATATATAAAAATTGTATACGTAGTAATAACTTAAAGAAAATACTATTTATTATAAAAAAGTGGAAAAATAAAGTTTTATGCGGGAACATCACGATGAGGCTATATATTTATCCAATTAAATTAATATCGAGTTTGATATTGTAGCTCATATTATTACAATTTACAATATGTATATTGTGTCAATCGTATTTTGCTGCCATGTATTACATACATTATCGAAGATATATTTGTGTGGGAGTTTATCCTCGTTTTTCTAAAATATTGTTGGTTACTATCATTATTAATTATAATTTATGTGTAACACAAACGAACACGATGTATTGATTATTCTTAAAATTATTATAAGTGTCTTAAAATTGTCGATTTAAAAATAAAAACGGAAAATCTTTAAAACCCGCGCGTTTTGCCGCACGATAGAAACGACGTTTACGGCGTGTGTGGACCGAACATAAAATCAATAATTTTCCTGCACACGTGTGAAACTGAAATGTTGCTAATGTATTTTATTCGTCTGCCATTTTAGCGTAACGCACTAAAAAAAGTTATAAATAGTAAAATGCTTTGAGTTATTATAATATTATTATTGTATTTTCGCTTGTACAGTGAAATTGCACACAGAGCTACACACAAGACGCTGACATATTATTATGGTATGAATATACGATGGCGGTCCAATAATAATAGTAATAATATTAATAATGGTGATCATTTATTAGCCTCCTGGCAGATTAATGACTTAATTCTAATATTTCAACTGCGTAGTGCTTTACGTTATTTTCAATTCACTACCTTTACCTATAATATATTTTATTTTTTTCAACTGTGTTAAATTATTTTAGATAGTAAAATGGGTAATACTAAAATATAACAAAGTATTAGTATTGGTTTTATTTAATGCTAGTTTCAAATTATCATTAAAACTTCCAAAATATTTTAATTTTAAAATCAAAACCGTACGTCTGTAAATGTGAATGTATTAAGCGTTTGTAAGTGTTTTTGATTCATAATCTATATGTATTAATATAATACATATACATATATTTATAAGCATAAAATACATTGTTAATAAATAAGTACAATACGCAATAAATAATGATGATATTAATTTTTCACCGATTTTAATAAAAATGTGCTGTTATTATTGTTCAAATAACGTTTGAGTGAAAATAATAGTTTCTCACCGCAGAGTCTAAGGCAAAGACAATTGACAACCATATCGAGAAAATATACTACACGAAGGTAATATACATATTGATGTATATTTTTGACTAATTTATTATTAATATAAAATTATACACTTTACGTTAGAAAATTTCTTTTTCATATTATAAAGGTTTATTATTATTCATTCGTGTCATCGTGTGGTCTTTGTCCTAGTGGTATCACGTGCAAAATGTTAGATATTTACAATTTATTTTGACTTCAAATAGATTTTACCCAAAGCTTTCTATAATATGTATACCTGAGTAAAACGATATGGGAAACAAATATTATTATGTAGTTTTATAAATGCATTTGACTATTAAAAAGGTATGTTTTTGTTATATTTACCTATTATTGTTAACATTTTATTCGTTATTTTCGATATAAAAGTAGTTTATGCGAAAAATGAAATGTATTTCGAAGAATTTAAACAATTTGTCGAAAAGTTAATAACATATTATTATAGCTTTCAATATAAAATATAGACAAATAAGTTTAGATTTTGTGTAAAAAATGTATCATAAAACGATTAAATCAAATACTCCTTGATTGAGTTTAAAAATAAAATACATATATGAATAAACATTAATTCTATTCATTAAATCAAGAAGAAAAATGATAAACCATCAGAGGGCACCTCGGTGATTAATTAGTTAAAATTTCAACAAAGTTTTGTTCATTTATTATGAGCACATATATAAGTATATTGTACATGTATTATATGTATACAATACACTTGCACACGCTTGCACACACACACAAGAATAGGCTATTTCTTTTGACAAATCGCTCCAACCTTGCTGATCCTCCTCATCACGCCAAATACTCCCACACCCGTCTCTCATCGTCTAATAAGTTTACCCATTAAGTTACTGAAAAAATCCTTTTTATTTTAGCGTTGTTACAGAAATTGTTTCAAAAATGTTTTAAAATTAGTATACAATATTTTTTTTGGTACAATAAATTATAATACATTTGTTTCATTAAAAGGATATATGAATATTTATTCACATACTAATAATATAAAAGGTACTGTCGAAAAACAAAACCATTATTATTTATACTGTTTTACGTATATAGGTATAAAATTTGTAATTACTACACGGAATTAAAATAAAAAAATAGTACAATACTGAAGTGTTGTAAATTGCAATTGTAAATGTTTTTTGGAAAATGCTATTAAGATAATTAAACGAGTTGATTGTTTACATAAATAGTTTTCTCAAACCAATGTATATATTTCTATTAATTAAAAATATTTTTCTTTTTCTACAGTGTGCATTTAGTGTAATAATAATAATAATAATAATAATAATAATAATAATAAAGTAGTGCCATAGTTTCATTAAGTCACATCAACCCGTATTTAAATAATATGATACAACAAGGTGTATGTCATACGAGAATGTGGATTTCTATGAAAATTAGAAAGGCCATATTATAGTTTGAATTTAAATAGTAAGACAATGTAATTTGAGTTAAATTTAAATGAAGATGAATATATTATTTCATCACTCGTACATCAAGTTACTGTTATTTCACTAATATTATATTAATGATAAAACGTAATTTATTCAGACTATTTTAAATTATAATTTTTACAATGACTAATATCAATCAAAAAGTGTATTTAGAAAACATCCATTTTTTAAATTAACCAGTATTTTATTACATAATACAATAACACAGTTTAGAAATTCTACATTTTTTATTTTCATTAAATCTGATATTCATATTTATGATTTAAAAAGAGATGAGCGTATATTAAATTTATATATTAAGCCATGTAGCGTAATATATTTTTCTTTTATTTAAATGTTTAAAATGTTTTTTTCATAATCATGTGTTGCTGATAATTAGAAATAAATTGAAATTAATAACTTTTTAATTAGATGTATAATTAAATTTTATTTTCCATTAAAAATGTACAATAGTTGCAGGCTGTAGTAGTAAAATGTAATAATATTTTCAATGTATTGATCTTAAAAATAATTATTAAAACGTAGAAAGAATAAATTATTTAGAAATATTTAAAATAAAAACAATTGTATTTATTTTAATAGTAAAATTTATTTTTGTCATGTTGTAAGCGTTTAAAAGATATATGATCACAATACATTTATTGTCTTCCTTTTAAAATTATTCAACCTTTAGTTTTCATTAGATAACTTAATATAGTAGATCATTAACTAACAGACTATAAATTAAAAATAGAAGCATTGAAGTTGGGATAGAAGATTAATTTCAAGTTAATTTAATATGACAACGATTTTAACATTTCAAAGGTTGTCAAGACCGACATTACAATACATGTAATTTACAATACCTACGTAATCAAATGAGAAAATTCGAATGAATACGTCGAAATTAAAATTTATCACTTTCTATTTATTTATTTTTTACTTAATTATTAAGTAAAATAAATTATGCAGCAGTTATAAAAGTAATGACATAATATCCTAACGTATACAAATTTAATTTTGAAAAATCGAAATAAAAATGTTCAGTTTAAACCATAAATCAAGAAATATGATGATAGTGATAAATGTAGAGAATACTGTAAAATGTTATGTCGAGAATTGTTTTGAAATCATTTTTCTTCATTTAATTATAAAATGGTTTTGTCTGTCGTTAGTTGTACAATTATATTTTAAGTCGTGGTTGTTATTTTTAGTATTTACATTTGTAAAAATGTGAATAATATAAATTGGTATTATTTATTATAAAGTTGTTATTATTGTGAATGGTTTTAAGTAGAATCATCATTAAAGTTTAAAGGTAATTTAATCAAGTTCGTCAAGAATTTTCCCTTATTAGAAATATAAAACGACTTAATTGGTTGAAAATTTAAACACTAATCATGTCTATTAATATATATTATTATCTTATATAATTTTACAGACAGGTATTTTTATTTGTAATAACATTCTATTAATATAAAATGTATACTAGAAAGTAAGGAAAACGTTGATTCAATTATATTATTATTTTGAGAATATAATTAAATTCATTATATTTAGCTTTAAAGGTAATTAATTAAATCTGATTCAGTCGCGGTAAACACTAACATTCGGATATCATACACATATGTTATATATTCTTCAAGCGTAGACTTGACACATAATTCTACTAAGAATGAGAAACATCATCATTTCGACTCTGAATAGTGAATTGCTTTAGGATTTAGAATAGGTATAGCTATTAAACGGAAATGAATTTTTTTAGAATACTTTTATATTAGATAATATTATACAAGAGAGAAAACTAAAAAATCAAGTTTTCTCAAGTAAAATGTATTCATATAACCATTAGGTATTATCATGCTGCTATGTGTCAGTTGAGAACCGTGGGCATAAAACGAATATCAGTCAAACAATAAAATACAATTACCCGTTTAAGAAAACAATTAAAAAATTAACATAAACAATTAAAATAAAAAAAATTAACGTATTGCATTTTTATATGAACAACAACATATTCTGAAATCGAGATATTATCGATAAAATGAATCAACGCAAAGTTTTAGTTTCCATCGACGCTTCGTAGGGGTGGGTAGCCACGAAAATTAAAATTGGTACAAGTTTGAAATGTATAACAATAACAATAATAATAATAATAATATGTATAAGTATATACATAGTTTTTAATATATAGTTAGATACTTCCATCATATATTGTCCATCAATATCGAATAACAGAAATATTACTTGTATTACAATATTATTGGATTCTGCCGAATCAATGCAGTTGAACATGAAAAGCAAATAATAATAAAACTTACCAGGCTTGTTTACGTTCGCTATCAACAGCTGTAAATCACAGATTGACGTTATTCGTTTCAGGGATGATATATGAAGTATATTACACTACACACACTTTAAATTATATAATCCCAGTTACACCGACCACTTTCCCGATGTTGACAAGCATTCACAGAAATCCAATAATTCACCTGTGCCGTAGGCATGCTGGCACGGATTAAACACAGTTGTGGCGTGTATGACTATGTGTCTGTGTATTTAATGTGTTTTTGGAAACTCTCACCCGCGTCACGCGAATACCCGTCAAAGTCAATTCGACACCGGTGAATGGATTATTTGAAACTGTCATAAGGCACTGCGGGTAATAGGATGATTTTTTTTTTAAATGCTTAATATATTGAAAAGTATTAACCACGATAAAACCACAGATTAAATTAAACTTTTTAACTTTCAACTAGTGTTTCTGATTATGCGAAAATCTTGATTTCGTTTGTATAACTCGTATTTATTTTTTTTAAGTTATTTACTTCTTTTTTTTTAATCAAAACTTATATTTTTAATTTTGTATTCCGAAGTAAAAATGTTTTTCTGGGGATTTCGATAGGTAAAATAAAAACATTTAATAAAACACCAATATCGAACCAGTGTTTCAATAGTTATTTCGTTATGATAAAATTTCATTCGATTAGCAAACACGACGGGGTTGTGAGGCGGGGATTAGAGAGCGGTGGAGATCCCACGACACGACGATGTTTAATGTTTGTTTGTTTAACTGTTTCTATATTTTCAAAACTGTACCTTGGGCTAGTCCCGTAATGTAATATAATAAATAAATAAGCACAAATATATTTTGCTTTAGGGGGAGGTAGCCTGTATTTACAATATTGATTTTTTCACATATTTTTTTTATGTACCGTTATTTAATTAATGGATATTTAATAAGTAATTTCAATAAAATTATCGACATAATGGTTAATACCTAAATTTTTATAAAATTCAAACATTCATGATATTTTTGTGTTGTTTAATACAATACTAAAGACGAACGATATATAAACATTCTTAATATCATTGAATTCTATCGACAATTCATGAAATTATTAGGTACTTATATTATTATTAATAATAATATATATATATGTTTTACGCTATACTTGAAAAGTGTGTGTTATAAAAAAAAACTAGTAATCATCATAATATTATTGTATTATAATGAACTTAAAATTTTAAAGATCTTTTAGATCTTATAATAAATTATATAGTTGCAATAAATCAAAAAAACTAGAGAACAAATATTATTGAAAAACCCATTGTATTTATTTTATGAATTATACTATTATTGTTGGTAAAGCAAAAATATTTTCTTCAGAAAGTAAATGTTTAAATACCAAGCTGTGTAAATCACTTTTTGTAGGTAAACTCGAATGAAAGTATGAAATATAGGTAAGCACCTGTAGGTATCCACTTAATTAATTTATATCGTATAATTATTGATAAATAAAGTTACGATTATTGATCAATTTTATTCAATTTATTTCCAAAAATTATTTAATAGCTATTTAAGCAAATTAATGCGCGGTTAATTACTTTCAGGACTTATTAAGTGCTTGTAAATATTCCTTAATATCATAAATAATGATAATCAAAAACGTTTTCAAAGATATTTTGAATTTAAAGGTTGAAAACATGGATAAGATCGATAATGCTACAAAATCTATTTAATAGTTTAGGATAACTTAGCTTTGAATTGAAAATAACGTACACATTTGACATTTTATTGGTGTTAAATGATTTTTCTAATAGTAAAACTAAAAATAAATTTACTTTTGTAATTTAATAGTAAAAAAATTAATTTTAAAATTAAAATGTTTTTTATTTATATTAATATTTCAAATCAATGCACCCACTCATAACCTCTTTTACTTTTGTTAAAAATACTAGAGCGTCGGTTGCTTTTAAAGTAATTCTCATTTGTGCCTATATGTATAGTGTTTATACATTTAACGAGCGGAGAAACGTGCCAACATTTTGCCGGCTCTCGCACAGCTTCTCGAAACTTTAAATATTTATGGCTAATTAAATACGAAATAAACTGGTTTAATATTTTTCTATTAAACTTATTAACATTCAAACATATGGAATAAAAAGCGCCGTTAATTAATTTTGTTGTGTAGTTTAAAAAAATAACGAATTTTAAATGTACAATGGACAAAATATATTACAGAATATAAAAATACAAAAAAAACATTTTCTATAGAGTTTCATATACTCAAAAATTCTTATCAAGAAATATTTTTTAGAATTACCATGTTACTATGCGATACGGTGAGTGTTTTTACTGATAAAAAAAATTACTCGGTATGTATGCTTTACCCCCTTACGGTACTTATTATACAGCCGTGTAAACATAACACTTCTGTTTTTTTTATATAATATTTATTTTTGAACGGTTCTTTCACTATAGTTGCAACGAAAATAATCATTCATGCGTCTAGGTAAGGTAACAGACACGAAAGATTTCATAATATTATTTACAATTGTAGTTGGTTCGATGCATATTTAATACAGTAAACTATATATCAAGTAATATTATATCATGGGAATTAATGTTAAAAATTTAAATATTAAGATTTACTGTAGAAGACTTTGTAAATCGTTGTACGAATCGTGGTAAGATAATATAACTATATAATATATATGTATGTAATTCAACCTTATACGAAAAAATAAAATATATACGTATTTCGATAAAAATTGTTTGTCAAAATCGTCAATCAAACAAGTTCTTGGTCTGTAGGATATAGAATGTACGTGTCTGAGAGGGTGTGAAGTGTCATAAATTCGGTTGACAATTTCGTTTACGTCAGTGCACATTAATCGTCCGTGACTACGAAAAATCGTTATAAAATACCAACTAGCAAAGAGAAATATTGAAAAATAACTGATAAAAATATTTCTTATCGTTCAGCTTGAACGATTGTGTATCGAACAAACTATGTTTAAGATATTTGATTGAAAATAAAATTAAATGCATATGCATACGCATAAAGAGTGTTATGCAACACATCATTCGTGTCTTGAAATATCAAATACATTTTGTTAAAATGAAATCTTACATAAAATATGTATTATTTTTAATATGAAGCTTACAAAAATAAATTATTATTTATGTTAAAAAAGTTTAGAATATAATATAATGTAGGGCATTGTGCTGTACATCACTGTTTTTAGAAAAGAAATAATTTGCATAGATATTTTATGTTCATCTTTATCAAGAAAGGCGTGCATTTCGTTATTCATCGCGTAGAATTTTAATTTATAGCATTATATCTGCTTAGTACCTACAATAGTATATAGCCATAACACTCATACATTTTCAAAATATAAACTTGTTAATTGGAAGAACTTATTCGTTTTCTAAGAATTCATAAATTCTTTTGTGAAATGCCAATGCAGGTTTTCTAATGGAAAATAAGAAGTTTTTAATGTCAAATAAAAACTTAATTGAAACAGACAATTTTACTAGATTTTAGTAATACCTATTATATACGAAATAAATTATTTTCACATTTAACGATTTTCTGTCTTTTCCCAATGATTTTTAAAACCAATTTCGTAGACTTCAGTTAATTATATTAAAGATAATTTTCAAATAGAAATATATGACTTGGATCAATACTGCAGTTATTTGTGGTAGTTACCCAAATTGTTGATACATTATTATATCTTACGTGAAAATAGTATATAAGACGTGTTTTTATAGGTCGAAAAATTAAACCATTTGTATATTCATGATTTAGAAACAAAAATCGAGTGGTTGATAACATTCAATGATTATAAAATTATTATCAATAAATTAATATTTCATGAGTATTGTCATAGTAAAATATAAAATATAATATAACAAACTTTTATCGTTTCTTCACGCGATCAAGTTTAAAATAATTAATTTTTAAATATCAGATATTTATCTATTTTTATGCATAATGATTGTGTAATAATCTAAGCATTTTTATTTTTTGACTATGATTGGTTGTTAAAGATATTGTAATGACCAAAAATGTCCCAAAGTAATAACTTACTACTGAAGACCGCAAAGACGACTAATAATAATTCAGCTTAGGAACTAGGATAAAAAAATTTAAAAAAAAAGTATTCAATACGTATTAACTATGGAATTGTTACAGTGCTATTTTATATTTTCGGATGGTTAAAAATATTAAAATTAATGATTATTATTTATGGGCGTTTAATTTAATTTAAATACTCCTTTAACATTATATTAATAAGCTTTTTATAGGTAATTTTTATTTATTACTATAATTTATAAAACTTATCAGTATAAACTGTAATTTAACTACAGTAAAAAAAAAAAATTAAAAAAAAAAAAACGTTTTAAAAAATTGTTTTTAAATAAAACCCAACAAATCTAAATATTGTATAAAAAATATCTATTAATAATAATTGTATTCAATAATCAAAACAGATAAAAGTGATAAATTACATGTGATAATTTTAAAACAATAAGAAAAAAACTTGTGTACCTGTGTGGCATTAATAAAACAAAGTATATACAATTAGCTCAAACCTATTTCTCGAGAATTTATGTAGGACGGTAATATTATCCAAAAGTTAAAGATTTTTAGTTTCAAACACATTAACGATTTAACTCTGTATCATTAACTTATGATTAATACATTTTAAAACTTTCTAAATAGATCAATATTTTATTGATATTTAAACACAAATGGAAACTTATTTGCTCGTGTCATAATTATATATAAATATTCATGAGATCGACAAGTAAAATAATTTATGTTTAATCAAATAACTTAACGCTGCACTTCAATATATTGCACTAATAATAAGGTTTTAGAAACTATCTTTGGATGTAAATCACCAGCATTATATACTAATACTATATCGTGCAAAATATTTTAGATTTCGCGTAGAGAAGTAAGTTATTTATTGATCTTACAATAATGTATTTTAAGACCACTAAACAGTGCGTCAGTGCAATTGGTCATTAAATATCTATTATATTTGTTATAAGGTATTATTATATTTATATTGGTAATAATAATATGCGTAATAATTCTTTAGGTAAAATAACTTAATATTCTCAAGCGATGAATATTTTATTTTTATAATGTGTTTTTTTGTCAATCTACACTTTTGAGACAGTAAAAATGCTTTGATTTATAAAACTGAGCGTGATTTCTAGTAGCAAATTGGATCTAGTTGATACTTTGAGGAAATCAAATGTAAAAATGTATAGTTGACAAAAACAAAAAAAAATATAGAAAACGGGAATTATCGTGCAAGCCTAATTTTTGACAAAATCTATATTTTTTTTTTTGTGTAATTCAAAAACGATAAATCGTAGATACCTACTTGAAATTTTCACCAAATTTTCATATTATTATTTTTTATTTACGATAAAATTTAAATACACTTAGTTTATATCATTATCTTTTTATACTATGAATCTATTTTTAATGGTGTATAATTTATCGTTCCTACAATTTTTTAAAAAATTGTTGGATCACTTAATGCGTAACTTAATCATCTTAAAATGTATTGTTAGTATATGGTCTATCAAAAAAATTCAACACCGTAAAAAGTAAAAAAAAAACTCTAATAATTTTAATTTGCTTTCAAGCTATAATTATCGAGCATCTCGTTAAGCCGGAGGTCGTTTTTCGACATGATATCAATCTTATGATAAGAAATTGTCCCATTTAAACTTAACGGAATTAAAAAATAATGTTTAGCTCGCACAATACGAAACCAAATCAAAGTTTTTACCAACAAATAGATTTTTCCAATTGCAACTAATGAAGACACTTCAGCTAATTTACACAAGCACGTTAGTATTTAACAATAGAATATAAAATATATTGAGTTATAGGTATTTAAAATGTTAACCATTTTATAATACGCTTACATAACTATTTATTTTATTCATTAAATTAAAGAAATCCTTATTAATTAATTATGTTTATCTCAAATCAATTTAAAACAGTAAAAACGTCTTAAAAATACTATGTTTACTCAAGTTTTTTTTTAATAGTATAGGTTTTTGTATTTAATATTTTTTCAATGCGATCGAGTTTATAATAAATAATAATAAACTTCTAAAATAACGTCTATAACCTTTACCAATATAAGAAGAGGAAGACGAGTGCTCTACAGGCTATACCCTTAATTCTATTTTCATCTTTAAAAATATTATTTTCGTTTTTGTAAAAAAATGGATCTTTTTATTTAAACAAACGCAAGTCTTGACTTGTAATTATTAATTAATTTTCAGTCAAAAACATATCTAGTAAATAAATTATATAATAAAACATATGAATATAATATTTAGTACCTATTTAAAAAGTGTACCTAATGTCCTGCTATTAAATAATATTCAAAATAAATTCAATTATTATAAGTATAATAAAAGTGTAAAAATTATTTTTCATTTAGAATTATTGTACATCTTTTGTTTGAAAACATTTTGAAATTGAATTTTTTTTACACATTTTTCAAGTCAACCACAGTTGTTTGAATTTATTGTGTGAATTGTGAGTTACAATATGTCACATAAGGACTTATTATAAAGTTTTTTTTGGAAAGAAAAAAATCATTAATATATATTATCACTGACTACTGCAGCTTTCTAAGTGTTATTTATTAATTTTAATACAATCTGTAAAAAAAATTGAATTTAAATGATATTTAATCGTTTAATATAATATATGATAAGCCAGATAAGTAATATAGGAGGTTATGTTTTGGATTTTTCATTAGATTAAATAAAAATGAATTGTTTATACTTGTATGTAAATAATAGTTAATTACATTTTACAAAACCTAATATTGCTTATTTTAAAAAAAAAATATTTAATTTGGTAATTATATATTTTTATTACAAATTTTAATAACTTAAAATACATTGCTATTATTTTAGATCTTAGTTTTAGTTGGGAAGTCAGATAAATTCCTTGATTTGTACACTACAAAAGATCTTCTTAATTTTGTTTAAATATTATAATAAAAATAAATTATTTGGATTACTTAATCTACATATATAAAATTATTCCATCATGTTTTGATGTTTTGAGGATTTTCATAAACATTTCAGTAAAAAAAATTAAAAACAACAAATAAATAATACCTATTTTTAAAATTTTATTTTTTTAAACCTGTGTTGTACTGTAAAAATTAGTTTTTACTGAATCAAATATCTCATATTTAAATAAATGTATTATTGTACACTTATATTTTGTTATTATTATACAAATATATTCATGAACTGACCAATATGAATTAAAATAATTATTATCAATAACGTTATAGCACTCAATATAGCTGTATAAGTACCATGTTAATATTGCTTCTGGCAGTAATACAACTTTTGGATTTTCATGCATAACTCTTTTGTTCACTCTAGTTTTTGTAAAAATGTGATATTAATTTATATAATTTAAAAACATAAATGGTTTTTATAAATGATTGTATAATTTTTATTATGATATGTTGTGATATCCATTTATGTATTGTATATTTGTATGACTGTGGAGTTTCTCAATAGTTATTTAATGTTTATACTGTATCGTTTTATCACTACTGCGTGGCATAATATAAAATAATATACTATTTTACAGTTTATTTTGTTTTTATTTTATTTTAGTTATAACGTTTCCTAGAATGTAAATATAATTTCGCACAATTTATCATTCTTATAGTCTATAATGAGACATTATTATAAAACATATAGAATATAAGTATATAAGTATATAACTCTACTAACTGAACACAATCTAAGCATCTAAGCTTATTGGGAGTTTTGTATATGAAATATCTATTTTTAAAATTAATTACTTTTATTTTGTTTTGCAAAAAGAAGTGTTATTTATTTATTAATTATTACTTTAAATTATTACTTAATAATAATTATATAGATATAATCTAAAATATATTATTACGTATACTTTTATCTTGTTTGAGGTACGCTTAAAAATGAAAATAATTAATTTTTAATAGTTACGCACGAATTTCCATTCAAATCAACCGTGGGGGAGGGGGGCGCTACATCAAATTTTACGCCTCTCTACTAAATATTTTTAAGCTCTATAAAAAACTTTCAGTACTCAATAAAAACCACAATAAATTATGGAAAGTCTATTTTTGACTATAGCATTTTGATAATAATAATGTCTTTTTTAGTTTTATTTTTACAATATTATTTAAATGAAAAAAGAAAAAAAAACAAATTATACTTTAATTATTTTTTTATTAAATAAGTATAACTATCAAAATTTCAAAAATTACAAATTAATTCCAACGAGCTCTTAAAATAGCCGGACCCATGTTCTCCAATCCAACCTAGCTTTGGACTATGCATTATTTCATTATACATATTTATAAGTTTTATCAAAAATATAATAAAAAGAGAAATATACAACAAAATAAAGATTATTTAGTATCTACAATTTATTTAACATACTTGTATTTTCGTGAAAAAATTGGAGTATTGTGATACATTCTATTCTACAAGTATTTCTTAAATTATGCGTGATGTGTTTAAATTGGAATCATCGTATTAGTTTTTTATTTATCTATAAAGAAAAGTTTATTTGAAGTTTTAATAAAACTTAATTTAAAAAAGATATATATTTTTGTCAAAATAGTAAATACGTGATTTATGACAATTCTATGTATAATATGAACGATATTTGTCCATATTGAATGGGCGGTAATGAACTCAGAAAACGAAACTTAAATAGTTTTGTGCAGGATCGTGTGTAAGAATGAATAGTAAATATTTTCGTGTCAGAGTCGACCTACGTGAGTATTGTTACAATGGACAGAACTATGACTTGGGTCTTTGAATTACAGAAGGCTTGAGATCTTGTCCATTCAAGACACTGAGTTATTATGGTTTTAATGTGAGTTTTGCCCTTTTTCTGTAGTTTTTAACGCTTTTCTGGAAAACACAGAGAGAGAATTCAAAAAAAAAAAATATCTCTACAGTCACATGTGGATTTAAAGAAGAGCTATATTGAACTTTTGTTGCGATCGTAATACTTTGTAATAATGTAATACAATACCAATATGTAATAATAAACTATCCGACGTTGATATTTGTTGTGTTGTTGTTTGATTTCATATTATTTTATTTTATATGTACTTATTTGTTTCTTTGGATATTCTTCGCTATTCTTTTTTTTTTAAATTCTGATGCGAAATGGTAAGAGTAATGGTTATATTTTATGTAAGTGTCTTCTTTGCTAGCAACCTTCAATGGCTTAAATCGACGATGCAACTTTAATATATGGTGAATAATATCGATGTTATTAAAGCGATATTGGTTCCATAATATATTATGTCAACTGTCAAGAATTATTATTATTGTTAATGCCACGTGGAATCAATACTGATGATCGAGTATGGACCCATTTATGTATGATTGCTATAAATATAAGTTTCATGCGTTCCTCTCACTTACCCTATGTTTGAATTTCTCTGTTTAACAATAATTAATTGTCTTTGAGGTTAATTAGAACCCAAGGGTCCTATACATATGTTTAACTGACGTTCATAAATATTAGTACTTAGGAGACGTTCAAGTATAATAATACAAGGCGATACGGAGATACACTGATCTATAAAGATTTATAATAAGTCCATTTACGATTATTTCTTGAGATGTTAGTAAAAACTACCAAATAGATTACATTTTTTTGCCGTATAAAAACGCTAATAAAAAGAAACAATGCTTTGATCAGAATTTAAAAATAATACTTAAGATAAGTAAAAATTTTCTATTAATTACATCATATTTAGATAAATAAAATTTTAATTTTCCTACTTAAAATGTATTAAATTATTTTATTTTCAAATGTGAGTTACTGAAAACCGAATAATCAAACACGCCTACTGCAGCAGGTTATATTTTGTAGAATATAGATAATAATAAATAGACGATATCACATAATACTTCGTAAATGTGTACAACTGCGCAATAGGATATTTGAAACTTATAATGGTATCGAATGTGAAAAGTTTTCTAGCTTTCAAAAAATCTTTATTGCAATCCAGTAAAAACACTTTTCTTTTTCAAATGATAAAAGTGATGTTAGAAAATTGTAAATAAGCTAAGGGAGCTTTTGATTAAATTAAACTTTTACAAATGATTTCGATTGAATTAAATGTGTTAAGCTTAAGAGCTTAAATAAAAATAAAAACGAAAAACAGTAGATTTAAAATGATCCAAAATTGTTAAATTGAAAATAAAATGTACGCTAACATAATATTACTATTTACTGATAAATAAAAACTTAAACAAACGCAGTTATTTCAAAATTTATCAAAACGATATGATACGTTGAATACTAACGTTACATGTTAATATTTTAGTTATAATGATTGAATATTTACATGGTGTAAGTTAAAATGAGGTTTGTACAGTATATATTATTACAGACGTATTTTCACCATATTCTGATACCGATAAATGTACGTTTATTCACATAAATCTATAACTCGTTATTCTTTCAATCAGCATTGTGTTTAACATTAAATATTTAATCACAATATGCTATTATATTATTTATAGTTTATATAACACAAGCTTATCAATCGCGAAAATGGCGTCACGTGACAAAAGCTGGGAACCCGTGCCAGTATTGTGTTTTATTATATTAAATTTTAAAGTAATGATTAATCGTTCCGTTTGGAAAACGATTCTGAACAAAACTTGGTTTACCCAAATACTATTAAGCTGTTTGAAAAAACGAGTGCTTTGCATACATTTTTCATCTTTTTTTTTCCTTCTTAAACTACTGAGAAACGGAAAAAAAATGTCGTTCACAGTTAAGTACAATCTGTATTCGATTTCCAATCTATACAGAGCGGGTCTGTATAAAACGTTTAAAGCGCCCATTCTATATAAAGCGATGATATAAAAACTAAAATAAAAATAGTGATCATGGTTGTAAAGCATAAGTCGAAAAATCCATTTCAATCATTAATCAAAGATATTATAAAATGTACAGCAATATTGAAAATAAATTATGTATCGAATACAATTACGCAGCTGATAAATTGAATATTAATAGTGTATAAACTGAAAAATCGATTACTAGCGATGATTGTATCTACTATAGGTGTTCTTTGGCACCTATACTAGCAATATAATAATATTATTTTTACAGTGCGTCTATCATCGTTTGTTGACCTTAAGGTATTGGTTCAAATATCGCTTGTTGTTAGGAAATATCGTCAAGATTAGTTGTTTGGCGATTATAATATCAATTTAATTATTTTATTATTCAAGAGATTTTCATCAACAACTATGTTGAGTAATATCGTTTTATAAAAATGTACACACATTATGATACAATTACGATTATATATAAACAGTTCGGCGTCACATTGCTCCAACTTAAAGTAAAGGTACTCTAAAGGTGCTTGTGAGTTGTGACACACATTTAGCAATATATTATTATATATAGTACTATGAATAAGAACAATCGAAATACGTGGGACGTCCGCCGACCGTCGTTAGACCGTTGGTGGGAATCGGCCGAAAATCAAAATAACGAAATGCCTGCAGACCAAGCGCCTACTTCACCAATAGCGATAAAAAATACAAAACAATGGAATGATCAATCTTTACAGTGTCCCAAAAGAAATATTGCTGGAAAAAAACGCAAAGAATGCTTTGCTAAGAAATCGGTGAGTATCTTTTGATCGTGATGCCTATATAATATTGCTACTTATGGCTACTTTCTTCATAAGTGATATTATATAGGTATGGGGCGCAAATCCATGTAAAGTAATATACTAATTATTTCAGAAAAAAATAACTTTTTTTTAAAATAATTGATTTGCATAATTTTAAGTGGTTACAAAACAACATTTAAAACAAATTATATTTTTACTATTTTTATCGTTTTAATTTTTTTAATTGTCTACTCTTTTCAACAACAACATACATTTTTTATTTAATATTTGAAACGAAATATTATTAGGAGTATTTTCATAAATATATATCAAACTAAGCTTATCATAACCCGTTCAGTTTATTTTGGCATTTGTCAATCATTTAGTTTTTTTTTTTAAAAAAACAAGGGTCTGAAAACTGTATTATATTGAAAAAAATATCTCTCTATCTTAGTCCATCGTTTATTTATTTCTCGGTTTATAGGTAGTTTTATTTATTTAAAGTTTTGATGAGCCGAATAGTGAACCAATATTTTGCATGTTAACCCTGTACCTGCACTCCATTCCCCTCATCAATACTTATATATGTATATCCTTTTTTTATCGTTTTATAATTGAGAATATATATAAATATAACTTTATAAACCACTAGCTTAAAATTAATTTTCATCTATCGAAGTTCTCCAAAAAGTATTCTACTTTGAAATAAAGAATTAAGATTGCATTTTGTCATTAAAATGAGTACATTTTTTAATAATATGAGAGATAACGATAAAATACAGAGAAAAAATATTATTTTTTAACGACAAAATTATGTAAAATTAATATTTTAAAAAACGTTAACAATTTTTAAAACAATGAGTGTGTCACTCGGTACTATAATAAATAGATTTTAATTTTATGGAATACCAACATATTTGTCGATTCCGATAGTAATAAAGAATTTCACATTTATTTAATATAGGTTCGAATTTTCTAAACAATAACAATAAAATTCCATGGCTGTTATTTGTAATTTTTTTTATAAATGGTTTTTTATATGACCTTTGCAGGTCTTTATTAACACTATAGTATTTAACTCTTAATATTTTAATCTTTGAATAGTATAAACAAAGAATTAAATAGAATTAACATAATGTTATTTTTTTTTTGTATTATTCAAAAATAAAAATTATTATAAGTACGTATTATACGTTTTTACAAATTGGGTATATTAATAAGTACATTAACTAGCTAAAGCAGTGTTAGTTATATGCTTTGTACTAAATTTTGGCTAATAGACTAAAATAGATTAAACTTAAGCTCATTTTCTTCAGTTATACAACTTTATATACATGATTTTTAACTTAAATACGAGCTATGTGAATTAACATTACATTTTTTGTTTGTGACTGATACTTATTGCGGTGTTTTTTTTTTATATATATGTATACCCTTTTTATTAGTACAGAGGGAATACTATACAAAAGTTGCATACATTCCAATCGATAGATTAGAAATTGTATACAAATTGTATAATAAGTTTGTATGTTTTTACCAAACATAGCACTTAACATTAACTCTTTATTGATACAATACCGTGTATTTATTTGCACATTTTTTTTCTTTTAATATGTGTGGTAAATTAATAATACAATTTATGGAATTAGTACATTAATACCTGGTGAGATGTGTAAATTGTATACGCTGTCTAACATCTTATATATTTGTAGTATTAACTATGGGGTTTTATGATTTGAGAGTGTTATAATTATTTACTCATCCATCAATTAGTTCAATTGGCCCTGTTAAAATGTTGATTAAAATTTAATCGATAAAAGTTTGCAACTGATTGAGATTAAACTTGAAAGTAAGTTTAAATTAAAATATGATTACTTCAATGGCGATAATTAATTAATGATAAAATTGCCTAGAGTGATATATAAAATAACAATCAAGAATATGTATACCGGTAATATTTATTGAGTTTTATTTTTATTTTTTATTAAATTAAATAGGTAATTAAAATCTGTTCAATATAATACTATATAGTGATATACCCGCAGTCGCGTACTGGCCCGTTGGGATATTCTAAAAATCCCGATAGGCACTGTTAAAAGACCTGGGCCCATACCAGATAAGTAGGTACCTCTTTTACTTAAATTTAGTAGTATTTATTATTTTTAACAATTCTTATTAATAAGTAATAATTATTAGCTACAGTACCCTTCGAAAATAAAAATACATAAACATGATAAGAAAATAACGATTTTTCCGTTAGTAATAAACTAATAAATAATAATTCTGATAATGCTGATAACTTTTGGTAAATAATTCCAAGTGGATGTAAACCTAATAATATACGTGTGTTTATCGAAAAACAGATAAAGTACTTATAGTTCTCTCTGACTGGTAGATATTATAGATAGTACCTATAGGTATAATATGCGCAGTATTTGGCAATTTGCCGTTATAATTTACGCTGTTTTATATATTATTATTTTTTTTTATTTTTTACTAAAATAACAATTTAAATTGCGTTTATTATTTAATTGACAGAAACTTAGTAACAGGTAAATAGTGTTATTGACTTTCAGAAAGATTGTTTTTTATAGTTAGTTGTGGTCATTACGACCTAGTGCAACAAATAGGTAGATAAATTTGCTGGTCTTATAGGAATAAACGATATACACAATATATGGGACTCTTTACTATTACCAAGTGGGCCCTGATTATTTCTAGTTTTGCGGTAGATAAAATGGACGTAATATGTGTCTGGATATTCGATTACGTTTTATTTAAAATCGTAATGATGCTCTTTTAATCAAAGCTTGAAAAAAATGTTTATTTCGAAAATAAAATTGTGAATTTTTATTAATGTACCTGATATATAGGTATACATATTATGTATTTATTTAGTTATATACAGTGAAACATTAGGTAAACCAAATTATTGTAATTTAACATGCTTTAAAATTAACTAAATTAGAAGTGAATTCATGAATAATTTTCGAATAATAGAATTCCACCATAATAATATGTAAATTGTGGTTTTCACTTAAGAGTAAATTAAACACACAATAAATATGGTTTTGATGTTTTGATAAATAACGGTACTACGTAGGAAAATTAAAATAAAAATGTTGGATAAAAACAATATTATATACATTTTTTTTTTGTATAAAGATTAATTTCACTATAGTTGACATTTCGTTTAGTTTTTTTATAAATGTTAAAAGTGATACAAATTTTCTTATTTGTGTTGCGTTATATTATTATCAATTAATTATTGTTGTTATTATTAAGTAAGACTGACTACACTACATAGTATAACTGTTATCATATGATTTGTAAAATATGACAGCACAGCGAAGGGGAATATAATACTTGTATTGACGGTTGATTGTGAATTAAAATTAATGTGGAAAACAATATAAGCATTCTATAGTGTCATCTCTATATAGTTTGACTCTTATTTGGAAATTCCTATTCACGCTAACTGAAATATTAAACACAATAATATGGATTTTGTATGAATACGATTTACGTGTATACAAATTAATGTGATTTATTAACATAATCTATTCAACAAATTAATTTTATACACAAAAATTTACATCCATAATACATTGTTTAATAAAATTTTGTTCAATTATTTATTTTTTAAAACAAAGTTATATTATGCAGATATAATTGGGGAGAATATCAATGTGAAATACATACTTTTTTAGATCAACATTTTCTCTTTACTCAAATTAGTTTAAAATTATATAAAAAATAATAATTATACTTTAAAACAAAGTACATTATTATTATTTTGTCCATTAGGTATATATTGAAACAATTTAGTTTTGCAAATATTTTAAAATTTCATACATTTGTTCATCGTTTTGAACGTAATCTTGTAAAATTGTATAATTTCCAGTGTTTTAAAAAATAACTCATTTTAAAACACTGGAAATTATACAATTTTTTACACCTGACGCTATAAGTAGTTGTCGTTTTGAAGTGGTAAAGCAAGTTATTCACAAAAGTTATAATTTAAGCTTCAATTTTAAGAAAACGAATTTGTTTTATGTTTAACATTCAAATAAAGCATTTTTTTTTGTTTTCCAAAAAGTTGTTGGTGTCAAAAGTTAAAGAAAAAAGTCAATAAATGTTATTTTTAAGATTTTAATAATAAACATTTAATCACCTTAAGGTATCCTTTTATATTACACTTGAAAATAATGAAGAACTGTCAAGCACCGACAGTTGTACAAATATGTAACAAACTTTGGCTACCTAAAGTTTAAATTTACATTATTGAAAAACAACTTTTTACAAAATCAATATAAGTGGGTACCTATTTACAATATTTTTTATATGGCATTTTGAAACCATCCAATTTTTAGTGGCAATCACAATATTATGTTTGCATATGCCAGTATCAAATATTTTAATTTAATTAACGACTGCTTTAAATGTTTTAATGTATACCATTAAGTTACCATAACCTAAACTTACTCCATGTCCTCGTTAAGGGATTATGGTTATTTTATCGTAACACGTTATCCCTATTACAATATAAATATTATCAAAACCCCGACATATTATTTATCTACATTTTTATAAAATAATTTTAAAGCATAGTATTATAAACATAATATTTTCTTTATTGTTACAATATTCAATAATTTAGATTTTGTATTGACATAGGTAGGCCTGTAGGAGAAATAAAAATATAAAATAGCTGTTGGGGCCATTCAAAGTATTAATCCAGAATCTCCCTTGTCACACAAAAGTGACAATATTACTTGAATCTATGCTAGAGAACACAAAGCCTTGTTACACAATAGGGCGTGCATAAACAACGCTATTAATTATCACTACAGAAAATCACTCGTGATGCAGTATCTGTGCTATTATATAACAACATGCAGTTATCAATTATAATAATATCGAATACAATTAATACGTATCAAACATATATATTTATATATTCGTCAATGTTTTCTTTTGCCGAAGATGTGTGTATAACTGAGCCAACACTTGATACAAAAATAAATAATTCAAGTTTTTAACTTTAAAATAATTTACTAATTTGACCCTAATATTAATATAACATACAGCTGTACTACGTAAAATCGTAATCTTTAACTACTATGTTAGACTTATGTAAAGCAAAGAAAATAAATGATAATGTTAAATTATTTATATAATATATACGACTAGAAAAAAATAACTACATAAAGACCGAAGCGATTTATTCAAAATTTCACAGTATTTTCGAGATTACTAAAGGCTCACTAAAGACAAATTATACTTGTTGATCATTTTTATAGCTCCCAAAATTGTTGACTGAAAAAAACACACATAATTGTAAAATCGATATAGCCCTCGCTCAACTATAGGATTCTAAAAAAACGCGACAATGTAAGAGAAGTATGGCTGGCTGACCATAGGTAGTCCGTACACAAAAACTTGGTGTCCTCTCACCATTTAGTTTTTTCGCTGCAGCCTTTATATAAATATTATATTGTTATTGTTCATCATAATTTATTAGGTCAACATTTTTTTTTTTTTAGTACTTTTTGCACAAGCTTTTATACATTTTTTTTTACTTTCTTTGATGACACAAATTATTCTACAAACAATAATATTTAGCAGACACGAATGCCGTTCTACGAGTGCAGACTATAGGGATGTAACTCATATAATTACAAAAGAGTAACCCTCCCCTCACACTGCCACACCACAGCCCACGGCCTAGTTAATGTTGGGTGGTTCCTAGGTAACCAATCCAATCTTTTGTAGTCCATAAAAGGTAACACATGTTTCGTACTAATGGATTACTGTGATATTTTAATTACTTTAGAGGTCACTGACGATGTGTCACGATTAATTAAGATGAACTGTTACTTGTCCAGGTGGGTTGTAACAATAAAACAACTGCGAGCCTATGCGTCGCGTCAACAGTTAGTTTTGTCTCGGTTCAGTGTGGAACTAAACATAATTGTCAATGTAAACTAATTTTGTTGAATCCAACTGATACGTGCATAATAATATCTAGTTAAGACTAGATTTGTAAAGATTACCGCTGTTAACTGGTGTTACTCGTGTTAAATAAATAACCTGTAAATATTTTTGACACCACTTTTGGACAGAAAGAAAATGGTAAAAATTGTTTATGGTATCCCGGATACGTCGTTAGGCCCCATTTATGTTGTTACTTGTTCGCGTTACCTTTTCAATGAAATTATCAAATGGCCTTATTGTTTTCGACGTAACATGTTGCCAATATTACTTTAATTTTTAAAAAAGTTTAAAAATAAAATATTATATATATACAAAATAGTAAATTTCCTTTTTGATTGCGTGCGTTTACAATATTTTGATACACATTCTATCAACAACTCTACTTCAACAAATCACGCTTGCTTAAAATCTTTTTTTGATCACAACTATAATGAGTAATGATTTATTTTCGTTTTAAAATTTATTACATTACAATAACTTGAGCAAAGTGAGAAGAGTAGCTATGAATTAAAATTTGTATTATACTCGCAGTTTATTTTGTAATCAAAAAAACATCATGAAAAATATAACAAAACTATTAAATATTAATATAAATATGAAAAAAGATTGCTTATTAAAAAATATCTCATTATAATAATATATTTATATATTATTCTGGTTGTATTATCCAGAGTTTACTGTGGATGAATAAAACTGGGACTGGCATTAGCAATCCATTCACGGCGGTTAGTATGAAGTATTTTTTAAACGTCTAACCAATTGCAAGTAGAAATAACAAATATGCAGTTATGATGTTAATATTATTTATAGTAGGTTATATATATAATATAAAGACTTATATTTTTTGACATTTTGGGGCAAATTTGTCAAAAGCTGTATATTTATATCATTTTCGTTTAGATGTAACCTGACTAAATATCTATATTATTCACTTATTTATATATATCGTTTCCGTTTTGCTGCAGATGAAGTATTCTCAATTGTTTTAAGTCAAAATAGGACGAGTATTTTTTTGATAATATATAAACCTCAATCATACACTTTGCTTCTTATATAATATTATATAATAGTTGTTTTTCAATTTTAAATCTATATACCTAGAATAACTGTATTAACCTAAATGACAAAATATTATGTAATACAGAAAATTATATCCATTCATAATAACTATTTTATTGAATGTAACCAATAATATGATTTAACCTGCATATAAACAAAAATTATTCGATTCCATGGATCAAAACAAAGTTCATACATGAACCATACTATACCTAACCTATGTGGATTAAAATACTAAGTTAACAACCTTCCTCAGGTCATGAGGAATTTATTGATATGACTTTTATTGAAAACGGTCCAGTAGTTAAAGTAATACAGCTGTGTTAAGGACAAAGAAAGAAAGATTCATTTATTACTAAATTATACGGTTGATTTAGAATTTATATTACAGCCATTTTATCATATCAATATTCATACCAGAGAAAAATATTTAATACAATTTTTTTTTTATTTAGAAATACCTAAAATGATCAATATTTTACGGGGTATTATAATACCGTACCACTACACTCAGTTCATCTAAATTTTAAATAGTTATAACTCATAAACTATACTCGTCCAATTTCGATTTTTATCTATCAAAAAAATCCGGAAAAAATTCTTCACGATACAATAGCAAAAAAAGTACAGGTTCCTATTTGAATATGTAAAGTTGATCTCAAAAACCTCCATAAAATATTATAAAAAAATATAAAAATGACTAATCATTTTGGATAAAAACAATTTTGTAATGAATATTTTTCTTTATTATTAATTCTTCATGATAAAATAGCTATAACATAAATTTTATATTTATTTAGGTATACCACGAGGAAATTAAAATGTGGGTGTAGTTTATTAAGAATCATAATATTTTTATATTGCTTCATAATACTATTTTGTCAAACCTATACATACATGAGTTAGATTCGACAAATTTCATATAGATTATCCAAACAACTGGTATTATTATTAACAAACACTGGTTGATTGAATTATTATTATGTAATATGTGCATCAATATAATTTCGGTTAATCTGTTAATTGATGGATAATTTTAAATTAATTTACATTTTAATCAGTTTATACAGTGGATATACACATGTTTATATTTATTTAGTGATCCATTATCAAAATATTTGTTGAAACACAAAATATTATTATAAGGGATGCATTTAAAAATTATTAAATGATAATTATTTTAGAATTTTTCTGAAATCTGCAAAATCAAACCATGCGTGTGTATGGGGCTTAAATTAGTAATCAGATCCAACACAAAGAGCTTAACGGATGACGTATGTAGTTTATACCACAGATGGCTGTGTGGACCACTGTCCACAGACTTGAAGTTTCACGATGCGTTGTTAACACTCATTAGTCTTCTCAAAACGATCATAAAAGATTTAAACATTACAAACGGCAAGCATGATCAACTTGAGTTGTTGGTCAAACGTTATGATGAATGCCGAGGTAAGTATCAGGTATTGTTAATGCAGTTGGACCAAGTTAGTATGACGAGTCCACCGATTGAAAATTGTGTATGATGTGGAAATAATATGAAACAATTTCAAATGTATATATAAAAAATTAAAATTAAAAAAATGTATATATCAATATCATAATAAAATATTGTTTTTCATAAGTTTTTTAATCTATAGGTGTTTTGCTATAAACTTGGTAAATTAAATTGTAAACTATGATGTAAAACGATTTTCAAAATTATTGTTTCATAATTTTTTTTTAAAATTTAATTATGTTGAATGTTTTAAATTCAAGTATAAATATAAAACAAGAAAACTACAGTTAACTATGGAGATAGCCTAATATTTTATAGTCCCGACTCACATATAAAATTTGGAATAGAATGTCAAAACAAATATTATTTAATTTTACAATTTTTTTTTTCAATATAGATATATATTTAATTTACCTTAATTGAGTTGTTATAAATGTTGAAGGATAATAAAATATTTATTCATTATAACGATTGATAATGATGATTTGTGTTTTAGTTATTAAAACGTTTTAAAATTAATAGAGTCTCGAATTAAAATGTATAAGTCAATATTACAGTATAACAATCATTAGAAATGATTAAGTAATGATATTATGCTATTTGTAAAATAATCAATGAAACATTAAATTACGACTAATGACTTATTGAACTTTATCAGATAAATAATTTATAAAAAAAAAAAAAAACAAAATTTGAGTAACAGAAAGTATTATTATTATTATTTTATTTTGGTTAGGTTTTAATATATATTAATATTAATTTTGTTTGTATATTTTTTCAAATAAGTGAAAAAGCACTTGGAAAGTAAACATTTATTTTTTCATTGAATGTCAATTATGATGCATGACAACATTTTAATTATTATTTAGGATTCATTAATAGAACTATTACAATTTTAATTTTTAATTACAAAAAATTATTAAATTTAAATTTATTTCTGCAGTATAATCTATAAAACCACTCAACCTAACCGTATTCTCCAAGCGTTATCTCATTATTTAATATTTATAGTAATTAAAATTATAGTATCAAGTTTCTAAACCCACAATATTATATAGTTTTCGTTTTTATTCTTACCATAATTTATATTATGACTTATTACGAAGGTCAATGTAATTAAATATGTTAAACTTGAATTCAGTTATAAAGAGATATTTAACTAAAATTTAAAATTATATGTAAAAAATAAGAGTAGTATGATCTAAATAGATTTTTAAAATAAGTAACCTTATATATTAGGAACGACTTAAACGTAATTGCGAAAAATTTTAAGTCTGTAAAATTGAAGTTTTTGAGTATATTATAACAAAATAATTGAAATCGTGAGAGGAAAGATCATTATTTTACATATCCATTTTTGTCAAAATTGTAGTTTCATAATTTAATAAAATAAAAATGTTATCATGTATTTTTAATGTTTTTAATTGCTGTATATTTTGAGAAAAACTCATAAGAAACATTGTAAATATTTTTAAGATAATCTATCGAAAATTGTACGTGCATAAATTGAAAAAATACTAAGGCAACAATTTAAATTTAAACTAACATAAATAAATCATTAAGAGATCCAAAACATTATGAAATTTATGTTATTCCTATAAAATTCTGATATAAGTATGTGATGAAAAATTAAAATCCCTATGGTTATTCTTTTGTGAGATATAACATATATACATAAGAGGTAAGCAAGTGAATACCACTCTTTTGTACAGTATTACAAATTATAGTAAATTTAATTAAAAATATTGCAATTATTATATTATTAGTATTAATAATATATATATTTATACTATATAATGTATTAAATTATATCTGAAAATTTAATAGCGTATTTCTGTAAATAATGTAAGACAGTAACAATATTAATCCGTAGTATAAATAGATAATATATTAAAATATACCAAAAATATTCGGTTTTTACTTATTATAAAAATAAAAAATTACTGGTAAATTTTAATTTTTACCTTTAAAGTACAAACTTTATCCAATTTTCTATCCAAAACTACTCTCAACGTTAAAAATTGAATATTTTTTCAACTATATAGTGTAAAGACTACAGAAACACGCCGAAAAAAAAACACACATCTCTGTAAAATCAAAACATTTTAATATAGTCTAAAACTTTTTGTCGAGAATATTTACGTTTCTCTGCAGTTTTTTGTAAGTTGTTAACAATTTCCAAGTAAAATACTTAGCGTTTCTACCTTTGACTATCTAAAATACCAACTAAATTTAATACCAGAAATCAATTTACATGTTAAATATTAAAGAACATTTTCTGCTCTAAAACAGTACGCAAGGTACAAAACATACATACATATACATATCATAAAATATATATATCCACTAAATAATTCACAATAAAAAAGAAGATTCTCATTTAAAAATCAGATATTTGTACCATTACAGGACACTCCTTAAGTAGTACAAAAAATCTTTAGAATTTGATTTGATTATCTTTAAGTATATTTAAAAATCCTCAACATTTGAATAAATCTATTATTAAATGAAAAATAGGGGGAGCGTGCTTGGCGAATCAATATAATAAAGGCAATATAATACTTTTTTTAGCGACTATAATATATCTACTTTGTACACGATAGGTACATAAAAATATAAATATATATCAGATTTTGATTTATATAAGAGAAAATTTATTGTAAAAGGATAATTACATTTAAAATAAGAATATATTATACATTACGACGTATCATTCATTTTTACGTCATGTCTACACATAATATGTGTCTACTGTATATTGTATACATTTATGGAAATTGGTTATGAAAAAAAATAATTGAAAACAATGTGTAATATTTTAATTATCTACGTTATTATCTACGTTAATAATATTTTTCTAAATTATTGTTTTTTTTTTAAAAAACTTTTTTTTATATTCATTAATTGTCTATTTTATATTATTAATTCACCATTAGCTTTAATTAGTTGTTTAATGGAAATCTACTTTTAAATATTTAATGTAAAAAAGAAAAAGAAATATTTAAACATTTTAATTCAGTGATAATATTAAAGCGGAACTGTTATGTTCTTTATGTAATTATTTCAAACCAGATTATTAACAAATAACTAAAACAAATTAAATATTTTAACTTTCAAAATGTTTTTTTTTTTTTTTTATTTATTAAATTAATAAACAAGAGCAATACAAGAATTAATACTTACAACTTTACAAGAACATGTACAAAAATATTAGGATAAACAGTGTTGGAATGAAAGTAGATTTTGATTGTTAAATTTTTTTAATAAACGGTTTAATATAAATAATAATTATATTTTTAATTAAGTTTTTTTTCGTCTTTATCTTTTCTTAACTTACAAATACAAAAGGTATTTCATATTTTACAATTTAACTTAGTGTATTATTTATGAACCTAGAAAATATAATGTTAAATCTTATAATTTTATTTTTTAGATAAAAAAACATTTTATCATTAATTATGTACTAACTAATTTTTGATAAATAGATAATAATCCTTACGCGTTATTTTTAGAATGAAATAGTTTTATGGGAACAAAATATAATACAAAAATATAAAACTTATTGTGTCGTCGGAATGATAAAACAATTAAATCGCACGTACAGAATATACATTAAATCAACTTCGAATTGGTGATTAGAGATTGTATTATATTATAATGTCTGTCTAATCAGGAATAATTTATTAATCTGTTCAAGACCAGAAAAAGATGTTTCGATGATTTATAGGAAAAATTAAACACCCCGAATGAATTTTAATAGTCAAAAGAGAACCCAAATTTACTTCATACTGTAATATTTTAATCTGACAATAGGTATGCAGATATAGAGGCACTATAAGACACAACATTTTTTTTAATTTTATAGTTAGGTAATATTATTATTTTTTTTATTTTTTTAATCGGTAGACAGATGTGTTGTATTCTACTTGCTGCAAGCAAGTTATCCGCGTAGATATTTTAATATTATTACCTCAATAACTTATCTACTACCTAACCCTGAATCAACACTCTACTCGGACACATGATGAATATTTATTGCCATTCAGTAGGTAACAGGTAACTATATATGTATAATAATTATAATCGGAACGTATTTCGTACATCAATAAATAGGGTTATTATTATTAAAACACAATATGTTTGTGATGTTTTTGATTGAGACATAACATTTCAAAAACACGCTGATCAATAACTGACCTATACCGACTAAATTGTCAGTGTCTTATCCTACACATTTGTATAAATATCGTCTAGTATAAAAAAAAAATAATCTTGTATAAAATAATCTATAGACTATACTATCAAATTAATAAACAAATGGATGTTATTTTCATTAAATAATGTTTTATAATTTTGAAAAACGTTTTCCCGACATTTTTTTATATTCCTAATAATATGTTAGTAATAGCGGGTAGCATTTAACATCATTAAGTTAAATTTACAATTTACTTTTTGATTGAGTACTTCAATATCCGACTACTAACTAGGTATTTAAATGGTGCCTACCATTACTGCAGTATATAATCTGTATTTTTTCTATAGTTAAAATGAAATGAAATGAATTTAATTAAATTATTCACGTAATTCTATACTCAATAAAATATTAATTGACGTATGAACAGTGTCGATTATTAAAGCAAAAAAAAAACTTTCAATAAAAACACACAAACAATACCATATTTATCAATTTATCATAAAACAATATTTGTTGTTTTTACAAAATACACATTCGTTCAATATATTTCGATGAATCTATATCTACCTATAAACATTCATTTTGACTTCATTAAATATGTATATATTTTTGTAAGTTGTTTTAAATATTGTAATAACGCCGTTTGTCAAAATATTGGATACCATTTTGTAATTTTACTAGTCTAATTATAATAAATATAAGTTCTAAAATAGAAAATTATTTATTTGTTATATTGGTAGTCAACTACAAAAATAAAAATGGTCGTTTATACTGTACATGATAAATTAATTACATTTCCTCAACAGTTGATAATATTTGATGATAAGTACAGCAGATTTTAATAGGCCATCTTGCAAAATAATAAAAATTCTGGGACAGTAAAAACAAAATCAATTTAATTAGAAACTAATTTTTCATTTCGGTTTTACCTATGTTTACACTGTACCATTGTGGTTATAACTTCTAGATACTTTGATGTCATAAATTAATTGTAAACGTTTTACAGACTTATTATAGTACAATTTAATATAATATTTTATTTATTTTTTGGTTTTCGTTAGATTTTTTTTTATGTTTTTTTCTCATGGTTTTTTTATTTACTACCGGTCAAACACGCACTGTACACATAATTGTTGTTTATAATGTGATAAAATTTAAAGTTTGATTGTAAATTTTAAATTTGAAGTTTTAAAATTTTAATTTTAATTTTATACTTCATGTAATTTAAATATTCTTCTAAAATTATGCATTTTGTAAACAAAACATTGGAATAGATAGTTTACTGATTATATTGATTATATTGTTTTTAAGTTTAGATACCTACGTTAGATGGAAAAGTACAAGAGTTTCTTATCTATAGTTATTAGTTAGCATAAACTTATAATACACTGTGGTTCTATTGTTTAAGTTTATACATTTAAAATATTTCGAACTAACCTACCATTTTGTTCGATAGTTTAATATTAATTATATGTTTAAGGTATAACTATTATTATTAACATATTACACAATTATCTGATATTAATTTTAATCGTTCATGACTTTGATTAATTTCCAAGAAACATACTAGGTGACGATGATTAATTTTAGTGAGTTGCTAACCATTCATTGATTATTTAAATAAATAGAAAAAAATGAGTTACTCGTATAATATGATTTAAATTGCAATTGATAATATAGGTACTACAGAAGGATCTGTACAGCTAAATATTAATATTATTGACACAAATATCTGGAGAAACTTCAAAAACACATTAGCAAATATAAATTATATTAATAAATATTTTTGTATTAAAATTAAATCATTATTTAAAAATTGTTACGAAAATCATTTTGAAATGGAGGTAACCATACTTTTCAATATGTTAGTTTAAATAGTATCAAAACAATTCGAATTTACATATTTAAAAAATGTAACTTCATACATTGGGACTTGTAAAATTATTTATTGTTTATTTATACTATCCTTTGTAAATAGATAGTTCATTATTAATTAGATTTATTGAAAGTATAATTTTCTCACTTAAACGGTTGATAATTTTTTTCTCTTTGTTATATTTACTATATAAATAAATTATTTATTTTGGTATACTCATTAACATTTTTTAAATAATAGGTAATCAAATATTGATTATTATTCAATTTATTAAACACGACTATGAACCGATTTGATACATGAGAGGTATTTAATCAATGAGTGCCTTATATCTGCAGGATTAATAAAAAATTGCACCAAAATTAAAAGTAAAATCGTATTATTTTACAGCAGGACAAATATTTTTCCACGTAATCTCTGTGCTTGGTCCAAGTCTTTACAAACTCCTTAATTTCTGCATATCCAATCGGTTACCTTGGTGATAACTTCAATTTCAGTTTTGAATATATCTATTTCCCAAAAAACACTAAAAGTCAACTTTTATTACATTTTTTCTAATTTCCAGAGAAAAACCTGAAATTTTTCAGAGGAAAATCGTTGAGTAGTGAATTCGAAGTTACAATCAAAATTACCAATTAGTTCCTTAAACTCAATTAAGAGTTTAGAATTAAATTCACTTTACTGAAAGGACTTCATGAAACCTATGCAATATTATTAAAAATATATTACGAAGTATATTGAAAAATATTTTACATCCTTTTTTAAGTTAATAGAATTTATTTTAATTTTTCTACTTTTTTCTGTTAAACGAAAACTTATATTTACACCTATCTAAATAGTGAGTAGATAAATATAGAAAAGTAAAAATGATATGTCGGACAATAAAAGTAAATAATCGACAAATCAAATTATTCTATGTATATCGTAAATTATTTAAATAATAATATTTTAGTATTTATATTTAATATTTCAATAAAATGTATTTAAAAGTGTCAATTAATAAAAATTAATGGTTTCTAACAAAAAAAAAAAAAAAATTAAAGTATATTTATTTAAACATATTTAACATTTTTATCACTAATTTTACACAAAAGTTATGTGCATATTATATTGCAGGTATTACACGTATTTTACATTACATAAGTTTAACAACTTAATGTAATAATGAAATAAATAATAAAAAAAAAGCAAAAGTTATATCATAACTTGTAAGATATTACAACATACAATATTATTAATCATAATTTTGTCTCATACAAAAAAAAAATCAAATACACAAGTGGATTACGTATAATAGATTATAAATAATATGTCATAAATGCCGTTTTTTTCAGTAAGAATATTTTTTTGTTTTATTAAATACGTTGTTTATGTTAGATTTTATCATGTATTTTGTTTTAATAATTTATTGTGTAATGAATATATAAAAAAAAAACAATATTATTTTATCAGTTGATAAAAAAAAGAAAAAAAAAAGAGTGGCATATAAATGATGTCGATGTTTTACTAACATAAATATAACTGTCCAATTTAATTATAGTTTAATCTTGCGTTAATTCTTAGTGGTGCAATATACATTCTGCAAAATAACAAAATGCCACGTTTCAGCGTAGATACAAATTTACCAGCTTCAAAAATTCCCGAAGAATTTTTGAATACTGCCACTAGTCTTCTTTCTAAAAGTCTAGGGAAAAGACAATCAGTAAGTACAATATAACAAACTCTTTTTTAATTTATTCGCATTTACATAATATAGTTGTATTTGAGTTATCTTATTGTACGCTTTAAATGCATAGTTTCTATAGTTGTGAAACTAAAATTGTACTTAGCTCTTTAAAATTTGGAAGAAAATAAATTATGCTGGTACGTATTTGAACTTGAGACAAAAAAAGAATATTCCGTTCAAATAATAATTTCCTTATTAAAATTTTATAATTATCATATTAATAACCCACATGATGAAAGTAATTTATTATTGTACTTATTTAAAATGTCAAAATTGAATTAATAGTAAACTATTGCTTGTTTATAGTATTGCGTATCAACAGTGAATCCGGGTGTAAAAATGACACTTGGTGGTTCCAATGATCCCTGTGGATTTATTCAAGTAACAAGTATTGGGAGTTTGGGACCAGCAGAGAATCCCAAGCACATGGAAGTTTTAACTGACTATGTACATAAAACTCTTGGAATTCCGAAAAACAGGTAAGATTCAACACAGAGATAATTCAAAACATATAAATTATAAAATTATACGCGTTTCTTTTATTCTGTCTATTATCGTCCCGTTTGTCTTTTGGGGGTAGTAAAAATGCTTCGATTTTCAACTTTGAGGATAGTTTATAGTAGAAAATACGATTTAGTAAGTACTTTGGGTTGTGTGTGTGTGTGGGGGGGGGGGGGTGGAGACAAAAGTAAAAAATTCCTAATAATTTTCAAAATAATTAGGAAAAACATTAATTTTTATTCAAATATTTTTGATTATATTTTATATATATATGGTATAATTTTAAAAGTAATTTAAATCTTTCTGAGCTATTTATGAACAAACATTTTAATACTTCAAATTTTCTAGTTTTCTTAGTATAAATGTCGATAAAAAAAAATGTCGCTAACTCAAAATATTTGAAAATACAATCGAAGGTTCTTTTTGACACAGATATTTACAAATATTAAGAATACACAAACACAATTATTTTTACAAGCAACGTTTTTATATTTTAAAATTCGTCAAAATCACAAACATTTGCAAATAATTTTGTAATTAAAATGTTATAAATGATTAATTGCAATAATTGAGAAAGACAATCTATACACGTGACGTAAGTCACATAGACCAAATATCAAATAGTGTACGTGTCACATTAAATACCAGAGTTGTTCAACATATGAAATTGAAATACGAAATTATATAGTATTGATTAATAATTATGAATACATAGGTAATCAACATAAAAATCACAATTACAATTTTAAATAATTTCTATATTTTAAACTATACCTATAGCTATGACTTAACATAATATTGTTTCTAGTATATTATTAATTGTATTTTAATTTTATAATAAACTACGGAAACTTACTGCAGGAAGTAATTTTTATCGTCAACCAGACAATATCTTACCAAAGCATAAAATAATATTACTTTTCTGGACAAATTATTTTATATTTTTTCATGCTTTAAATTGTATGGACATCTAAAAGTGTATAAAAAACATGAAATATCTGGATTACGATAAAAAAAAAAAATCATCCTGTATATAGTTTATTTCCATGAATTTAATTATGTTTCTAAAAAGCGTACCAATAGAGTTGTGTTAATTATAAAGCTTATACAGTTCATGAAGCATAAAACAAAATAATATTTAATAAAATGTCTCTAAAAAAAAAAAAAATGATCGTAATACAAATTTTGGTTTAAAACTTTAAACCAGTACAAATAAAAAAATAATTTTGAATTTTATTGAATTTTGATTATTATTTTCTAACAAAATACAATGCTATTCAGAAGGATTTATGTTTTATAAATACTTGTATATATTTATTTTATACATAAAAACTGTATTGTAACATTAAACAATTATTAAAGAAATCCATATAAATTATTAATTACTTACTATATTTATTTTTTAGGCTGATAATAAATTTACAAGCAAATAATCAAGAAACTACCGGTTATATTGGAACCACCTTCCATCAACTATTTTCTGTTGAAAAAGGAAAACGACTTTGAAGAAAAAAATTGATTATACTTTGATTGATATTTTAAAATATATTTGTATATATGGAGAAATTCAGCAAGCATGCTTACCCTTTTTATTGTTAATTACTATACTGACAAACTTGATTCATAAAAATAATAACGATCATCGTTTTTCATTGTAAATTGTTAAACAGATGTTTTAAATAAAAAATTAATAGAAATTGGAAAATCCTAATTTATTGGCATCATGAATAATTAGTTTTGGAAATAAGGTCTTTAAAAATATTAACTTAAATATACTAAGAATCAAAATTTGAATAATTGTATTACTACAATGGGTGTAAGCATACCTGAGGAATTAACCTGTATATATTTTAAAATATTAAGATTATTGTCTTTGATTTTTATAATTTATTGTATTAAAACAGGTGATATAAGTATAGACTATAGATATAATAGTACATATAAACTTATAAAATAAATTTAAAAAAATTTAAAAAAATTTCTTAGCCTGCATATTTAGAATTTGTAGGAATTATACAAAACATTTTATAATTGTACCAATTATTATAATATAATATGTATAAATAATTGCTTATGCCATAAATATATATTTGTTAAAAATGAAATATAAATTATTTGGTTTAATAATTTTAATTTAAATACATTTTACCTTAAGATGAAATTAGTGGATTTTTTAGTAATTATTCGTGTGTCCATAGCTACATTGGCTTAAATATTCTAAATGTAATTATTTATTTAAAATTTTATTTTTTAACGAGAAAGTAGTAGAGAATAAAAAAAAAATATATTCAAAATTAAAATATTTTGCTAATGAAAACAATTGAAACGTTTTAAAATTTTAAAATTGTTTACTCTTTCAAATCATAATATACTCGCACATATATTTTTAATTTAATATTCGGAATATTTCAATTTATAAAAATGTTATACATACAATTTTTGACAAACACTTAATTTATTAGTTATAACTTATAAGTATTTAAACTTTAAAGCTTAGAAGAGCGTAGTAATGGACAAAAAATTGTAAGGTATCTCTGCTCGAGCTGTACTCGAATCATTTAAACATAAAATACTTTTATATTAAAAGTAGTTTACTTATTCATAATTTAATTTTTATACATTCAATGACTCCGAAAAATATTCAACTTAAAAAAAAAATATTAAAAAATACAGTCATAGTATTTCAAATAATAAGTATCTTACATTTCTCACATTAAATGGATCATCCGGTTCATAAAATATTTTGAATAGTGAACTATTTTTATTATTATATTATTTATATTGATAAAATGCTATTAATTATGTTTATTGACTATATTATTTTACTATCAGTTTATTCGTTAACATAGACGTGTCCAGACCTTTGATGCAGAGGGAGCAACCTGGTGCATACTCAGGGGGCTAAGGGACTTTACGCCCCCCCTTTTGAACAATTTTTCTTAGTTTATGGTGCCACCTGAAATCGTAGGGGGTGCAGGTGCATACCCTGCACCCCCCGTGATCACGCTTATGTTCGTTAAATATTCAAGAGTACATTTTGAGGAATAGAATTAAAATTGTATTGATCACAATAAGTATTAATTAATTTAATTACTAAATTAGTTTTATTAATAAAAAAAAATATTGATTATTGTTTCTTGAACATTGTAATTTGTACGTGAATTTTATTTAATATTATGTTAGATACAAATTAATAATATGAGACAAATTTATATGCAAATCGCATGAAATTATAATTGCTTAATGAAATATATTGAATTTTGTTTAAACTTTTATATGAAACTAATACGACATTGAGTAGTTATGATATATATTTAGACATTCGGTATACTGTGATAAAATTGAATATTAAATCTAACTACAATTTGTTTAAAACAATTAAAATACATCGCAACTCGTAAATACATTAATTTTTTCTTTAAAAGTAAAATATGAATCAATTAAATACAATTTACTCACATATTATTATAAATATTATTGTAATTATATTTGTTTAGTTATACCATTGTATTATTATTTTAAAATTGTTTTAGTTTCCAATTATTTTAGTAAGACTTAAGTACCTACACAAACGAAGAAATATAATCCAGGTTCGGAAAAATATTATATGATAATAATAATATACAGATAAATAATGAAGGAAGCTAAAAATATTGTAATTAAAATACCCGGAGAAAGAAAAAGAAAAATTATTTTAAAGTTCTTAGCATTATACCTATACCGAAACCGATTATTTACTTATTGCCATCATAATTATTACTACTAAACAAGTTTATAGATGGAGGGAAGTATGTTAAACAAATTTGGACCTAACAGGGAAATGCACTTTGTAGTATGTAATATTTACCAAAATATTAATATAATAATTATAACTAGAATTTATTTTTCAATTAGTACATCCAAATAAACATTTAACAGCCATTTGTCAACATTTATAACTCATAACAATATTACGGATCGAATGCAATTTTGATGCAATAGAAATTATAATCTGGTATAGCGTATAGGTAATAATATTGAACGATTATCGTGTAATTATTATTATAAACTGATTATTGTTATAAATAATCAATAGATAAAAAATAATAATAATACCGCAAATTTGGTACGACGTAGTTAACAAAATAATTTCTCCACATACATTTGCTCACTACCATGTAAGGAACAGTGTACAGGTTGTATTATGATATTGTTATAAACAAAATGTTTTCTATATATATTTCAAATATTATAAAATAAATAATTGTATAGGTATTAAGAATATATAGCTGAGAAATAAGTTTATGATTATAGTAAATTAGTAGATAGCAAATATAGCATGGAATAAGCCTATTGCTTTGCAGGTATGAAAAATATAAAATTACCATTAATAAACTTTTTAACTTTTTCATATTTATTACAGAACATAAAATAGTTTTTTTCATTGTTCCTAAATTTAAGTTTATGAATAAATAAAAAATAAACTGTTCAAATATTTTGATAATTTATTAAAGCAATAAGTCAAACATCTTTTTGTAAATATTTTTATTTAGTAAATCAATTAAATTTAAAATCGATATAATACATGATTATTACTAAATATTTGATTTAATTACAGTTGATGAGTCATAAATAGAATTTCAAATAGATTCGAAGTATTAATTTTTATAGTTCAAATTTAAATGATTATACACTAATAATTATCATCACTTTATTTTTAATCATAAAAATGTAATAACTTTTATACTATAGCTAAGCGAGTTCTGTTATAATACCTAACATTTTCATAATTATGATTTCATTTCTTATAGTATTAAAATATCTTCAAAACTTTTATAAATCGATTGACAGGAATAGACACAGGTGGTACTTTAGACTAATAATTTTTTACATACCCTAAGAAGTTTTTATTTTCAGAAAAATCTGAAGATTTCAGAACACTTTAGGCTTTGATCAATTTTCCACTAAAACGTTGAAATTTCTGGTACAAGTATACAAATAACCTAAAAAAATTCACAAAATATCTAATATTTTATGATTATTTAATTTTTTTCAGATTTAAATAAATATTTGTTATAGTTTAAGTGTTATCAATTTTAATACATTAAATATGATTAGTATAAACTATTTATATTAGGTAAATATCAATAATATTATAGTTTAATTTTTGTTTTTTTTTTACAAGTAAGAAACAATCCGTATCAATATACACAATAAGTAAGAATTTAGGACGTCCCACCCCTGATTCACCCCCCCCATGAACAGAAAAATTTTCCCCGGCACAAAAAATTAAAAGTAAAAATATTAAACAACAATATACAATGCAAGTCAATAAATGTATAAATTAATTATAATGTATCTTTATTTTATTATATTAAATTAATATATAAATATAATTTAATAATTCGTCATAATAACACTATTGCCAATATAAAATTCACTAATATAAATATTAAAAATATTAGAGACCTAAAAAACAAAATGTTTAGTTAACATAATTTGTGTTTAGTTTATCAATCATTATCCATTAAATTAGATAATAAATACATAACGCGAATGATGATAGTCAATAGATAAAAGGGTAAAATCTTAGAAACTATTTTCACAACCTATTATTATATGATTTATATGTAAAAAATATATATACTGATTCAGGGGGGAAATGTCTCAGTCACGGTGGAGGGGGGACTTCCGGTACCACTAAAATCAACGGGAGAAATGCACAGAGGAGACGTATAAATACCAATAAGAATATGTGATAGAAGTTATAAATACCTAGTCATGAGAATTTTGATGAAAGAAGCCACATTGAAAGAACCCATTGATGATACTTTCTGTATTGATTTAATTTTACATTTCTAGTAAGTACGTACATAAACTAATAGTTAAGATGCTAATAAAGAGGTGTGTTTATTCTTTTATGTTCTATTTATATTATAATTTAATATTTTTAAACATTGAAATAATATGTAGCGTTTTATATTTTTTTAGCCACCAGATTTTGTGAAATCTTATTTAAGAGTGTTAGGTCACCAACTAGTGACTTCTTCTATTTCTCTATATGTTTGAACTCACTTTATTTTATAATATTAATAAAATAAATGGTAAATGATTAGATACGATGAAAATGAAAATTACAGTAGTAATGAAAACATGTATTATTGTTGTTAATTTTGCGCAAATAATATACACAATATAATATATATTATATTATTATAAAAATGTAAATGTTTTAAGTTAAACTCAAGATAAACGGCATGCCGCGGCATAAAAACTTTATTAATAAAAAATTTTAAATAAAATAATACAAATAATTCATATTATTCTATAGTAGAACTATGTCCAGAGGACAGAGGACAAACCAACAAATAGTTCTGAAACTTCTCAGTCATGTTAAATATGATAGTCAACAATAGAAAATATGAATTTGAACTTTGGAGTTTAAGTAGAAGTATGTATAGTATTTCGTCCGACGTGACATACGATAAACGTTAGATAAAAATAAATTATAAATTATATTAATATTTTTTTAGGCATTATTTAATGACATTACTGCATGAGATATAAATTTTATATTATTATAGAATGATTTGCCAAGCATGTCGGTGAAATTATGATTTAGACGTAAAATTAACGTGCCAATAACAATATTTTATAAAGAGTTCACCCTTTTTCTTCTTCAATAATACAGTTATTCAAAATATTATTATTTGAATTTTCAAATATACTTTAAGACCATATTTTAAAGTTCTTGAGATTTTTGTTATTACTTAAGGAGTTTTCTGTGAAGATACAAACTTTTGTTTTCCATCTGATGATCCTACTTTTCTACTGTAAATTATTTTGTGGGAAATTTTTCTAAATATTTTGACGTATTAAAATTAAATTGAGTAGTTTTTTAATTATTTAATGTTGCATAGCTACTCACAATAATAAGTCCACAATAATGGGTTTAGAAGAAAATGTTAGTAATTTATATATAATTAACATAAATATTTATCATTTATGAAAATGGTCCAACTGTTCAAGTATAATAAACATAAGTTTAAAATGTTTAAATATTTTATATTTTTTAAAATCATTTTTAAGGAATTTGTTCTTAATATAAATATTTTAATAAATTAAATATTGAATAAATACTCATTCGAATTTTGAATTATAGGTTCATAAAAATTGTTTAAAAAATATATTCACTAAATAATTTGCGGTAAAAAGGGAAGTTCTCGTTTCATTTGAAAAACATAAGTTTTTATCACCACACATGACACTAGAAAAATCTCAAAAAATAGAAAATAAAAACTATAAGTATTTTTAAAAATTATTAAAATCTAGGTTTGAATATATTTTTTATTAAATGAAAAATAAAGGTGAGCGTGAATCAAATTGCATCATACATGGAACGGTTACGATATTATGCTGGTTGAGTAACAGTTTGTACCGTTTGTGGAAAAAAATCGTTGCAAGGGTGTCTACTGTCTATGTTCGTCTATTCTGTTTGTGGGATAACCGGCGTCATAGTAATTGGACCTAGTGGTAGGTTCGCGGGTCAGATGCAATAATGTACATGAATCTTTCTAATAAAATCATTTTTACTATCACAAAATATAATAAAATATATTAAAAATAAAAATATCCATCGCCATAAAAAAAATAACTATTGATTCTAAGAAAATTTACCTATTTATCATTTAATTGTTTTTAAATACAACTACTTATTGAAAAAAAAGAAAAAACATTATAAAATAATATCCGTATTATATTATTATAAGGACTCATTATCTCAGTCTATAATAACAAAGAAAATAAATAAAGTTTGCATTATTGAATTCACAGTGTGTATTTAAGCTTTCTGCATTATTATTGTTTTATTTACTTCAAAGCCGGTTGCTCATATACTTATTTTACACAGTTTCCGGTTTTATAGCATGCCAACAAACTGCACAGTTTATATTGAACGCCAAAATAATAATATTGCTTTGAATTAAAGCTTTATCTGTATCAATGAAAGTTAATTTCACAAAAAGCTATAAAATGCTATGTATACAATACGGAAAAGATACAGAAACTGAGAAAAAGGAATTCATATCGCTCTTTTACCTTGATTTAAATCACTATTGTACCGATTGTTATTTTAAATTGAAATGAAACAAAAAATTATCACATTCATCAAATGATTCTGAACGAAGCATCGGAGCTCAAGAGGTACCTATTGTTTTTAAACATTTTTATAGTTTCGTTAAATGTAAACAAAATAATTTTTAACTATTAGGTATTATGAATTAAAAATAAAAATAACGATAACGATAAAAATATAAATATTCTATAAATTAGTATGTCTTGTATAAATATAAACTTTTATTAAACTGTTATCTTTCAGACATTAATTATAATAATAATATTTTTATACTTGGATCAATACAAGTAAGTTTTATATACATGTATGTTGTTTTATTAAATAAGTATTTTTTTGGAAAATGCGTTGAAAACATTTATATAGTAAAGAACATTTTCATATTTATTCATGTAAAATAATGTAAAATTAAACGAAAATTGAAAATATATATCTAGATATTTAATTGCAAAATTTTAATTAATTTTCAACAAGAAGAAAAAAAGCTTTAAATACTTAAAACTTATTCGGTTAACACAATTTTTTTGAATGCAACAATTAATCGATTTAGAAAATATGTATATATATAAAAAAACAGTATGGCGTTTAAAATTATTATACACTACCCAATTATTTAAACACTGTTAATATTATACAATATTATATTGTCTGAAGCTAAATAAAACGAGTGCCTATCTTTTGAAATAACTGTTTCGTTAGGTGAATAAATGTGTTTAATTTTTTTTCCGTGAACTTAGTATATCTTCAATGAAGGTATGAACTGCCGTATGTCCATATTGTTGAAATAATAAACTAATTTAATTTTAGATATTTCTGGACGTTTAAAAGATTGTTCAATCTTTGCGTCATTCATTCCAAAAACTTTAAATTATATACAATATGTAATACGTATATAGTGTTTAGTCACTGAAACAAAATTGGGTTATTATATTACAAAGTTCTATACTGACCAAATCTAATCACTACACTTCGACTTTTTGATTTATTACTGGCCATCGTAAATGACAATACAAAATCAGCTTTACGAATTTTGATCATAATATAGTTTTATACCCGTATTACACAGTAGCCTAATTTTTCATTTATGTTAAAACTCAAAAACTAATTAACAAACTTATATAATTCAAATTTTTGTCACTCTTAACAACTATAATCAACAAAGCGTTACAAAGGAATAACTAAGTTGAATTAATTTTATGACCTCGTAAAGATGTAGATTACACTAATTAGTGAACCGCAGTTTTAATTATATTTGTAAATTGAAATTTTGAAAGTTAAGACAATTAACAATTTAAATTTTTTGTTTAATATTCTCCTATTAAGATTTAAGAAATTGACATATTGTTAACAACAATATATTAACCGTATGTGATATGAGGGAAATAATTATAATAAGTATACAACTTATGAATAAATTGTTGAGGAAAAATTCACTCATCAGTATTATCTCATAGTAGACTATATTATTACATCACTTTTATGACACTTATTGAAGGTTTTTGACATTTTTACTATCAAAAAATGGTATTAACTGAAAAAAAGTAAATAAATAACATAAATACTCTACGAAGTGCTATGATTTTAAAAATGTTGATTGAATGTATATATTATTATAATACAATATACATTTATAATATTATATATATTATTATATATTTAAATACATATCAGAAATATGGCTAATATGACTTATACTCGTCAAATTTTTACTCTTAAATTGTATTTAATAAAACAGTAAAATATTTATTAGCTTTATCCCATAAATTATTGATGTACTAAAATGTTAATTTACTATAACACAACATTTATTTCTTAATAATAGCTTATAAATAATTGTACTAAGTTATTCTTTAAAGCATCATGCATTATTTGGAAAGTTTCAGAGACGGAGGATGTGGTCTTATAAATAAATATTTGATACTGGCCACAAGGAAGTTGGTGATGTATGTAATGTAAGTTGGTATTATATATATTATAATATCTACAACATTAAATAATAATTAATAGTTACATAAGACACTGAAAATTTCAACATTCAAACATCAATACTGAAAAATCAAAATTAAAATATGCGCTTAGTATGTGAATTGAAAGATAAACATTTATTTGTAATATTCAGAGTTATGGAAAGGAATTTTAATAAAAGTTATTAATTCCAAAACATGAAACAGGATGAAAATTACAACATTTCGAATTCATTAATATTGTTTTAACGATAAAAGAAATAATGTAACGTCCGAAATAATTTCAATGACCAAATTTGAATTCTTAACCAAAAAAACGGATCATTGATTAGTCTAGGAATGTAATTTAATTAAAAGTTACAAGACACTGATGGTACAAAAGAATAAATGATAAATCCAATTTCAGGAATTTTAAATATTCAATAATTATTTCAAAATAAAGCGACAATATATAGAGAAAGTGGTTTAAAAATACTTTAAATTACTGTATAGTTAAATGTAAAAATAGATATAATTTTCAAATTTTGATTAATTGAATTGTACTTATAATTGTTAATTTATATTTTAATGAAATTGTTATGTCTATTACTAATATTGAATATTATATCAGTAGAATAGTAGCCAATCGTGTTTATTTTTATAGATTTTTAAAAATTGTAAAAAAAAAATACATAGAAAATTCATAACAATCACTGAATACTAATATCAGTTAAATTAAACAATATATATGCTTGAATGTAAATCATTGTTACACAACACTACACAAAAGACTTTTACTAAGTTATTTTATTCAAAATTAACTCAATGGGAATTCGTTCAGTGTAGTCAACAGACAACAAACAAGTAAAACGCCTTAACAATAACCCTTCGACATATACGAGTCATGTCTCTAGGTACATAATAATATATCCATCACAAACAAACACAAGTTTATATTTACTTTAAAGCTTTTTCAAAAATGCACAATTCTAAAGGCATACGAATATCTATATAATAGTATGTTAAATATACGCCACGCGCATTACATAGTAAATAGCAAACTGTGAATTTTCGAAAAGGACAAAAGGTGAATTATTTGTTTTTATCACATACATTATAATGTGCATTATAAATTCTAGTTTCGATTATGCTTTTTACCTACACATTATAGTATTTTAAAGGCGTTATTAATTTCCAAACATAAATTACATTTTAGTCATTTAAATAATAATAAATATAATCGTTAACAATCGTTTTCAATACTACCTACAAGTATATTTTAAATTTAACACTAATCAAACAAAACCTAGTATATGAATAATTGATTGATATTTTTAGCTTTTAGAACAATATTAATTGTATTGAAACACATTAAATTCAAGCTTTAACCCTGAAACAATAATTACTGAGTTTTGTATGCGATTATATCACTTATGTGTACAATATAAATATATTTATATATATATTATATGCTTAATAAATAATAATTGTAGATTGTAATAAGGTATATTTTAAAACATTTTACTTTCTTGTATTTATTTTTTGTAAAAGTATCTTTAAAATAAATAGGTTAACAAAAATACCTAAAACTTTAGGAATTAGGTATGATTTTTTTTTAATGAGATAACTGAAATAAGTTACAATTTAACATTTATGTTGTTATATAGTACCATACAGCATGCATCAGTCTAGACAAATATCAATTATATAGATTAGTATAACTTTTGTTTGATACATCAAATGATTAACTGCAGACAGCTATAAAGATGACCCTAAATGTGCACTGATATTTTAAATTATATGGAACAAAATCTTTATTTATTAGTACTTACAAAAAGTATTTTATTATTTTATTGATTGAGAGTACCTAATTTAAAAATGTTTAAAATATTAGAATTATTTTTCATATTTTTTTAAACGTGATGCGCTTTAATTAACATATTTTATTAACAAACTGTAAAACGATATTTCTTCGAATAAATATAACTATAACAATCATGTTATAAAAATGACACTAAGTTGTATCTAACCTATTATTTAACAATGTACGTTTAAGGTAACACAGTAATGAATCTACAAATTTTCGTTTTCGATTTGATATAGTAAAAGTAAACATTTAAATATTTTTTTATAATTGTTATAAATATTAAATAATTAAGTACATATTATATGAAAATTTACACAAATATTTTTTCAAATAAATACCATTTTAAATTTGTAGAACCATTGCTGTTTCACTAAAACGTACATGTTAACCAATAGGTTAGGTTCAGCTTAGTGTCATTTTTATAGCATGATAGTTATATTCATGATCAACATTTTACAATTTGTCAATAAAATACTATGCTAATTAAATTTATATTTATGTGAAAAGATATCTGTATAAATTATTATGTTATATCGTTTAATTTAATTATTTAAGATTTATAAAAATAGATTCAAATGATCAAAAGTTTATTTTTTCTATATTAAGTCGTAAACGAAAATAAAATTTCAAATAATATGAGTTCTATGGAAATTATGATTCATATACCTATAAATAAAAATTAAAGCGATCATACTCGTAGTTTTTAAAAAAAGATTCAAACTTTTCTATATCAAGTCAAAAAAGAAAATAAAGTTTGAAATAAAATTATATAGGTATAAACAAACGCTTTTTCAAATATTGCCATTAACATATTTAAGCTTGGCGTTTATTTAAATTTTTGATGGTCTCCAAATATATTCTCCATTTGGCGTCATTATGCATCAAAAAAAATTAGGTAAATGATGCAATATCGTTCATACATAAATATGATTCACAGTGAACTTAACAAACCTAAAATATAATAAATCAAAATAACTATGACGTGGATTTGTCTTAAAAAAACAAGAAACATGCCTCTAAAAATACAATTTAATATACTAACAATATTATATAATCTTATAACACTCCCTTAATAAGTTTTGTTTTTTATAAAAACGATAAAACATTAGTCTATATTTTATTATTTAAAACTACTTGATAAAAATGTTGTTTGTCAGACCGTTATGGTCGTAGTACACAATCACTGCTAGTTTTATCTGTTATATAAGTAAAAGCATAGTACATAATAAAAATAATATTATCAAAATAAATAATACCTAATTAATTTATTTATTTTTAGAAGAGTTTTTATGGTACATTTTTATAAAATATACTAAAATTTTACTCAGAATATAAAAATACCGTATAGCTATTCAAAAGAATGCAAAACATAATTAATTCATAAGTTCAATCATGTATAAAATAAATCTGTGCTTAGAAAGCAATGTTTTAGGATGAAATGCGATTCCTAATTATATCTGCACCATAATAAACAATGGTTTTCATATATAGTAATAAATTAGTAACAAATATTCTAAGACAACTGTAGCCTACAACAAAAAGAAGGCTTTGTCCAAATTATTTTCGATCTATACATTTATGTAAAGCAAATTTCGATTCTCGAAATACCACAAGTTTTTTTCAAATACGAAGAAATTATTTTTGAATTCGTGATGAGTATTTATGCAATTAAAAATAAAACTCGGGAAAAAGAGTATAATTTAAAATTGAGAAGATTTTTTTATTTACACATCGTAAAATCGGATGTATGGACCAAGCAACATATGAAAATGGCAAATCAATAAATAATACCCCGCTTGCCACTCACAATGCTTTCAATTTCTGCGTAAGCGAGATAAAAAAAAAAAAAAACGACAAGAAGAACGAAAATGGAGGATGGGGAAGAAAAACTCTAATAACAGGAAGCAATAAGTATTTCCGCCGAAAGATCGATCTTATAGCAGTTGTATAAACTTCCAATCTACCCTTCAAGTAATATCGTTTTCGAAGATGCTGCTGTGCAATGAATTGTTTTTGTGTCTTTTTCGTCTCCGTTCCTCTCTATCACGCTGTCGCCCTCATTCATTTTCTTGTACACTAACTATGATATTGCTAATTGAATCGTCAGACATAAAGTTATATAAACTATAAATTACAAATAATAATTCAAAATGGTCACATAATAAATTATGTAGTACTCTGGTTTTGAACTAAATTTTAAGAATTCAACTTTATTATTATCGTTTATTTTGACAACTTTTAATCAATGTCTATATAAACCTAAAATGAACGTAAAAACTCAAATATTTAGCAAGAAATGTGAAATTATCGATTACATCATTTTTCAAGAAAAATTAAATACAAACATTGCCGCACTCAACTTAATGAACAAACGTTTTACATCAATACCATTCAAAGCAATAATTATTTATTTATCCATTAACTATAATGGGCAACAACACAATTTTCATAATTAATTTAAATAGTACTAAAACTAATGATTGCAATGTTAAATTATTAATAAATACTATTTATACCACGGATACAACAAATCCTTATATGTTATGTATTAGTAGAACCACGTTACCAAGACAGTTTATAATAAACTACTATATATTGTATATAACGTCGTAAATATGTATTATAATAACGATAAAAAAATAATTAAGCTAACAATCTAATAATAATAATAATAATAATAATACAAAACAATAATTTTAATTGAGTTGTATACAAATTTAATATTAAAAAGGAAATCACAAGTAAAATGGCTTGTTTAAATACTTTTGAACAGAATTTAGTACGCGATAAAAAGGAATGGTAGTTTAGTTGGAAACATTCAAACATATATGATGCATACAATGAATGTTATATTATGTGATGTAGTTGAGAGAATTCTTGACAACAATACGGTAATGGGATACCAACAGACAACAAGTTGAAAGGTAAATACTGTAAGAATATCATGAGCCAAATAATAACATTTTATACAATTCAGAGTATTGATAATGAAAATGTTACAGAAATCAAATATATACAATAAAAATTATAATTTAAATGAAAAATAGAAGTGATGCAATTTAAATAGTTATTTACATAAAACAATTTTATTTATTTAATGGTACCTATACCTAATCAATATGGGTCAATATAACTATCACTAGACGATAATCATTTTATTTTACAGCGTATAATAAGCTTAAGAAAAATGTAGAAAATAGATATTATATTAAGTTTTAAAATAATAACGAAGAACCTAAGCAATAATGATTATTATAAATAAATAAAAACAAAAATATTTAAATGCGTATCGCACAAAATAGAGTAAGACATTATTTTATATTTGTGTGGCAGTTGAATATAATATTCCGTTTATAGTATACAAACTGAGTTTCATAAGTAGTGAAATAGATATACAAAATATAGATAATGTAAATATATCAGCACTGCCTTAGCATAAATATAATATTCTAGAATATAATAACGTACACAGTTTATAATAGTATTAGTATATAGAATAATTACATAGAAACTAGAAACATCTCAAATTCTCACTTAGTATACAAAACAATTAATATTTTATTCTTAAATACACCGCTTTATGTATAAAATCGTCCATTGTACAACATTGTTAAGTAATGTAATAATGTTAACATACTTTCAACTAACATATATTATTGTTATAACTAAATAATTTCATCTAGTAGCATTTAGACGTTTTCATCCAGCGGAAAAATGTCCAACCCTTTACACACACTTATATATTTATTATACTAGCTTTAGATGGCCTTTAAAATCAGCCACCCCTTAAATGTTGTTTAGGGCAACTACACCCTTTTTTTTCTCGTTAAGTGCGCTACTACACACATATATCTGTTTGCTTTATAGCAGGCCCTATTTCTTATCAGATGATTGTTACGGTGATAAAGGAACTTATAGTAACGGTTGTTTTAAAATCTACAGCAGCGAATTATTTCTACTATAATTTATGTTATATTTTATAAGTAAATTGATTCTTTAGTTCATTGTTTGTATCAGTAATTATATCACATATAAAATCGAGAAAACTAAACTCATAATATGCAAAAAAAAAAATGATATTTACATTAAATAGGACTAATTGTAAGACGCACATGCATTTTATTATTCCTTAATAGGCAAATTTAAAGTAGAATGCTTGATAAGTAGTGATGATATATATGTTGTTGGCTAAACGTATTTTATACATTTCATATACTATGGTTCATATATGAAATGTATTTTTATTAAACATATCTACATAAATCACTTTACCGTGAAAAAAAGTAATTTTGTAGTTTGTTTAACATTAGTTTTTTTAAATAAGACCTAACCCGTAAACAAAATATATATTTTTTTCTAGTTTTTACCCGTTTTTTTTTACAAAATCCAAATACCTACATCAAAACTTTTATAACATTGTTAATAATTATACTATTTATTTTCATTTTCATTTTAAATGTACAAAGATCAAAAAGACGCAACGTTTCTACCAACCGGAATAACAATCATACAGTAGCATATATACAGAAAGGGTGATTTAAAATAATATAAAAACCTTAATTTTATTCTTTTTCAAAAAAAAAAGTTCCGTAGAAAAGATTGCTGAAGTATTAAGTTTTTATAACAGAAAATATTAATTGATACATTAAATCAATTTCACTTCATGTGAATTCAATGCCATTTTTTTTTTATAATATTTTACATATATACTTATTGAATAATTAATCAATACAAATAATTGATTTAATTTATATAATATTAATTGAAATTTAATATTTAGACAACTACTATAATTAATAACAGAACAAATAATACTTTAATAATTTTTATAGTAAATATTAAAAATACGAGTAAATATTATTAGTAAGGATAAATATCCTGAATATTAGAACTTAGAACACAAATTTTAAAGTATTTGTATATTTTTTCGGATTTTTTGACGCGATACTTTCTAAGATGCAAATGTGTTTTTAATGCATATTATTCTTAAAAAGAATTTTTATGAGCTTTTTTTGTTTTAAACGTTCTTGAGTGATTTTTTGGTCAAAAATTACTTAAGATTAAAGTATAAACCTGGATAAGTTACTCTATTGATAGCAGATTTCAAGTTTTTCAAGTGTAGTTCGTTATTGAAAAGTAATAGATAAATACAATTGTTAAATAAAAATGAATTGAATGATAAAATAATTTCACACAATAAAAAATTTTGAGTGGTGACGATCAAAAATATAATCAAGTTGTTTATATCTACAATGTGTTAAGTACCTATGAAGATTTTAATTTTTACAATTTGTTCTAGTTAACTTGATTTTTTTTTTTTTGCTAACTACATACTTAATGGACATAACTTAAAAAATACCTACCCTTTATACATTTTTAAAATTATAAGGTAAATATTTGTGATAGATAATTATTTTCTAAAATAAGATTATTATTTACTGACTTGATTATAACAAATATTAGTTTAAAACTTACCTAAGTGTAATTAACAATTGCTCTTCAACTGATGTAGCTGATCGAAATTTGGTGTTTATTTTTTCTAACTTTTGTCTCACTAAGTCTAAAAGAATTTTTAAAGATCATTGCGACATTCGGTAATTAAATTTTTTAGGGTATATTGTAAGTTTGCTTCAAACTAAAAATATTCTTAACATATTAGCTTTATTTTTTATGAAAACATGTACTCAAAATGTAAGATCCAATTTCTTTGTATCTATGTTATTTACTAATTATAACATTAAAACATTTTCATCAGAACCTGACTTGGTACACATGTCATCAAGTATTATTAAATTAATTATAAAAATTAAAAATAAAATCTATTAATTAATAAATAATAGGAACTGGTAAACCATAGAATAATAATATTAAGTATAAAGTAATACTACTATACATGCCACACGCTGACTCGCTGATATCTCACTGCTTTGATGTACTTTGGCGCATTTTTTTTTTTTATAATTTTCGCGGTGCGGTTTTATTGTAATATTCGCCTCATATCACCAGCACATTGCATTTTTCTTAGTCTTAAATTTACATTTCTAAGGATATCTTATTATATATTTATATAATAGCTAGTCATTTTTATTAGAAGTACAACAGTATGTTGAACAAAATTAATAATATAAACATATCATATGTTATGTATATTATCTTTAACGACTTAGTCAATACTGCCTATAACGGCGTAAATAAGCTCTTGGTATAAATAGCTTAAAATTAAACTAAATATTTTGATAATTTAATATTGTATAGACAATAGTGTAGTATTAGCATTTTTTTGTATAAGTAATAGTGCAAAGTTTCAAGTTTTTACGATTTGAATTACAACAAAAATAATAACAATTGTTTTAAGAGAAATTGTTTTTTTTTTTTTTTAGATAATTTCATCAAAATTATGGTTATGTATTTAATATACCTTTAGAACTCTATAAGTTCAACTCATGAAAAACTTTAAAATAAATTATCAAGATTAGAGATTAGCTATAAAAAATTAAAATTGTATACATTTTTAACTAGAAAATAGATTGCAAACTTTTGTGATTTTTCAAATAGTGTGATAGCAAAAAAAAATCTACATAATTATCATTTCAATGGAATTAAAGTTATTGTATATCAAATATTAATCGCTCAACTCAAAATCTTAAATATTTCAATTTTTGTAGTAAAACACTATTCCCATAATCTTGTTTTAAAATAATATGAGTTTTGGATTTAACTAAATGATTAGTCACACTAACTGGCTACATAGTTTTTAATTTCCCATCAATCACATTGTTTTTGTCATCCTATAGCTTTTAATCGTTAATCGTAACTGTTAACGTTACTATTCACGTTTTATTATAAAAAAAAAAAATATATAAAATGAAAGTTACAAAAGTAAAGGTTTAATCCAACACGATTCAAATACCATTTTTTTATTTTATTAAATATTAATTAAATAATAATTATTGCTGTACGATAATTAAAAAGTAAAATACAAATAAATATTATTGAAGTGTATTTTTCTAGAAATTTTTTTTAGTTTTTAGTTTAAAAATACATTTTTTGACAGATTATTTTACAAAATTGAGTCATTTAATATAAAATTACTTATAAATATTTTATTTTGTCTCTAAAATATAATATAATATATTCAGCTATACAAATAAATAAAAACAGTTGTAATAAATAAAACTAATTATAACCTAAAGCTAATTTTTTGATTTAAAATTAAATTAGTTTAATTTAAAATCATCAATAAAATGTTTAATTTTATTTTACAATTTATTATAAAAATTGAAAACGCTGGAACACCGGAAAATAAGAAAAACGGCAGAAGAGTTGTATGGTTTGCACATTAATATTTACCTACCATATAGCCGGTATACTTAAAATATGGTCTAATAAATGGTCCAGAAACTGTCAGCGCTTTAAAGACATTTATAAATCCCTTTGGTAGTATTTTACGATTGTTACTTACTATGTACTAATTTAATTAAATAATTTAAGTTTTTACGATCGCTGTACTACAACATTTTGTGTTGCGTATTAAAAAAAAAAACATTTTTTAAAATTATTCAATCAATTGACAATAACAATAAATTCAATACAAATTACATATTTATTTTGACGCCTTAGTTACAAAATATGAAAATAAACTCAATAAATTTAATACTACTTAACATTTTTTTATTAGGTAGATACCATTTTATTATATTTAAATACATTTAAATCGTTTATCATAAGTTATGATTCATAACAAACAATCTTATGACCACAGTTTAATATTTTTTACATAGGGAAATTTGAAAATTAACATTTATTTAAATTGTATTTAAAAATTAAAATATCGAGGCAAAATATTAAAATTTCATTTAAATATTTTTTGAATATAAGCTAATATAAAATATAAACTTTAAACATTTCCTTAAATGTAAACCGTGTGAAAATAAAAACATACTCAAATGTTAGATCATAGAAAAATTGATTAAAAAAAATTTTTTTTTAGAAGATTGTTTTTATATAAAGTCCATATTACATAAGTACTTACATAAAAAAAAAGTAACCCTTTTGAACATTGATATTAATTGCTTACTGCTATGAAGTATGATTACTATGTGTACACTAGCCACACGACCACGCATGTCTCTCGTATGAAAATAGTACATAATACGACATACAGTTTTAAAATTATTTACTTTAGTTATAAAGTAGAGCAATGGCTTTAATCACATCAATATGTCTTGTATAGAGTCTGGAATATAATAAATTGAAAGCGTTTAATGCATATAATTCAGTGCAAAAATCTAAGGAGATAGTAAATTATATCAAAATATACGTTTATATCACTTAACTAAATTAAACTATTCAGTTAACTGAATAAAACGGGTTTTTTTTTGTTTGTTTATACTATTCTCAATTAAGTTATTAAATTATTCAAATTTCTAAATATAATAATATAATAGTTAATTTGGTTTTCGTTGTTTATTTATATAAAATATAAATTAATATTATTATATTACAATCCTGGTAATTTATAAAATGTACATTCATTATTTCAAAAATATGTTTTTTTTTTTAATATTCTTACTAAAAAATTTAAGACACACGCAATTTTAATCATTTATATTTCTCTTTTTTTCTCACTCGTATTTTCATTATAAAAACTACTATTATCTACTTATTTTTTAATTATTACCAATACCTTTTATATTCTGAGTGGATTGATACATGTATTGGTTTTACAATAATGTACTTTGTTTTTTTTGTGTGTCTAACGGTACTATTGTGACTGTATAAAAGCTTCAATATTAAACTTTATGAGAGGAAATTTGATTTACTTATTACCTTTAAGATATTCGATGTCAATATTTTTTATTAGTTTTAAATTATAAAAGATTGAATGTTGAAACAGAGAAATTGCTTATTTACGATGACGTAATACCATAACAGACGTTCTACTGATAAACTATTTATGACTAGGAAGTAAGACATACAAATGATAGCAAGTACACGGGAAATGCGTGCGGTTAACGTTTGACATAATGGATAACTGGGAACAATTAGGTGTCATATAGACATTGAAAGGATCGTTTATATATAGGTATATATATATATTATATAGGAAGGATTCTAGACAAACAGATATTCAGATAGACAAAAACCTATATTTTTCGAATCATATTCAATCAATCGCAAACAATCAAAAACCGTATAGTTTTCACTATTTCCCTTGTTTAACTTCGGAAGCAATTTTTTCTCACAAATTAAAACTTACTTATATATTATATCATAATATGTAATTGACCAATTTTTCTATATGTAGCATTAATCAACTATTAAGGCATATATGTAAATACTGATTTGTTCGTCAGAAATTTAACCATTCAGAATTTGTCAAGTATACTTTCCTTTCAGAAAGAAATATCCACTCTTTTTATAAAACAGTATTATCATTTCACCATTCGAAATATCAGCCAAAAATAACCACAGAACCATAATTTAAATCCATTCTAAAACAATTTTAATCAGAATAACAACCCAAAACTTACAAATCATGTCCATGTATCACTTTAAACATTTTGGTGAGATTCTGGCTCAATACAAAATGTACTGAAAAATAAAGCAAACATCCATTCTACTCAGAACCTCAAGTAACTGACATAATTTTAAAGAAATCGAAACCCGGAATCGTCAGTATTACAGTACTTAAACCCTGCTTGCATCATCAACCACCAACGCCTACACTGTTACCACCATTTACGAGCTGACCCATGACCAGTCGACCTTAACGGAAACATCGACCTGCAAACCGTTGACATATTGTGGCAATATTATAAAATAGTCGTTTTCATGTATGTCTACCAATTTTAAGACCTGCAGCCGGTATCGTTAACGCCAACGATGTCCATTTACCACAAAGCTAAATTTATATCACTTTTATTTGAAAATTGTGGGTACACAATAAATACATTTTGTTGAAATTTCTAAAACAATATACATTTGTAAAATAAAATATATATATATATATTATTATTGATTTATATACCTAACCTATTAAACTATATGACGCATCTAACAATATTATTGTTGTTGTATTTATAAAATTCCTTGGTATTGTGATTATATTATTATCATGGAAACCAGTTAATGAAAAACTACTGAAATAGTTACAAAAATCCCAATATATTTTACGCACAAGTATTCTACCAATACCCATTGGTATTTTGTAGTATAGGATCAGTTGGGTGGATCGAATAATATCGGATGTTCATATGAACAACGGTAACAGCAGTGACAGGATCAGTGTAGGATATATTAAACAATAACTCTAAGATTATAAAACAAGCTTTGTTACGGTTATAGGTAAAAATAAAAAGAGAGAGAAAAACAGAATAGGAACTTTCAACACAAATTAAAAAATAATAATAACTGTATTTCCATTCAACACTAAACTCAGATTGTACAATAAAACTATAAATCTATAATTATAGAGTGAAAAGCTATAAAATACTTACAATAATGTATTTATGTAAACATTATGGACAGTAGAATATCTTACTACATATATCTGTAGTTAATAATATTAATAACACGTATAAGTACACGATTATTTTATTTATTCATCAAAAATTATGGGTCAGACTCAATCAAAAATATATGTACAAAACATAATTTATTATATAAAATATAAACATATATTATTGTATATAAAACAAAATATTCTGTACAAATAAAATACTTAGCATATGTAAACCAAATGATAAATTTTAGAAAAAGTTTAAAGGTAGATTCTAAATTGGGTATAATGGGTATATGGGTATTTAAGAACAGTAAAAAATATTGGTGTAATAACAAAATTAAAATATAATAGTTTAACGAAGGTGATATTATTTGCCCGCCTTCGTTTAACTCATTCTCATAATGATCGACGTCTACTATACTTACCACTAATTCTTGACAAAACAAATGCTTGTTTATTTATTTTGGTCTTAACTCTTAATCTTACTTAAATCTTAATTAATGAGTAATATGTTAAGCCATTAAGTGGTAGGTTATTTACATTAAATTGCACTGAAATTGGTTCAGTTTTTGAATAAAAAGTAACTTAGATTCTTAATTTTCAAAATAATAGGAACAAAGAAAAATATATTACGTAAAACCAAGTTTTGACAAAATTAATTTAGGTTATTTTATTGTTGTAAATCAAAAATAAAAAAGCTATTTGATAACAGATATTTGAAATTCTTAACAAGGTTGTTTAGAATGTTTAGATACACATTTTCTAGAATATGATTGATAATTCAAAATATTATGGCTATTTTTGTGCTATTTACATATATTTAATATTGTTGAAATTATAATTCGATTTATTATAACAGCATTTTTGTTTGTAGTCAAACATTTTAAAATAATAAAATAAGACTTTTTATAAATAGTTCTCATAATAATATTATTAAATAATATAAAACCATTCGTCCAAGTAAAGTTTTTAGAATTAATCCTAGGGATTTGAAACTTTTCTTTATTACATATTTACAAATACTGTAATTTTTTAAACGCAATTAAATTTTCAAAATATATAGTCATAAATAAGACAAAACAGAAACTTATTGTTATTTAAAACTTATATATTTTGTAATCAGTCAAAAATGTATCGAAAACTAAAATAGTTTACAAACAAATACAAAAAAGGGAAAATATTTATTTATTCGTGTATTTTGTTTATTTAGTTTTACAGATATATATTTAATATCACTTATACTTATTTTATACACAAATATTATTTAAAAAAACATGAACCCGTTTAAACAAGAAATAAAAAATTATAATAATTCTACTAAAATTACAACCATATTCATATAATGAATGATGATTGATGATCGATCCATATATCACGAGTAATAATAATATTGGCTTTAGATAAACATATGCAATATAACTATTAATTATTATTATAGTCTGTTAAAACAAATAAATGACATAATCAATATAGACTATATGTTTTACAAAATATGTCATATAAAATTGTGTAGTACCAACGAACAATATATTTTAACTTATTTTGTTAATATTTGAAATTTAAATTTTTTATATTATTTTTTTAATAAAATTTAGTATTAATTTCATATACAGTCGACTCTGTGTAACTCAAACTTCAAGGGATACAAAAAAAATTCGACTCACTAAAAATGTTGAGTTATTAAATTCTTAAAAAAATATTCATTTATTTTTTAAATGTAGTACCTTTGTAGCTTACAAAAACGTCTAAATTTACATTTACACATATTACATACCTACTTACATGTTATCATTTTTGAAGGATTTGTCTGAGGTTAATTATTTTTGTTTATTTAATACATTACGCTTGACTGCTCAATTCTATTATCCAAACAACAAAGTGATTTAAATATATCTTCCATACCTTTATTAATGCATTCAATGTACTAATCTAATGTTTCTAATTCAAATGTCACTTCTTTAATAAATTGTTATAGTGCAGAGTTCTATTTTCGGGTCTTTGACTTCTTCGTTATCTATGTCAAATATATCGGAAATAATATCATCTTCAGTCCATTCTCCACAAATATCCAAATTTTAATCAACATTAAAATATGATTTAAAAGTTATTTGAAGAATAATTTTATTTGTTCAGCATATCGACAATTTTGAGTTATTAAGGTTACCGAGAATCAACTGTAGGTATTTCATTTGACTGTTAACAGTCAAATTTGTTTAATATTATTTGTTTAAAAGTAATTGTTATGTATATAAATTAACAATTAAATTGTATTCTTTGTTATTTTTAATTACTTTTTTTTTTTTACTAATTAAAGTTGTCTTCAATTCAGATTAAAGAGTTTTTTCAAAAATGTTTACGTTTACATAATATAAATGTATTTAATATATTTTAAAATACAAAAAAAAAATGTATATAGAATAACACCATAAAAACATATAATAATTATAAAAATGTAAGACAATATTTTCATACATAATAGCAATAAATTAGAGTGATATTCTTAAAATTAACTAAAACTGTAGTAATGAGTTAATTTTAATAACAAATGTGTTTTCAATTATAAATAATTGTATTATCGCAATGGTAATCGCAGTCGCCAATTTCAACAAGTAATACAAATACTTTAAGTCTGGATGTTAAAAGAGTTGTAATAAATAGTTCTAGAACATCAAATAAAACTAAAACCTTTCATATACAATCTGCAATCACATTCTAGCTTACTAGTATTTATAGTTGTATAAATATTTCAATATTTCAATAATTAAACTATAAACTATGTAATGGAAAACTTTTGCTATAAATATAAGGCTAAAATAATAATACGATATTATTATTTATAATGTAATTTTCTAAATTCTCTAATCAATGATCATAATAACAAACTATAATTTTTTTGAAAATTTAAACGCTTATAAAAATTTTTTGTTGGGTCAAAAACCTTGAAATTCAATAAGTTGTAATTGTTAGTGATTCAAAAAAAAAAAATTAAGCATAAATCCACCAATAATTTTTATAACCGTTTAAAATTAGACGAGTATGTCAATACCACAAACATTGGCAAATTATTTTGTAGCTAAAAATTTAGGATATAATTTTAAATATAAGATACTTTATTGTTCTGTAACTTATATTAAAACATTTTTATCGGAAAGTTAAATTAATTTTTTATGAAGTTTTAAAATTTAGTATAATATTTCTCACAAGTACCTATTTCATTTTGTAAATAAAAAATCTAAAACTTACAAAAACATAATTATTTTTATACATATAGATATATTTTATATTCAAATTTGGAAGGACTTTTATACTTAAACGATGTTCATTATTTCGCTTTAAACATTATTCATAGAGACTCAAATTTTGTACGTATATTATTAATTTTACTTGACGTAGCGATATTTTTAAAATGTATAGATTCATTTTAAGGTATTACTTATTTATACCATGAATATTTTCACACTATTTTAAAGTAAAGTGATATAGACTCAAAAATGAAAACTAATAATATAATATAATGGTATAAATAATACGATGGTACAATAATTAAATACTTTTATTCATAATAAAAATTAAATCAACCTATTGTAATACTAATAATAAGATAAACATTTTTAATAGCTATATCAAAAATAGGTACTTATCATAAAATATACTTAATGGTGTAGGCTGACTTTGCTCAACATCGTTTTTCATATAATATCTATAATATGATAAAGCATGGAATATTCAAATTTAAATCATACATTAGAGTGACCCACCCGACATCTACTTTATTAAAGCAGAATGGTATTAACAAATTTATTCTTTAAAAATATAATAACCACTATTGCCCCAATAAACATGTATATTCAATTGTATAAATACGGTTGTAAAACATTGATTAAATTAAAGACACGTGATTTACAAGTAATAAATATTATTCATTGATTTTAAAGGCTTTCGCTTTAAACAGAAATAATTGACAGAGTATACCTAGTTGTAGTTTCAGTGGTCAGACACATGGACGCGAGTGCGTTGTTCAGTGTTCAACCGTTATCGCTTTACGGGGCGCACTTGTTTTTAGGGCGCACGAGCACTCAACATCTAGACGATACAATAAAATATATAATATCTAAAAGCACTGGAATTTTTAATTTTAATAATAAAAACACACTGGATATAATGAGTCATGGCCACACCACCCGTCTCCACTTCCCTTGTATGCTCCGCAGTCCGCAGTATAAAGTCTATTGTAATATTAAGCATTTCCATTGCTTCGTATATAATGTAAACCGCGTATACGGTATACTAGATATATACAGTTTTATTATGATATAATTATTTTAACCGACAACAGCATATTCCGAATCGCAAACATTTGCTAATTTAGTAGTACGAAAGATGAAAACTCCAAGAATAAAGGATAATTTGTTTTAAATAACAGTGCATACCTCAAGGGCACCATTTGGGGTATCGCAGGGTATACATTGGTGTCCCTATTTTTTCCTAAAACTTATTGGCCTGCCTTAATTTTATACTGCGCCAGTACAGCTAAAATGTAATAAATAAACTATAATAATAGTTTTTGAAAAATATTTTATAAATAATATATTTTTTTAATCTTTATTGTAGTTAACATTTATTGATAGTTGTAAGATTATAATCAATGGATCAAAATTAAAAAATATATTTATCTGTCTTATTAGCTTCTTAAGATTGTGAGATAAATATAAATTATTAAAAATGTCTAAAAATCAATCTTACGTTATTAATTTTGCTAATTATTTAAAAATTCTTAATTTCAAACTTCAAATAATTTAATGATACAAATAACTGCATGCTAATAGCTTACATGGATTTTTTTTTATAATATATTGCTTACAGCTTTATTTGTATAATCAAAAATTTGATTTAAATGAATAATAATAGTCATTATTACTCATTATAATTTAAGGCTCTTAAGTTAAATGTATGAATTATATTTATAGACAATGACAGTATAATCAAGGTTCAAAGTAAGAGTGTGTAAGCTAGTTGTGAGACTTCTACAAATAGGCTAAAATATATAAAGAATGTCGCGCGCCCTATCTTTTAAGATAGTAATAAATTTCAATATTTTTACTATGTTCCGATGTGGTGGACAAATTTGGCCTGCTTAATAATTTGGCAACCCTATTTTAAAACTGAATTGGCACCCCTGGCATACCTTATACCATCCAATAAGATGCAAAAAATGTGATGCCCCCCTTCCATTCAAAGATAAAAATTAGTCACTAAAATCATTCGTTTATGTATATTATATTTAATATTAAAAATATACGCAAGCATCGTAATCCATTAAAATATAATAAATATTGAACCAAGGCCTTGACTCTAATGATGAGTGTTTTCAGTAAATTCCGGATGAGATAGCTATTATATTTTATTATTTGAGTTTTTACTAAAACAAATAAAATAAATGTTAACAACACTTACAACATGTATAAAATAAATCATATAATTTTTATTAGAAATAAACAATATACACAGCTAATGCACAATAAGTTTATGTGGTAAGAAAAATATCAAGGACTTGAGGTGATGTTGAATAAGAAGCCATCCATTGACGACACTTGGCAATATAATTTTATTGAAAATATTAAAATATATTTTATTAATGGAGAAATGTTATTCCTTTTTATATATTTTAAAATGATCTGATACAGTAATGTAATATTATAAATGAAACCAATGGAAGGATTTGGCATAATATACTAATAAATAAATTTATATAATTACGTTTTATAACTTAACGTATGTGATTTTAAATACATTTTTGTAATTATAATACAGAAATAGTATCACTTAAATTTTTTCAACTAATATTTACTCAGTTAATTACATTATAGAAAAAAAAATGTGTTTTAAAAAAAATTCAAGTAGTTAGAAGTATGTCACAACAACATATTGTAGTGTTCTCATTCAACACAATTAATTTTAGATGACATTCTTTTAATTACGTTTAATAATGGGTACGTGTATGTCCATTAACCATATGTCAGAAGTACCTGGACGTTTCCAGTACCATTACAAAAACAATAGAGTTAATAATTCATTGATAATGGCTACAATAAGTATCTCTTATATCATTTATAATGATGAATTGATGAACATGAAAACGAATCCAATGGATGGTACTAAATGAAAAAGTAAACTAATTTATTTAAACATTTTAAATTTTAAAAATCAGTTACTAATTATTAAAATGAGTAGGTAATATATTTATTAATTTAACAAAATATAATACCTATTACCTATTACCTGCTACTATACTGTTACATTATGAATGTTAAATATAAAAACAGGATCTATTCTTCTATCACCTCAGAATGTACATATCATACTAGATAATATTTTAATTTAATATTATAGTTTCTACGACAATTATTTACCTACATAATTGTATGATGGAAAAACTTTTTCTTCTTAAATATTAAATTTTTTTCAAATAATATTATATTTTATTTATAAATGTAATAAACTTTTGACGATATTTTATAGAACTAGATGATGAAATATTTAAAAGAAATTTAAAATTTAATCCCCCATAGATTCTTATAAAGAAAAATAAATAGAAATGACTGTTTTTATATTTTTATATATTACCTATGTAATAACATAAAAAGACGTATAAACTGCAGTAAAAACATTTAAAAACTTGTATTACTTTAATTTGTCTTTAAAAACATTTTTGAGACTATATATATTCATACAATTTTGAAAATTTTAGTTTATTTTAACTATAGTACTTTGACTACTTCTAAAGACGTTTACTTCGTGTACAATGAACATTTTATTTATGTTTACACACTTATAGTTCTAATTAATTATTATAGTACTATACCAAAAAACATAAAATATAATATAATATTGATATATAAATGTAAAAGTTTCTTATTTGATTTTATATTATTCATAATAATGTATATTAATATCTTACATACAAATTGCATAGAGCACCTCATATATAATATAAAATCTATTACAATACACATTATATAAATAAATTATGAATTTAATTTAATTTATGAACCAACTTATTGACTTAATTAAAATTAGATTTCAATAAGAAATTTGTTTGTATTAAAATGTACATAAATAACTATAATAATTTGTTCTAATAATTGTTCTTCATTTTCAATCTTTTTAAGCAGATTTAATTTAAACTCCCAATTAAAATATATATCATATAATAATATTTAGATATATTATAATATATGTTATCTACTTTTTTACTATGATTAATTATTTATTTATATGAAGATACAGGTAATACTCGATATCTATCAAGTCTATATGACATACATATAGTATATAATACACAAATGTAGACACGTACACAGAAAAATATTTGCTCGTATGTATACTAAAAAATTATTTATATACTTATATATATTTAGTAAAACATAAATATTCAAAATGATGTATGATAATTCTGTACATCATTTTTGTAGTTACACACAGTAAACGATTTACTATTAGAAACAATTGTATTATTTAAATTGTTAAATCGTTTCTTTGCCTTTTTAATGCTTTATTTGTCAAAACGTATTTATTTCAAATATAAATGCAAATTCACAATTTTATTTCTTCTAAATGTTTGCTTTTTATCCACATTAATACAAAATACACATAATACCAAGATTTCACCCAAATTAGATGGAACCAATGAATCTAACCAAACGGAATTGTGGTTATATTAAAAATCAGTTGATAATGGTTATACATATTTGAGTATCATTTAGCGTTACCCAGAGAACACCACGGGGAGGCGATACTCTTTGTTCTCCAAACGTTTGTTGTTTTTTTTTACAAACGTTATTTGTTTTTGAATTTAAATTTTATTTAAATAATGTCGGTAATATTTATTTACTTCGCCTTATATATTTTACGGCGATCAGTAAGAATGAAAAAAAAAAAATACCCAATAAAATTAGTTTAATAGTAAAAATGGCCAAGGACACCAATATAAATTTCCAGAGCAAAATAGTCCATTAAAAATGAATTCGATAAAAAATAGCTTGAGAAAAATAGTCCAATTGAAAGTATGGCTAATGAAATAGTTATTTAAAAAATAATCAAGTACAATATCGCTGTAAAGGAGTTATGGAGTCGTTAATTAACTAAGCAGTGTCAAAATTATTTTTACCAACGTTTTATAATAACTATGTTGACTATTTAAATATTTAATTGGCTTTTTGCAATATTTTTATTATATAATTAATTTCACCACTACAGAAATGTATTGTTTATAAAAAAAATAATGATGTTTAATAAGATTACAAATGTTACAAAAATTTTCATCTTATGATGTACATATTTTAAGTAAAGAAGAAAAATTTTAATTAAAAGCCAGTAAATTACGCTGAGTATAAAATTTTAATAACCAAAGATTAAATAATAATATTAAATATACAATATATATATATATGTGTTTTTTTACTGTTGTCATCAAACTTTTAAAAAAGTTTTTTTAAATTATGGACTTTTTTAGTTATACGCTATAGTTAAATAAATGGTTTGATTTAATTTGTAAATTAGTTATTAGCATTTAAATTATGTATGTTATGTTAAATGTCTATTCAGTGTTTCTATTCATGCTCTGTATATATAATTAACTATTAAGCCATTTTCTATATCGCATCAATTTTCAATCGATTATTTTTCAATGTAATTTAATCAATACTTGGATATTTTTACCCGGTTTCTTACTTAACATAATAATAAAATAATATAATTATATTAAAATTAAATTTTTTTATAAAAATTTATGATTCGCATTAATTTTCAAAATATTGCACTAAAAAAAATGTTCTAGCTCTCTTTTTTATTTTTATTTTATCCTTACATTTGATGTTTTAGGTATTTTACATTTATTAATTTTAATTTTTTATTTGATTTAAATTAATATATTATTTAAATAATATAGAACAGTATAAATAGTATAGAAGGAGTAAAAATTATATAAAATAGGGTATAATATAGGTATTATAAATATTTCTTGGGATAAAATTTACAAAATTGATATATTCATACATATTTGTTGTAATATCTAAATTAATCATATAATAATGTTAATTCCCGTTAAATTGCATGCTCGTATAATGAGAGTAAAATCACTATTCTCAGAAATATATAATTTTTATTGCTTAAATATAATCTCAATACTTAGCGACCTTTCCAATAATAAATATTTAAATCATATCTTTGAATAATAAGTTAAAGGACAACTAATAAATTTAATACACTAATATTTACTATTGCTTGAAATAGTTTTTCATAGATTGTCAGAAAGACAAAATAATAACTACTTTTCCAACAAGACTTGTAATCAAGCATTTTGTTAACAAGCTTCATTGACTGGTAATAATTATTTTTATCCAATTGTTATTTAAATCAGTTTAATTATAACAATTTATTTTATTAAATGTATTCATATATTGAAAATAAAGTACAAATTGCGCTTATGATTTTATCAGGAATTTAAATAATTAATAATATGTATTATAATTTAATGACGTTTAAACAACATACAGAATTTTGTGTAACAAATAGTTTAAAAAAAAATTAAATTACATAAATTTAAAATATTTGTACTAGTCTATACTACATTGAACTTCATTTAAAATCAATAAATTATGATTTTTCCAAAAATGAAAAGGAATAAAATATTTAATTATTCTCAATTTTTAGATTTTTATTATTAGTTTTATATATTACATAAATATTTTTAATTTTATTTGGAATTGAGAATTATATTATGTACTTCAGACTTTATACTTGTTTTATAATAACAAGACAATCTTTAGAAATTCTGAAGATTTAAAATTAAGATCCAAAAATTGTTTGATGTTAGAACATAGTTAATAATTTATAAGTTGAACTATTCTAAAATAATTTGTTTTGGTTCTGCACATATTTATTAAGATCGTTGAAATCTATTTGATAACTTGATACGTTGTACCTTCCTATTTACGGATAATCGTTAATATTTAAAAGTAATACACAGTATGAATAGATTATATCAACGCTGGTCGGAAATTAAAAAATGTTCTTCCGTTTTATATTTTACTACACACAGAATCAGAATCAAACGTAGAACACGTACGTTTTATACATCGCCAACAAGTACCACGTGTATTTATTCGAACCAAAATGGTATTTTTTATAATTTATCCGAATCAGAATTTCTATATAGTTTACTCGTTGAAAATACATCTATAATTTTAAATGAAATATCATTTGAACATAATTATATTGAAATTGAAATAAAAATATATACTGAAACATGTCATGTATACCTACTTAAGTATAATCACAAATAAATACACAGTCATACATATATATATATATATAATGTTATTTATGTGATATTTGCAGAAAAATTATGGGTCTAAGACTAAGATTAAGATAACAGTCTTGGCAATAATTAAATAATTAGTCCTGCCTACTGAACTGGATTTAAATTATTTTCTTATAAATTACTATAAGATAACCTACTTGTGTTTAATGTACCTAATAATCTACTGAATTAGTAAGCTTTAACATGTTAATTTATGATTGAATTCACAATTATTCCTACCTATCTGCTCATCTATGAGCATGCAATTCAAAGTTTATTGTTACGATAAATGACATTAATTTATTATGTGATTATAATTATAATATATTATACGAATTATTAATTACTTTTTTTCAAAAATATTACGCAAAAAATGTACATTTTAAATATCAATGTTCTATACACATTATGTTGATTTAATAGTAATTATACACGCGACGAAATTTTGCTGTCACTTCTGTAAAACAAAGCCACTTAGTGAACAAGACATGAAAAATACCTTTTGTACTTATCGTGTATTGTACATGTAACATAAAATTATAAATATATTCACAAAATGTAGGTAACTACAATTTTAAAATATCAATCGTTTTTTCATGTAGTGTTTTCTAGGTAAGTCTATAAATACAATACTCTAAAATGTATAAATATTAACTATTGTCAACTGTTTTTTTAAAATGAACAGAATATATTCCGAGAGAAAAAGAATAAGCTGATTATATATTGACTATTTGGGTGAAACAAGGTATGTGTGTTTTGGATAAAAAAAAGGTCAGTTTTAGACCAAACATTGACTTTAAAATAAAATAATTTAATTTTTCATATAATATTAATATCTAAATATTAACAAATAAAATTACTAAACATAATATAAATAATTTTTAGCAATATATAAAACTAGTTATATTTTTTATTATTTAGTATTATGTTCTTCAATTTTATACATTCTTAATGAAACGCATTAAAACCATTTCAATACGTAACTCAATTCATTTAATGAATCATATTGATAGTTTAGATGCTATGTTCTGATGTCCAACAATGTTCAATTCATAATAAAATATTAATGATTATTTAATATTTGACAACACACTTTATCACATAAATTATATTTATGGTTTTTTTCTAAAGTCTGTTAAATAATACTATGTTTATACTGAATACAGACCCAATCTGATTAAAAAGTAAAAACAATTAATTTTCGTATAATTAAGTAGCAATTATATAAATAAAATCGGATAGTTAATAAACAAACAACTGCCAACATAATACCCAAAATAATTTTATACAAAAATTAAACACAATAATATTTTTTATGTTTATAAACACAACACTAGTTATATTAATATTAATAAAGTCTAGCGTTTATATACTAATTTGGTATAAGCTATAAGTATACTCAATGCAATTTTTATGTTTTTCTTTTATTAGCCAACTAATATTATAATTTACTACTTTCAAAGTTATTTTCATATTGCAATAATAATATTTGTTAAGATAACGAAATATAAATAAAATTGAATAGTAAAGGGTTAAACAATAAATAAGGAGAGTACTTTAGATAATATAGAATATTCAAAAATTCATACAAATGTAAATAATTTATTACTTCACTAAAAATTAAAATGCATTTTGTTTGATAAATCCTTATGTAATATTTTTCAATAGTACGCATCAATATTAAAATTATGTAGCTCCATATTCAATAATTTCGAATACATAATCTTTTTAATTACTTTAGATCTAAGTAATCAGATAGTCTACTGTATTTGTATTTTGTTGAAATACTTCTGCACATGAATAAAGTTTTATAACAAAAGACCTGTTTACATTCTTCAATTAAATTTGGATAAATATTAGATGATACATTACCTAGCTATAAGAAATAAGCACTTTTGATTTAAAAAAATGTATAAGGCTATTGTACAAATTTAAATATATAAATACTATATTTATTATTTATAAAGTTCAATAGCATATAGTCATAAAATCTATTAAAATAACTATAATTTATTTGCAGTCTACTATATTATTGTAAATTATTGACTAAACATTTATACGGAGTACAAATTCTACAATATCGTTAATCGGAAACAATTGATCGGTTCAAAAAAAAAAAAAAAACATGAGAATATGTATTACATATAAAATATTCGATTAAAAAGACATTAGATCATATATAAATTAATATAAAAGTACTGTGATATAATTATTAGTTCTCTAGTATCAATATTATTTTATATAATTAGGCATTAGTGTAATAGGTTATTTTTACACAAGTGCAGTGTTATAATATAGGTAATAATAACTATAATACACTTTAGGAATAAATAATGCCATAACGCGTGGAAAGGCATATTATTTACGTGAATATAATAAAATAAATATAAATTTTGTTTATTATAAATGTCGATAAATCATTGTAATAATTTGTAACTGTCAGTGTAAAAAATACTAAAAATAAGGAACATCGATTCACGTTGTATAAAAAAAAAAATAATAATATTAGCTTGATAAATACAAAAACTAGTAGATTGATAGATATAGGTAGGTATGTTTCGTAGTTCGTTTATATGTAAATAAAATAATATATGTTATATGTTTTCGTATTCTTATTATATTTATTATTTATACAGAGTTGAGCATGAAATCTAAACATTTAGTTTTAGGATTTTAAATTCTAAAATCCCTTTTTAAAAGATTTTTCTCAACTCTTCATTGGGGTAAATAATTTATGTTAAAAAATATTCAATTTATCTTTTGTATACTATTTCACAAAGTCATAATATTATGCTCTCGAGTAATTAAATTATTATGTATCTACTACAAAAACTTAACAGCTTACTCAATCTACCACCACAAATTGACATTCTTGAGCATCCTCATTTACTTTTTAAGTCTAGAATTCCCATATAGGTAGCGTGAAAAATTATAAAAAGAGAGCATAAAATGTCTGTGAAAGAGACGATGAGATCTAGTAGAAACTCGTAATCGTGACCTGATTAACGAACTGTTCATGAATTTACAAGAGCCTAGTGAAAAACACTCAATCGCACCTACTTCATAATTAGGGCATGATCAGTTCAAGATGCAGACGATCACGTGCGTAATGGAATCGTATTAATGACTTGAAGAACATATTAAGGGTTTGTGAACTTATTATTTGATTTATAATAATTATTATTATTTATTTTATTATCGCCACTTTCGTATATACAAATAATATATAATTTATCTATTTTATTTGTTTGTTTATATTTATTTATAATAATAATTAAAATATACTTTTACCTATGTTACTTTTTATACCGAATTGCCATAATACTTATGAGTTATAATTATAAATAAGCGCGTATATGTTTACAGATAATTGGTACCACATGCAAAAAATATTGAATAAATAACAAGTAGATTTTCTATAATCAAAACAAGATGCATGTGGTGTTATACTTATACAACAAGGGAAACGAAAAATAAATGTAAGTGCTTTATGCAATAATATTTTAAGGAAAAAATATTTGGATAGATACATATCTTATAAATGTTTGTTAAATGCATTTTTGTTTATTTAGGAAGATTTAAAAACGTCTGTATTTTGGATATCCTAGGGGGGGGGGAGCCAAAATGATGATAGTGGGAACAAGTGCCCAATTCCTCCCCCCACGAATTACGACACTAATAATTTTTATATTTATTTATAGTTTATATATGGCGAAACGGCGTACAACACAGTATAATTTACAGTACCCGTACTTTAAAATACAATATATATGTAGGTACCTAAATACAGTATTATTTATTATAATAATAACGTGCACGCAGAGTCATCGGCCTTATACTGACGCATAATATGTGCTGCAGTTGCCGCGGCATCATCGATATGGGTACACAACCTTACACCGCATACATATATTATGTAAATCCAAGAGACTTTATCGGCCGACGAGCCGCGAGACGGCTTTGTCGAAAACGGTATGCGCGCGATATCTCGAACATCTCGATAGACGGAAAATGCGTTATTAGGTATTATCATGATAATATGTAATGCAGCCGCGGGAATAAAATCAATTTCACGCGTAGCCGCATAATAATATTACGATGCAGCTATACATTGCAGTCTGACGAGTGCGCGGAAAAAATTGCAGCTGAAAAAAAAAGTCAAAACCGAGTCTATCGCACTCGTGGTTTTGAAATTTGGTGCATATACGGGCAAATCATCTTATACACTCGAGACCATTTTTTATAAAATTTGCATTTTAAAAACAATATGTACCTACATAGTATAGATATGTATATAGATAAACGATAATTTATATTATTTGTGATAACGCAAAAACCGTTAATATATAATATACTCACGACGAATAAATAATAATGATATATTATTTGCGGCGGCGACGATTTATTTTACCGCGTTCGATGACAGCACAGCACTCGCTGTTTATTTCGGATTTTCTGTTTTCCTATCGTTGACGCGACGGCCGCGCGCGCGACGACCACGACACTTGTTGATGTCTGAAACGGCGAACGAGCGCGCGAAACACGGGTCCAACGTAAACGGTACGCGGTGGCCGCGGAGAGCACGAGCAATGTGTAAACGGCTGGGGGACGTCCCTCCGGCCGGTCGCGATACTCACGTCTACTACGGCCACGGCGCCGCCGTCGTGCTCCCAGGGAAAATCGGCAGCCGCCGCCGACGCCGACGCCGACGCCACCGTCGCGGTTGCCTTGTGCAATATAATATTATGTGTGCCGCGCACCGCAACGAGACACGCGCCGACACGACGACGGCCATCGCAGTCACCGTTTTGGCGAATTATTATAATATTATACCTACACGCATATAGCTCACACGTGTAACCCGTTACCGAGCACCTGGTAGAGGGCAAGGTAAGCGACGGTAGTGTAATTACGAGTACACTATACTCAGAGCGACGCCGAGTTTGGTTAAGAAAAATCGTTTCGAGTGTAACTCGTCGCCGTGTACTGATTGACCAATTATACTCGACGACAGCCCATGTCGTCGCGGGTCCGCAGACCAAACCGGAATACAAAACGATAATATTATAGCGTTGTTGTGAGGTCTGTATTTGTCATAACACCGAAAGGCTCAACTCGGGTTGCAGTATTACAAAAATTAAAATCGTGGCAGCGGGTTATTCGCCGACAGCCTACCGCACAATTAGCGGTACCGTCATAATTACGTGTTGACGCTGGGACAGCGCACCCGTTTCGTTTATATTATTTTATACTGTACTATACTATTAAATATTATGTATAATAATCTTTTGCTAAAATAAATTTTAATTATTTATGTATCGCGGATGACACGGCAATACCGCAGCGCAACGAACATTATTTCATAAATCTACATTTTTTAATCACTCTTTAGAAATCCATATAATATTCTAGATACTTTATATTCTTCGTAATGACCAAAGAATATATTAATATGATAATATTTCAAATTTTCGTAATTTTTTAACATTTTGACAAATAACCCAGAACCCAAATTTTCCCGGAGACCTCGACCAATGAATTCCTTTTACCAAAAATAAAAGACATATATAGTTACGGCGTTTTGACGATATCTGCGGGCACGTTTTAGAGAAAAGAATAACAGACTCACGCGTACGCCAGTAATTAGTATACAATTAGTGTAGGATTATGGTTTAAGAAATGTAATCGATAGCGATAAATATATTGTATTCTTTACTTAACCTTTGCGCAGGCAAAATACGTCGAGTACATAATAATTGGTATTATGTGCGTTGCCATTACACGCAGTGTACCGGTCGAAGTAAAATCATATAATTTATACTAACAATAAGTATATATATATAATATTACATAGGGACGAAGTCGCTGTCGACACGTATTATGTAGGTAAGTCCGTCATAATAATTCTGCGGTGACAATAAGCCGCGGTATCCGCGCTGGCCGTCATCAGCCGCGAGTCGGACATCCTCAAATCGACGAGTACAGAGGACGTCTGACAAAGCTCGTCGCTCTTATGGGGCTTAAATATAATATTTTGATTATGGCGCGCGTGGACGTGGTGGAGCATTGTGGAGAACGGGTGCGCCCGTGCCACGGCATTATTATTATTTTTCTCTCCCATCACCGTGCCTGTCTCGTTATCTTTCGTCTATACACCGTCCGTAATTAGAAGTATCGAGCGGACTCATTGTACTGCCTCCGCCAACACACCGTTACCCTCCGCCGCAAAACCCCTGCAAAGCACCCCCTCCCCACCACCGACAATCGCGCGACCAGGCCGACCGCCACCCCGCCGACCAACCGTTTTGGACGAGGCACATCACGCTTGTCGGACACACCGCGATCGTAAAGTGTCCAACAGGCTTCGCCGCCGCAACCCCCCCCCCCCCAACCGTTTTATTTACCGCGCATAATGCACAATATTATTATTACTATTATTATTATTATTATATTATCGGTGAGTGCACCGCCGCCCTCTCACCTCCTTCGAACGGCGCCCGCAAATCCCAAGCACAACTTGATTAGGTACATTAGAGCGCGACAGTATAATTTAGTAATATACATTAATATATACCTGCAACAATGATTGTATTATTATCACTTACCTATACGTGATCGTAATTCGCCCATACGACGAGTGTGAAACACTATTGTTGTTGTTGCTGTTTTTGTTGTCGTCTGTGGGTACAACCCGTACAAGGAAATAATACCACATAATAATATACGCAATGTTATTACTAGGTATCCAAAACAACACCATGGCCAGACCGTTTATATATTACTCATCGTAACACTTTGTAATGAGCGGTACCACCCCTCTCGCCGAAAAATTACTCGTCTCTTTTCTCCGAAAAAAAAAACAATTACGTTCATTTCACCCTTGGTTTCACTCTCGAAATGTTGGAAAGCACTATTTTCCAAATTTATACATGTTTTAGATTTCAGTTCAATTATATATATATTATATATTATTATATAATATAAACAAAAACGAAAAACTTTAAAAAAAAATGTCCATACAAAACTATTAAAACAATTTTATTAAAATAAATTGTATATTATATTTATAATATTATGTATTTATAATATATACCCACGTTTACGAGATGAGAATTCAATGATTTTTCCCCCGAATCGTACTGAAAAGTCTATCTGCTGCCCGCGTCATTTTCTTGTGATGCTAAAGCAAAATTAATGGATTTAAAACTAAATTTAATTACAGTCTAATAAAACAACGTTTACGTTTTTAGCATAATAATTGTACATTTCATTCACCTCGCTGCTGCGTTTTATCATTTCGTTCAATTTTTTTTTTAATGTTTTATTACTAAATGGTCTAAATGAAAATAATACAGTTTCATTTTATTCGTACTAATATAGGTAGTAGGTACTACCATACTTTACTAAAATTCTTAAATTTACTGGCAATCGATTCAAGTTGAAAGTAATAATTGATGACTAATTACAATGGTATTTCAAATGATTCATTGAAACTCAGATCACAGGAATAATATATTTATTAAATTGAAATTCAGTATAAAATAATTAAATCAATTTTTCTGAAAAATTTATAATCGTAATTTGTTTCATTTTATTAAAATAACCTTTCCCATAACTAGAATAGAGTCTTCCAAAGGAATTTCTTAATCAAGTTTAACCTACATTTCGTAAGATGTGATGGTACTCCTAATGCACGAGATGGTAATTACACTTTGAAATTATTACATTTCACAGTTGATTCTTATTTTCTTATTTCATAAAACTGGAGAATTCAATCAGCTGTGTAGTATATTTCAAGTGTACATCATTATAGAGACATAGAGTAGATCACTGTATGTAATAAATATGTCGAGTTTATATTTAATGATAAATTATGGGTATCATGGAAAATGATTCTAAAGAATTAATAAAGTATATATTAATAATAATGCGTTTTAAATAAAGTTTAATTTAAAAACAATTTATTAATTTCTCATCTAGTAATAATAATTGTAAAATAGCTTACATAATTCACATTTCCGTAATAATTTATAATAATATTATTGGTGTTCATTAAATATTATTGGAAGGTTCAATCAATTTTAGTATTTTGTATTGTACTAATCCCTTAGGCTTTGGTGTATTTATATAGTGTACACTGCAAAATGCATATGGCTACAATAAAATAACTATACCAACATGTTTGTGTCAATTTTAATTAAATAAACAATAATATTTCTTTATAAATATATTATGAATATTAATAATATGGTATACATATTGGTATACATAACCTATTAAACATATCACGTTTTTGTATATATACAAACTGGGCTCCAAAATTTTATTTACATGTATTAGGATTGTAAAAAATAGTTAAATAAAATAAATTTCATTTAATTCAAGTTTGTTCCGACTAGAAAAAATAATTTAATGACGATAACAATAACCACTTTACGATTGTGATAGAATATTATTGTTTTTTTTTATATACAGTCCTATATTGACTGTTGTTATTACTATAGAACATGTTCTATGTTATTACTTAAGCCACACTGACTACATGAAAGGCAATAAAAATTAATGAAAAATAATACAAATATTGAAAAAATACCCGTAAAACCCATTTATAAATAACTGAATGATTGCTTTTGTTCAAACATCAATAATGCAAATTGTTATTTTTTTTAAATAATTGAGTTTAATCGGCTTAATATTTTGTAATATTATATGAAGTAACTATAGCCAGTATAATATGTGTATCTATATAATATTTATAATTGATATTCTAGTAAAACACTATTAACCATCTATTATTAATAATAATATTCGAATTAGCATATACTATATTATACTATATTTATGTTTGAATATTGAATTACGCTTATTTTTTATGTGTTAATTTAAAGTTATTTTTTTCTAAAATTATTCCTTAAAGAAATAAATCTTTCATACATAATATATAGTTACCAACCTAAGTAAAATTTAAATTTTAACGTATACATATAAAAGTTTTTTATAATAAATGTTGTTCTACCTTTACTGTAATAACTTTTTAACATTTTACATTGTTATTTTATCTCAACGAGTAAAAAATCTCATTGGGTTATAAAATTGATTATAATCATCATTTAATATATGATTAATAAAATCAATTAATATTAATATTGTATGTAGTAAAAAAATACGAAAAACAAATTCTTATTTGTCTAACCATCAATAAATATAAAAATAATTACTATATTTTTAGGCATTAATAATATTGCTAGAAATATATTTATTAAGTACTTGTATTATAAAATATCAATACACATGACTACATGAGTATTATATAGACATTAAGATTTGGAATATTAGGTGTTTTATACTTATATATTTTTTAAACCAAACCAAACAATAAAGATACATACATTTGCACTGAGTTGAAAAACCTAGTGATGAATTTAAATCTATTTTCATAATATTTAAATCCATCAAACTTCATCGGGGCAGCGAGCATTGCGATTTTGACTTAATTTTTGGTTGTTCTCTGTGATTTATTCTATTGTTTGCATCTATACCCAATACCTATTATAATATTAATCATATAAATTGCATTCATTATTTCTATACTTAAATATATTCTATAATTATTGTAAAACTATAATAATTTAAATGAAATTAATTTAAACTATCATTTACACATCGTGTTTCATTATCTTTATGGTCTATTAGCCATAAATTGTGCCCATAAATACACTAAAGCACATCAAAGCAAAATATATTTTTTCAATTATTTACTAATCATTTAAGAATCAAAATTTTATACCATTAGTTTTTGCTTTGCTTCCTCACAAAATAGCCATATATTTTTATTATTTTATTATTTTATGGGAGTAACATATCTTTTGTAAATTTTTAGAAGTTTACCATTCCCCAATTTATGACATATTATTTTATTTTTAAGAACTAATTAATTGTTTTGTGATATAAACGAAAAACTTAATCAGGAAGTGTAGATTAATTAAATCCTGGCTCCTGGCCAGGCATTCTGGCATCATGACTATTTTGTGTTTGGAAATAATTGTAAAAAAAATCCTTTATTCATTTTTGATTATTTTTTTAGTTTTATCATCATTCAAAGAATCCGCTCCGTAAGTAGTTTGAATAAATTTCAGCGTCGTTGAAAATTATATGGGTATTATAAGAATTATTTATCTCTTTATCTCCTTATAGTAAATAAAGGTATTGAATTTATTAATCTTTTTAAACGAACGAAATGGAAGTTTTAGATTAAAGATTAAGTCCTTTTTTGGTTATGTAAGCTTAACTGTATACCAAAACAACTTTTAATATTTCAAATATGTGTGTTAATTCTAGGATATACCTATTACTTATATATTAATTAATATTATACAATATACGATATGAAATTTGCAATACTTAAATTATAATATATTTTATTTTTATCAGAAATGGTTTTTTTTTGTGAATTAATTGTTTAACTTAATATACGAGTAATATAACATTTATATGGTTGTCAGTTATTAACTATCAGTAAATAATTGTAAGTCATAATTCTCAATTATATTAAGTTAGCTAAGTTAGTAAGTAATATTATTTCTAATTATCGTTCTACATTATAATAAAATATAATTTATAGATGTAAATTTATTTAGTTTAAAATATACATTTCTAATATTTCTTCCTCAGAGGTAGATAATAATTTAGTTTTAAACTTTAGTTTATTTTAAATATAATTATTTTATAAGCTATTGCCATTCATAAATATTTTTCATAATATGATGATAAAACGTTGTTTATAGGAACGATCTAGATTATTAATTTTGTTTATTAAAATAAAACAAATAAAGATATAATGTATTTTAAAAAGGTGCTATATTCTTTTAAATAATAATAATAATATTATAATATACCTTATTGTCAAGTTTAAAACTCATGTAGAAGCATAATATGAGTTTATTTAGTTCAAAATTGTTAAGTAATATTAGTGTATTTTGAAACTATGTAACAGATCAAGTTAAGTTTAGTTAGCTCAGAGGGCTTTAACTATGATGGCCCCCTCCCCTCCAAATTGAATACTTAAATTTTTATTTAACTGTTAGGTAATTTGACATAAGTCATTTTATAAATAGAAAATAATGAAATGTACGGGATGCAAACATTTTTTTTTTTAAATTTAAAAAGTATATATTACCATATCCTTAAATGACTGAAAAATAGAGGAAATTACATGTTCTATGTAATTATTTTCCTAAGCGAAAACAATTATTATATGACGTCTACAACTCTGTGCGCTTGTTGTAATGTGAGTGATCTGCACTAAATTCAAATTAATTATTAGGGAGAAGGGAATTTTCGCATATGGTCGATAAAATTCATTTTGGGAGACGTCTTTACACAATTTTAGGAAAAAACAATAATTTACGTGTAGGTTAAAAAAATGCAAATTCGGGTATAATTAATTTATCTTGGGGACTAGAATAGTAGTAGTAGAAAAGTATTGGAAAGTAAAGAAGTCTGAATATGACATTAAATATATGTATATTATGTGAGAATGTGAGATGAATAATACATAATTGCTTTTTAGGTAGGTAGGTATCTGCCATCTGGCAATTACCCTATGTTGATATATTATAATGGAAAAATAATGATACTATAAGAACACAAATAAATGTTAATGTGATTAAAATTGATAATGTTAATTTTAATTAATAAGTAACAACAGTTCATAATTATTAGTTAACTCTCTTTTGTACATTACTAACCATATAGGTTACACTACCACTATCACAATATCCTTAATTACTTATTACTAAACAGAATTATATAAACATTTACTCAATCACTAAGATACTTTTATTTACAAGATTTCTATTAACATCAGTTCAGTCAGTCATCCTCGTAAATTTTTAAAATGGAATGTCTAAGCAATATTCTTACCATTCTTACCATGTAATTATTTTTTTTTTAATAAACCTTTATTCGAATCTTTGAAATAATATCCATAAAAAGATATTCTCTCATGCCAAATCCTACTATTTATTGCATATCAAATTTTCTCATTTTATATACCTATAAATTATATGAATATAGAATATAGATCCTATATTTTTAATTTTTGTAATAAAAAAAATTACAAATCAATAAATATTATGATAATTAAATTTCAAAACAAGTTTCCGCCTCTAAGCATTTAAACCTCTCAATTACAAATCATCTCATTAAAAACATGTTTTCAACTTTTACAGCTAAGTCGCGATAACATAAAAACCTTCATACCTCGATTTTTTTTTTCTTGCCACTTGAAGTATTTATAAGTTGTATTTGAGGTTTATAACTTGAAACATTTTTAAATCGAATTTATATGTATTCCCCTTGAGATTCATGTTATTGAGACTCGACCGTGTACCTGACAAACTTCTTCGCAAGCTTAAATGTTATTGGAATTGTGATTTACTATTGTGTTTGGAGGTGCCACCACTTACTAATGTTATACTAGATTTTTATATCCTAATTATCAAGTGGAAAGAATGAATATAAGTACAGATTATTTAAATTTTAATACAAAATAAGTAATAATTTTAAGCCAAGTTATAATTTAAAGGTTTACCTAATAGATTTCCAGTACCAAAAATTATAACTTTAAAGTTCAAATTATAACAAAATTACACTAAAATTTGCAAATTATTTCAAGTTGAAACTTTTCAATTTTAAAATTAATATTTAATATTATAGAAAATTATAATTTTAGTAAAAATTGAATAATTCAAATTTCTATGGTTAATATTTTTTTTTTAGATAACAAAAAATAAACGAAAATTATTTGAGGATAAATCGGTATTTTGCATGTAAATATCCAATGCCATTAAAGTTTAATCTTGAATCATTTAAAAAGTAATAAAAATTCAAAAGACTTTATGCTAAACTTATTTTTAATACCATTTCAAAAAACTTAAGAAGAACCTTGTATTACATTTTCAAGTCTAATATATTTAAATTAAAAATTGTATTAATTTTTAATTACAAAATAATTAACTCATTTTCGTGAATTTGATAGATTTTGTAAACATTTAAATTAAAATGCTTAATAAATTAAATTGTGACTATGTTCGTAATCTTTAAATTTTCAAGCATTTTTACTCAAAAACAAAAATTTTATCATTCAAAAATCGAAAATAAATAAACTAATTATATAATTCGAAAATTTAAATTATTTGTAAATAGTACCAAAATAATCTAAGTACTTTGAACAGTTTGAACTTTATATTGTGTCTAAGAAAATTTGACAAAAAAAATAATGATAATCAATATTGTCAAAAACTGGTTTTGATGAAAAATTCCCGTATATCTGTGTATTAGTTTTTCCTTCGATTATTTTTAAAAATTACCATATAGAACCATTTTAACTACCAGCAACTATCTTTAAAATTGAAGATGAATGTGATGTCAGAAAAAAATGAAAATAGTCACATATTATTGTAAAACCAATATATTTATCGCTCTACTTAGAATCTAAAATACGTAATTTTATTGATTAATAATTGTATAAAATATTTGTTCTAAATTTATTTAGTGCATTGGCCTGTTATTAAAGTTGTAATATATATATATTTTTTTTATGCTTTGAGTGATGTCGCTTAAGTTAACCGTTCGACGGTTCCTTTGTTGCACAAGGGCTATTGTAGTAAGCTTTTTTAAATAAAATAAAAACACTTTTAGTAATATATTGAAGTAATATAAAAATCATATCAAAATAATAGTCAGTAAAAGTTAATTATTTTTAGTTTATTTAATTATATAATATGAAATAAATATAAAAAAATATATTTAAATTTAAAATAATATTCAATTAAAGTTAATAGTATTTAAGTTTTTAATATAATTATATAAATATAGTATATACTCAACAAATATAAATAATTTATGTAAGAATAACTATTTTGAAAATGTTATTAACATTTTAAAGTGTCTTATCCTTATTTTATTATATTAATATAATATATATTTCGCATACTATAAATGTAGAATCAATATAATTATACTACCTATAAGTACATCTAAAACCTGATAATTTTTAATTAAGTTATGTATAAATTCTATACCTTCACCACAAAAATTAGATAGTTCAATGTATACTATATATACCTATACTCATAATATACATAAGTATAATATAATTTAATTTAAGTTAAACTTTCTTTTAATGGAATAATTTTATATTCTCGTGCAGCTTATATTCAAAAGCTTATTATTTCATGTCAAAATTATTTAAAGAAATAAAATTAAAATCAACAAAACTACAGTAATTGTAAGTTATACAATATTTATTATGAATTTAAATAACTTTTTTTATATAAATTTATTTAGAACTTTATAAGGCGTGTTTGTTTATTTCTTTATTTACTTTGAATTTCATTATTTCATAATATTCACCCTATTTATTACAAATCAATTTGTATATATAATTTTAATAAATTAAAGAAATCGAATGTTGTATATTAATTTATAATCAAATATTATATTAATAAATAAAATTAATGTTTTTAATAAATCCTATGATTTAAATTGTTTAATTTAATATAAATCAAACTTGCAATATTTAATTATATTTGAATGATTAAAATACAATTATCGATTTATTGTTTAATTTGTTGATAAAATATAAATATTCCTGTAGAAACTAAATAAGACTTATTTTATAAGTAATACTAACAACTAATAAAAAAATAATAATATCAAAATCGGATGATGTTATTAACATTGTAATTATGGCTTGTATTACCAGTTATATTCTTAATACTTACACTTACGTATGATTAACCAACACAGATTGAGTAATATGATAATAAATCTTTTATTACTATTATTATATACTTGTTAATTAATATTTAAATATAATGTACTAAATATTGTACTACTTACTTACACTGTGTACAAACATATTAAATGTGTAAAAAAGCAGTCATAAAAATATTTTGATTAAAGAGTGTCTGAGTACTTTTGACAAAGTTATGTATAGGTTTTCGATTGTAACAATTTTAAACGAATAAAAAAGAAAATATAGAAGTTACTTTAGATCAAACACTATAGTTTAGACTTTTAGAGTGAAAATCTAAAGGGGCTGTTATTAAAAACGTTGTAATTACACAAATATTAATTTTCTTATACATTTTTAATTATAAAATAATCAAAAATTATTATTTTTCGAACTGTATTTATTAATTGATTTATTTAATATTTAAGTTTATTTTTACTAAAAAAATACAATAAAACTTATAATTGAAATAAAGTGTCGAGGTATTTTATATTTTTATTAAATAAATATAACACATTATATTGTATATTTATTGCATTTCATATTATTTTATATTATGTAAAAAATAATCAGTCTCGGTATTTTTCGCGTCGAGTAACTTTAAAGCCTTTTTTTTATCTATACGGTGCCGGACTGCTCTCCCAAAAAACTCCTATAAGAGCTTTCAGATTTAATACTACTGCAAGTTTTAACTTTTTAGCACTCACAACCAATATTTATTTTACATATCATAATACTTAGCATCTACCCTGTCCACGTGAGTAGTGCTGACACGTTATTGATGAATTTATGAAAGACGCAATAAAAAAAAAACCCACACATTATTGCAAAATCAATACAATCGTTGCTCAAAATCAAAATAAAAAAAATGTATAAATTAACGAATTTTTAATTATTATCTTGCGTCTTAAACACGACACACAAGTACACAACACACCACACATAAAATAAAGTTCTAATAAATACTAAAAATGTATTTTTATTATTTTTATCAGTATAAATAATCGGTTCTCAGTAAGATAATAGATAAAACAGTTTTGCCCCAGTTGTTAATCTTAATCGTTGGCTTTTCTACAGTTGCATAATACATTACTTCGATAAAAAATTTTTTTTTTTAAATTATGGATGGTAAATATATATAATCTAGGTACTAGGCACTAACTCTGAGGTAGATATAAACCACGAATTAAATTACATTTAATATATTTTAATTCGTGGTACAAACATTATTTTATTTACCTACATATAATAATTGTTGACTTTATTTTTAAAGGGTTTTGATATGAATGAACACGGCTTTAGTTCGTTATTATGAATTAACTAGCTTATGAATTTACAGTCTTAAACGCTTTGGCCTGTGGCCGGTGAGTACGATAAACAATAACTAATAACGAAATTGTATTTCGCAGTAATTACCTAAAGACTGAAAGAATTTTACAAATCCTTTATCCTTAATAAAGAATAACTTGAGTTGTGATACATTGAAGTTCTTAGAAGGCAAGTATTAAAAATTTTAGTTAATTTAACTAAGACGGTTTAACAACACTACCCTATAACCGAAAACCTTGAACACAAAGAGCCACATATGTGTTGCGGGCCGCAAACGTCACGTATCTACGTATCGTATACAATAAATGTTTAAAAATAAATAAATAAATATTCTATGCTCAAAAATATTAGGTACTCATATTTTGTATTGTATCCTTATTTCATTCAATTTCCTAGGTCGTGGGTCGATGTGATATTAAATGAACCTTCTGTGAGAAATCTAAGTAAACTCGTAAAATATTTTCGAGCAAAAAGTTTTAAGTACACGTTTCTCTTTATCTTCGTGTACATTTTATGGCTATTTCGTGACAATAGTCATTTTTTATGAGATATCCTTTTTTTCTAATTGGATAAATAAAACTTAAATTGGTTTATTATATAACAATGAAAAGAAATTATCTAACAAAAACTCAATTTTAAATGGAAAAGATGTAGGGGCAGTAGAATCTAAAAAAAGATTGAAACCGCTTAAAAAAATAGTATTAATGTGAAATAAAGTTTGTTTAAGGTATGTGCTTTAAAAAATTGAAATGATAATTAACAACAACTATAAACTAAAAGATTTATTGGTGAATCCGTTTTTAATATAATACATTTTTATAAATCTTAAAAAAGAATTTTATGATTTATACTTTCATACGTAAAATAGTAAATATATTTAATGTAAACACAAAGAAATAAAGAAAAAAACAGTAATATTTACAAAGAATAATTGATTGACAAAATACGTATTCACAGTTGATATAAAGTTGATATAAGGTGTGTTAACAATATAGTTTGACTAAATTAGAGTTTGTTAATGAGGTTGCAGTTGGTGATGAATTTAATGATATTTGAAGTTTGTCTTTTGTCAAGGATTTCCTTAGAAATTTATTATTGAAATGTATTTTCTGGTTTGTAACATTGGTCACAGGTGATACCTGTGCAATTTTAGATCGGAATATTTATAGACACGTAAAAGTTTTGATTTTGTTGCTGAATCATATAGATTTTGAATACTTTAATCAGTTATATACCTATACAATATACAAATATTAGAGAATAAAAAACATAGGTGTTTTACGTTTGATTAGTGACAATACTGAATTTTGATATACCTCTATATAGAAGGAAAGGTAAAAGAACAGCCTATTCTATTGGTAAGTGAAATTATATTGTGATATTATACTATGGGGAACCTAAATCAATCATTTGTCGAAAAGTATACCTATTACCTTAGGTGGCTATTGAATTTGATACTTATATATTGTTAATGATTATATTGTGGATATTCTGTTATTGAAGTTTGAATAGTGAATAGTATGTACTGTGTATACCTTCATTTAATTTGAAGTGTCATTTAATGTCAGTTAAACCATAACTAATAAAGTTTAAAATCTATATAAATCATGAAATTACCATATTAATAATAATAATAATAATAATGCATATTTCTATTATTATGAAACCAATAACTATCCTTACCTTCATTCATTTAGAAGTAAGTCCTCTTTTTAACAATACAAATAATACAATGCGGGTCTGGACAAAATGTATTTTAAAAATCTTATTTTCTAGGTTTTTTTGTTGATTACTTTTATAGTTTTATACGTTGTTTGAATGTTTGTCCAAAACTATAAGAAGGTCAGATTTCTGCCATAAGTTTTCATTAAAAAGTTTCTTAAAAAAAATCAAAGCATTTCTTTAGTATTATTACAGTAGTTAAAAGTTACAAAACGTGATCTATTTAACGTGGTATACTTTTATTATTGATCAATTGTTGTATTTAAAAAAACGTTAAGTCAATATTAACAAATTGTAATTCAGTTCATCTTTTTTACTTGTATAGTTGACTAGTTGAGTACTTATATTTTTTATTTTTTAAAAAAAATAACCAAAACAATGTACTTCGTTACATAAATTGCTTGATAGTTGGTAAGGGTGTTTTGAATTTATTTTTAATCTTTATGATTATTTTTAAATTTTTGATTAAAATGTTTAATGAATAATAAAAATCGCTAAATAATTTAACATTTCAATTTCCGGTAAATACGTAACATATTATAATCATATTGGTAATTATTTTATCCCTCATACTATTCATGTTAAAATGTGTACATATTCCATCGTATTTTCTCATTATGCTATATAAGCATCTCAATTTTCTAAAAAAAAAAGATTCGCTATAATACACCCCGACTGTAATTCGATTGCACCTGTTTTTTACCTATAAAAATAGAAAGGAAAATTATTAAAAGAACCAACACCTAGGTATATTTCATAAAACGCAAACGTGTTGCAGAAATATAGCCCATTGTTAAAGATAAAATTGCAGCTGATTAAATTAAATTTCCACTTATAGGTTACGTTATCACAATATCCATATGAATATCACAAAGAGATCTTTAAATTATTTTGAATTAATATATTTTTAAATATCGCAACCGTAAATTATGGTCCATAATGTTATAATCGTATTAAGCATGTTTTAGTATAAATTGATTAATTTAACATTGAAATACTGAAAATGTTAAAATATTTTGTCTGTGATTAAATTAGCACACAATATGTAATGAAGCTTTTAAAATTAATTTATAAAAATTTGGTTCAGAATCCAGCAATCAAAATATTATACATACACGTATAAAATAAAATTTAAAAAAATAATACAATTAAGTAAAACAAATAAATTGTTCTTCAGTAACAAAAAAATAACTAGAATTGAAATAGATTATAGAATATTGTATTCATACTGAAAATACTATAATGTATTCATTTTGAATTATAACAAGTTACAACTAACAATAGTAACTTATGTGTTTAAAAGTTTTGCATTTGAAAATTAAATTTATAGTATACTTCTAAACCGCTATCTTAATGGATTCCAACGTAAATATCTTTATACTCGAGTTTATAGTTTATTTATCAAATACCGAGTCATAATCATAATATTTTATGGAACCATCCTAGTATTAAGCAAGTTTATAAATTATTATTACTTTGAATTTAAACTAAACTAGTTTTAATCGTTGCTAAATTGAAGTTTAATTTGTATCAGACTTTGTATTAAATATATTATGCGGCTAATAATCATTAACAAATTCCTATCGCTTTGTTTTATAAGAAAATTTAAGAATAATAATTTACCTAACTACAATATTATCTATTTGTCCTCTCGTTTTCCGTTAGTTCATTCATCTTGTATTTCAATCGTGCATTTTATATTTTATAAGCTGTTCAACCCTAATTTAAGAAACTATTATCATCTATTAACAAGTCATTTTCAATACATTTTTTTTTTTTGTTAACATTAAATATATCAACATTTATAAAATCGTGACATTTTGTGACATGTCAGGTAGTTACGATTATACAATGAATAATGCAATTATTTACGTAGGACATTATAATATAGTGGTAAATATTTGTAATTTGTAAATTCCTTGATGTATACGTAAAAGCTTCTAAATACCTCGTAAAATGATTCATTACTTATGTCCTATAGAGTAAATGTGATTCACATTACAAGTGAAATTGATTGAAATACCAGTTAAGCGTTACTATTTGTGTTTTGACTGATCCCTAAATTTAAACCATGTATACCCAACGCAGTTAATGAATGATTTATATTAGAAAAGTTTAACTAACTTGTAAGTTTATATTTTCATTAACCTGACTTTAAGTTACCATTGAATATTAATATTTTGACGACATACATTTTTTGTTATAATATTATGTACATATTATGCTATTAGTATTATATATTATTTGCTACCGTCCACTCAACCAGATATTATAATGAATAATAAGTACAATTTAAAACATCAAATTCTTAAATATAATTATTCAATACACTTCTAAATTCGTTTTATGCAGCAGTTTTATTAAAGTAATAAATAATTATTAATTTTTCTGGTTTCTGGTATTTAAAATATCTGAGTACTCGCCAAATATGTATAATGGGTATATATAGATTACACAGTTTATAACTTTTTTGTATATCTATATTGCTATTATTCATAACCAAGACAAAAATAATTAAGTCTCACTCATCAAAGTAAAAAATCATAAACATTATTAATATCATAAAATAGTTTTAAAAAAGATATATTCAACTTTTTGTAAAAGTAACCATGGTATTATAAATGAAAGTAAAAATAATAATAATATCAAAAAGTATAAATTAAAATTTGGTTTATATTTATAGAAATATAGTATCCCTATAGTGTGATAATATTATAAAAATAAAAATGATGTAAATACATTTACCTTTCTATTATATATGTATATAGGTATGAGATTCTCAGTGGAACGATGAATATATTTTTTTAGAAAATCACTATATTTTGTATATAGGCACTAAAATCACTTGGTTTTCTCTGATGCACAACAAAGTTGTGTTTAAATAATAATTTAAATTGATTACCACAATAATTATCGTATTTGAAAAATTGTTTTGACCTCCTATGTAATTCCAGGTTATTGATTTTATGTTAATTTTTTGTTAAGTTTGAGAATAATTCTCTTACACTTTTATCGAGGATTGGAATCTGGTAGCAGTTATTATTTAATCGCTGAAGTTTTTTAGGATTTTGTTAATATTTAGTATTTTAGTAATTTTATAATAACTTCTTTTAATTGAATTATGTAGTGATATTAACGTTTTTAATTTATTAAATACAGTGTTAATTAATTTAGTTTTTATAAACAAACCTAAGTTACTATATGAAAAAAACTATTTTATTGTATTATATTTTAATTTAAAACCATTAAAAAGAATTAAAATCCTTGACAAAAAATAATTAAAATAAATATAGCTTAAAATAACTTTCATATTATAATTGTTATTTTTTTTTTGCAGATTTTGAATAGGCTTACATAGTGTTTAGAAAACAAGATATTTTCGATACGTGATACATTTTTTTGTAAAGTAAAAGGTCATTAGTTAAGTATAAAATAACCTTATAATACTATTACTTATAATATGCTATCTTAATGCTGAAATATAAAAATTAAAATCAGAAAAAATACCTATAATTGTTAAATATATTTTACTAATCTATTTAAATGAATATTTAAAGAATATATACATTCAACACAGGATCGAATGAATTCCTATTTGTACACAATATTTACAGTATTTAGATAAAAAAAAATGTTTATACAATTTTAAATAAGTGTACAACTTAAAATATAAGTTGCTGTAACTTTTAAACTATTTGCATTTATAAATTATTAAGTCTTTACTCCTTTTTTATCTTTTATACAATTTTTTACTATTATTATAGATTTTGGACATTATTTAGTTTTCTTGATAGTATAGGTAATTTTTATTTAGATATTCGATTTTATTTTTTTTTTTTATTATTATTATGATAAAACCCCTTTGCAACATTGCCGTTTAAAATTCATTGTTACATTTGTTGTAATAATGTTGTATACTTAATGTAACGAAATTATTTTTTTAAAGTATAATACAATACAGTATTAAATAAAAATAATAAATTTAATATAGCTCGTGTTAAATTGATGTATCCAATGAATTAAAATACAATATTACCATTGTAAGTTCCGAAACATACGACGACCTTGAATATTTGTTTGAATAGTATAACTCACAAATCTTTGTTTAAACAAAAATTGATTTTTTTTTTAATTTCTTACATCATTGAGTATTTTTCTTTAGCCACCTGGTGCGCTCTGTGCATACATACGCTATTCCACACTGCTCGTTGTGAGTTTGTACATTAGTCGCCTAGGCAGTGGATGTATCGATTCAACTTTAATTTTCATGACCCACGAATGTGGCACAAAACTATGTCGTACGCATTTGCTCTTGAGGAAATAGTCCAGCAAGATAATAACTACACAAACTATGACGGTGACGAATCGGAAGAAACAATGCGATGTCCGTACGTCGTACATGTCCATCGGAAGCAATTTAATTAACAAGCGAAACGCCGTAGAGTCCAAATTTTCCACATCGCCAAATTCATGCCGGTAGGTCCCTCTCTAGTTCTTTCTAGTCTGCACATTGTTTTTGTATTTTCCAAGTTCATATAAAGGCGACATCAATCTACGAGAAACATCAAACAATAATGATAAGCATCGATACATTTTAAATCATACTTAAAAATTGTGTTTTCTATTTTTTATTTAGCACAAAAAATGTTTGTGAAGATTATGATCCCATGACACCAGAAGACTCAATTGCTTCATGGTTAGATGTATGTATATACGCATTGAATACACTTAAAATGTTGTATATGATCGTTTAACAGTCAATTTTTTATAGGCGGAAGACAGTTATCAAGTTACCAATTTTCTGGATGAAACGCAACGCATACTTCACAATGAAGAAGACTTTTCTGATGCATGTCACGATCGACTACGTTCTGAATATGAACAATGGAAACGAATTCCACACTTAAGGTCTTTATTTCCCAAATTAATAATTTTTTATACAATAGTAATAATTTACGATATATTTACAAATGCGTCTAGCGTGTACCTACCTACTTTTATAATAACTTAAATATTATTGCTCAGCTATGACATGACATATATAACTTTTTTCGTACATAATATAATAAATTAATTCTATTTGTTTTACACCATACTGGAATATCGAATAAATAAATACTATTTTAATTATTATTTATGAATTAAATTTTTATGCTATAAAATAATAACCGTAGACCGCGGTTGTAAATTATTATTTACTACTAATACTGAGATTCAGAGTTTTCCCAACTGGTGTATTTGACAAGTATAGAGATAATAGTATATTATGTTTATTTGGCAAATATACGCGATTAGTTTATAAATCAAATTCTCCAATATCTAGAGTATAGCAAACTGAACTTTTCATGGAGCAGATAAACATTGGTATATTGGTGGAAAGGAAATATTTTTAGAATGTTAAAATATTTTCACATTGATTATGGTATTATTATATTACGTTATATTATGACTCCTAACCAATGTTACCTGAACCAAAAAAAATTACTGTTACATGTAATTAACTTAGCCTAAATGAAGCTAAATACATAACTATTTATTGATGTATTTTTAATAAATATACGATATTTTCATAAAAATAAATCCTATTGGTACCAACTTCGTTCACAAAAATTGCATTTAGTTTATATTATAGTTAATTCTGTATTAATTAATATGTTTATATGTAATTATTATTGTATATTTTATATTATGTACCATTATAAGATAATAATAAATTACGAAACAGATCCAAGACCCTTGTGTACATAAATAGCCTATGTATAATGCCTTGTATCATAATTTAGTTTTTAAATTTAAATAAAGTCAAGGGGATATACAAATAGTAAATTTTACTAAATTCGTGTTAAAAATGTATACTTTTATGCTCATATTCGTCCAATTATATTGATATACAAATCTTAATGCTTCAAATGAGTTAGAATGGTATAAGTTAAATATATTGGTAAATAAATACCTATAATTCAATATTATTTTTCAAGTAGGTACTATCATATTTTATAATTTTAGTAAAAATAGCAAAAATAATATACTAAATCGACAAGTAAAAAATAGTGATAACTAAAATAACGAAATAATAATAGCGAAGTCAAAAGCAAATATAATTTACCTACGAACTACAGTAAATACATTTAATTGGTGATAATAATATTAGGTTTACACAATTTAATAGGAAATAATAAAGTATAGATAGGTATAGTATAGTGTATGATAAACCCACGTCATAATCTGTGTACAATAACCGGTAAAATACGGTCAATTCTAATAATAACAAAAATAAAGCTAAGGAAGTACGCGCGCGTTGTTTATGTATGAGTGTGACAAGATTTCGAAAATATAATCCTTTGATTTTTAAAAAAAAACATTTCGCCTTTCGTAAATACAATCTTTGAGGACAACTTTTTTTTGAAATAAGTATAAACTATGTAAGATATTAAATAGTTTGAATCATGTAATCAAAAAATGCCTCCATGAATCTGGCCTATCCATGTGACCATGATGTATACCAGTTATTGTATTAAACCCGTAGAAAAAGTTAGTAAAAAAGTCATAGGATTAAAGCCTTAAAGCAAATTAATTGTTGAGGTAAGAAAGTCATTTTGCTCTACTTAAAAAATTGTATTATTTAATTTTAAAAACATAATTACCATTAAACATCTTCATGTATCATCTATATCTTACTATTAGATGTAAATAACTATGTTTATTTTATATGAAAATTAGACTTTTTTTCTTGTCTATTTTTATTTTCTCTATTTTATTTTTTGCTTTTTTTTACTTCTCGATTATTCTTTCGTTATCATTATTATCTCTGAAGGTTCAAATATATCCCAAATTTAAATATTTAACTATTTTTTCCATCCAAAATTCTTTTCCCTTAGAGGTTTATTTTCCACTAAAATGTAGTGCTACATTGGATTATTTGGATTGCACATACTGTACTACACATTTCCATATCTAAACAAACAAGTAGACAAACTAATGAAGTATATTTAAGTGTATTTACCGTTTTTTTGACTTTTACCAAACTTACCATTACGATTTTCAGTAAACACATCGATGTGGAAATTCATAGTCTGTGAATAAAACTTTATATTTATATACCTTTTTTATGGTATGGAAGTACAATGTACATACACTAGTGAATATTTGTCAAATATACCAGTCGTGACATCCCGCTTCAATCAAAAAATAATAATTCATTAGAATAGTAAAACATATGAGTCTTTTTAATATAATTTATGTATAGTCAAATATTAAAATTCTCGATGATATTATATTATTATAGGCATTATTATAATTTATAAAGTATGCAGACGATGGTTATCCTTGATATAAAATTAAATTTAATAATATTAATTAAAAACTTATTTTGGAATTGTATTCTCATTACTACTATTGCAAGTCATTTATATCAATATTTTAAATATAACTTGGTTTTTAATTACTTTCATTTAATTTATCATAATATAACAGATTTTAGTAAATAAATTATAATAATAAACCGTAATTTAAGTAGGTATACATCATATTTATGATAATATTGTTCGTAGTTATTGAAAATATAAGATTTAATTAGAATTTCAAGTTACTATAAAAAAATTATTTAAATTTTTAAATTTATGTTATTCGTATAGAATGGTATATGCATTTTAAAATTATTATAAAATATTAATTAAAATATTGGAATTAAAAATAGAAACGTCAACTCTCAGTGAGTTATACCTATAGATAAATATTGTAACTTGTAAGTAATATGAAACATATAATATTATGTCCTATTTATAATTAAAACATTAAATACTTAACATACTTAATAGATTTATTCGTTAACAGGTGTAAAAGTTAAAAATCGAAAGAAATATGTATAAATCTTTATTATTCTATTACAAATTAAAAACAAAATAAATATTTATTATTTTATCATAATTATATAATATAATATATATATATATATATATTATATAAATATCTGTAACATACTATACCTTCTAATCTGCTGTAGGTAGCATATTAAACTACTAGCATTATAGATTTGATCTGAGTATACATTTGTGTTCTATGTACAGCCTATTCAGCCAAAAATTAATGAGTAAACATGGATAAAAAAATGTTATCATTTTAAGTTATAACATATTATTATATATGATCTGAAAAACATGAACGATTTCAAAAATTAATTTGCCTTTCATCATAATGTAATGTACATAAGTTGTTAGTTAGTCTTCAGAAGTTCATCAAATAACAGAAAATGTTTGGTACTAATATGTTTTATTCGATTAATTTATTTCTATTTTAGACTCAAATAAATGTATTATTGATATGTAATTAACTTTTTATATTTTATATTTAACAGCATTTGATTTTTTTCATAAATCAGTTATATTTAACTATATTTCAACCCTATACTCTCACTACGAATAGATATTTTAAGACAAGTTTTTTCTATTGATTTTCTGATAGGCGACGAATACATTTTGGGTTAAATGACAATCCCGAACCCAACTTATAGACCCTTGCTATTTACACTTAGGTAATATAAACATATACATAACTGATGTCAACATCGCAAATTATACAGAATATACATTGCATATCAACCTATAAAATACAAAAAGGTTGAGCGAACTATTTATAAAAGGTTTAGTGTCAAAGTTTATAATTCACTCAAAATATAAAAATACTTATATACTCGTATTTAAAAAATATCTAAAGTTAAATTATTAAAAATTATTTTCATTAAAATGTGATATTTAAATATATTTGTGGAATTTATAAAATTGCTATAAATTATAATTAAATGCGTACATTATTATTTCCTTATAATCATGTTTTATTTAAACAAATTCAATTTAACAAAAATATAATGACATGTACATAATTTATCATTATCGAATAATGATGATATAATTTATAAAATTAGATCTACGTGAATGTTTATATAATTTATATTATTATTATTTTAAAGAACTACATTTAGCTACAATACATTTATATTTTTATGCAAATCCTTGATAATATATTCAACAATTTTTGATACTACTTAATTATAAACTTGAAAGGATTGTTGAAAAATTAATTAGAATTTTTATTCTTCTTAGATTGACTTATCATTAAATATACTTTTCATAAACTCACTGTATATTTTGTATCAATGTCTCATAACAGTCAGAACTCAAGGGCACTTATTGTTATTTGTATACAGATTTATTTGTTAAATAGATAAATAACTTAATATAAGTTCATTTTTTGTTACATGATTTATTTAAAATTTTGAAACTTTAAACATCAAAAATTTATCCTTCTATGTCAAATGTCAATGTTTGTACTTTATAAATATATGTTAGATAATAAAAAAAAAATCATTTTTATGTGATTATTTATTGTTTTATTTTTCATTCGAAATAATTTCACTTAAACAATATAAGTAGACGTTCAAATACAAAAACTTTTATTGACAAACAATTTATTTATTATAGCATGATAGTATCAGAGTCATTTAATGTAAAATATTTTGTTTGATCATTAGACATGTTTCTGATTCAATTATTTCACTATGCTTAAAATAATGTCTTTGATTTCAAGCTGCTAATACAAATAATTAAGTTTATGAAATTAAAATACATTTTTTTGATAAATTATAAAAGAACTTATATCAAATTAAAAATGTAATGTTAAATAAAAATGCAATATAATGTGTGTATACACTGTACATAATACATACATACATCTGTTTAATACATGTTGATAATATTAATGTACAATTTTACAGGCCTTCAATCATATGTAACAATACTATTATTACTAATAGTATAATACTTATAATAAAAGTTTAAATTATTGAGTTCTCGAAACTTTTATAGAAATATTTTTTTTTTGTTTTTTGAATTTTCGAGAGTATGGAATCTTTATTTTCGATTCATCAAAATAACAATGCATGACATATTTTATTATAATATTGTTATTTCATACATACTTAAATCGTATGTATATGTAATCGTATATGAAAATAATGTATAAACTAAATCATATATTCTTTTGTTTATGGTTTATTTTGTAATATTATTGAAATTAATTCAATCTTAAATCAAAACATAAGATTTAAATCGACATTTTAAATAAAAATGAATAAATTATAAGTTTTAATTATAGTTTAAAATAAATGTGATTTAACAGTGTTGTTAATTATATTAGATATTCGTATTCATATACCACAATTGTAAATTATAACCACTTTTACAACCATTAAATACATTGATTTACAACATTTTTTCTGGTATGATTTATTTTATATTTAAAAATATAACACTATGATAATGCTGTGATAAATATTCGTCACAAATGTTACTGTGAAATCAATTAAATTACTGTATCTATAATATCTTAGATAGTTAGTTACAACTTAAAAATGTGTGTATTAACTCACTGTCTCGCTATATTGGTTCCCATAGGTATACATATGTATTTAGGTAATGTTATAAATTTATAATTTATGTAGGTATAACTATGTACAAATTAAATATAAATACAATTATTTACCCTATTATTACATAATAAAACAAATGTGGTTTTTTTTAGTTGTATTAGAATCTATAATACTACATATTATTTACTATATGACTATAGGCATAGACCTATTAGTGTCTATCATACTAATATTTTTATCTAAATACATACATTTTTTAGAACCTCAGATTTATATCATTACAATATATTGAAAATTACAGAATAATTGGAAAACGAATTGAATATTCACGGGAAAATATTATGGAGGATGATAAACAAAAATGCCAGGCTCGCAGTAAACCATCAACCGCTAACAACAGGGATTTAGATTTATTGCGTAATCAGGTCATAAAGATTATGACGGAAACTTTATGGCAACGAATACTAGACAAAACTAACACCAAAAAAGTGTGCCGAAGTCAATCTATGTTAGAATCTCAACAAAATTCTTCTGGTCGAATAGAGTCTGCATTAATTGTTTCATCGATATTGCCGACTAACAAAACGTCAATAATGTTTAAATCCCGTTCAAATTTAGAAGCGATTAGCCAAAATGGACTTATATATCAACAGCAAAAGTAAATAATTAAATATATTTATCAATAGTTTAAATAATTAATTGAAATCATTGTTAATAAAATTATTTTTAATTCTATATTCACTTAATCAATATTTGGGTAACTTAAATTGATTTTCTCGAAACGATGTAGGTAATATAGAAATATAGAAAGTACTTACATCTATATTACATATTATATGTTATTGTGCATATTTTCTGTAAAAATTCAGTCTGGAAATCGATAGTTGTATAATAACCACGATAACTTTTATAATAAATCACTTTTTAGTGAAGTACAATATTATTACAAAACTATTTAATATTATTAATATAAATAATTCTTTGTTCGTCAGAAAAAATTAATATGGTAGATAAAAATTAAAAATTCTAAAACTTAGTTTTAGAATTTTTTTTTTTACAAACATTAGGTAGTTTGGTAATATACTATTAGATAATATACGGTAAAATTATTTTTGCTTTAAATTTCCTAATATTTAGTTTCATCATTTTCTAGAAAATTATTTTCTTTTAAATATCTAAGTAGGTAATTAATTCATCTATGTCTACTTTCTTATTATTATAAAGAGGCGAATTTCATGACAAAAAAACATATTGTTAGAAATAATAGCTAAATCTTTTATGAATAAGTTATACATTTTTTAAATTATCTTCGTTCAGACTTTCTTGGTGGGTGTACCATAAAATGACGCCAATATTCGCACATAATGTGTATTTAAATTAAAAATAACTAAAAGCAACATTTTATTTTAAAAATATGTTTGTATCATGTTTTGCAGTAACAAAGAATATAAAAAAAAAACATGGCCAAAAAACAACGTCAGTATTTTACCACCTATCGAAACCCATCGAATGGTAAGTTATATAATCCTTAACGCATCATCTATACTTTGTATGACGCACGAGAGACAAATACGTATTAAACATCATTTTTCATGTTTTGTGTACCGTGTACCTATACTTAAAAACTATAATTGGATTCTAATGTATAGGTATCAATGAAAATGTTATAAATTAATAAATAATAATAGTATAACGTAGGTAGTATACCATGACGTATTCGTAGATACTAACATTCGATGATTTGAACAAACCAAATTTATTATTTTAAGTTATTAGCTATCCTCGTACACTTTATTGCCCATACAAAATACATCCGTATTAAAATTGCTAATAAAGTAATGCTAACATTTAGCGTAACATGTATAGATTTTTAATTTTCTGATTTAGTGTATATGGTTTTTTTTTTTTTTGTGTATTTGATAATATTTTTGACATATCAGCTTTATATAGCTGTCCCACACAGCGTTGCTTTTTTGTGACCATTTAACATCAGCAATTTTTTTAAATTATTTTCTTTTTCTTCTTTTTTTGTTGAACGACCCAAGTTTGATTTCCTTTTTTCTCTGGACCAAAAACAAAGAACTTATAAAGTTTCAATATTGTGAACCAAAAATAACTAAAAAGTTTTGTACTGTATACTACGTCAACTATTTACTAAAATATTACTAATTTTTAATAATAACTATAAGTAATTGGTAACACGGATAAAAAAAAATATATTAATTTGCGTATTTACCGATTATATAAAAAATCGATAACTCGATTTTTCATTAACTTTTAGAATCAGGAATAGGCTAAAAAACTACTTCGTGATGTACTTTTTCATTTAGAAAAAAAATCAAGATAATTGGATGAGTAGTTTCAAAGAACATGCGTGGTAAAGATTTCCATTTTCATATGTATATTGTATATATATAATATATATGTATATAAGTTTAACCGAACTTATCACCTTATCGACAAAACTCAATTTTATAATAAAATGGCAATATAAAAGTTACCTTATGAATATATCACTAAACGTGTACTAAGTTATGAAGTTCATTAATATTCCTATAACATTTTGAGTTTACATAGAAATTATTACTGAATAGCATAATACATGTATCCCTTGTTTTTAGTTTGAACTATTGAATCTGTTCAAACTGAATAATGAACATCATTATACCGTGAGGTACCTATAACAGCTTAGATATTGACCGCTTTATACGAGGTAGGTACCTTCAAAGTCCAAATTGTTTACAATTATTCAGTCGATTAAAAACAGTGTAAATTTAGTTATTGAAGTGACAAAACTAAGAGAGATATCTACAATGGTAAACATAAATTATCTAAGACATTTTATGTAGGTAGCATAGGCCATAGAGCATAGTTATTAATTATCATTTGTGTTTTATGCTTATAAAGTTATAAACCTACTTTATATTCTATATTTCTCTAGACCCAAATCTCAGACACTATTTAAGTATAAGTACTTATTAGTAAAAAATATTACATTATATTAGTGTTTACTGATATAAATAGAAAAAAAGCAGTAAATTTATAATATTTTACATATATCGTATTGTACAATCCTAGTTAAGACTTTAGGAGGGCACGATTTTAGTTGAAGGTCGTGAATAATTTGTATTAGGTGCTAGCGCACGAAACAACTTTACTATTGTAATCATGTAAAATTGTCTTGTTTTATTAGACAAGTCATATACTTACGATATGAAAATAATATTTGTGATGTATTGTATAATATGTGTAACCACAATGAATTACTATTCAGTCTACATATTAATAAAAAGTATGTTATATTGTATTATATATTGTATACCAAAACAATTAAATGCATAGTATATAATATATATAGATAAGTAGTAGGCATTATTCTATTTGTTTTCAACCTCGCGTGACTATTGTACGAATATCCTTCAAGTCTAAATAAACGCTATAAAAATAATTGAATCAAATCGTATTTAACATCATTAATATCAATCAAAACTATACTATAGGTATGTTTATTGTAAGTACCTATACTCATTAATGTAATGTACCTATATTGTAGATTGTGAAAATATAAAATTTTACATTTTTTTAGTTGTTAATCCATTTCAATGAGTTGAATAAATGTAACGATGATAGTATACCTAACAACTTTCTTTATACATAATTGTAATATCAAAAATACTTTTCATATATAAACTATAAAACATTAACAAAGGTACATTAGAATCGCATAATGAAACGTAAATAAATTATTAAGGAGATTAAACAGCTCGAGCATATTGTACAATAAATTATTGATCGACTGTCGGTATTCATTCACGTGTATCATTATAATTATTTATAATATTATTATACTTACAGAAGATAGTAGACAAAAACAAACGTTGGTTTTCGGCCGTTAGCACACCTGGTAGAAACCACGTATTACTGAGACCAGTGACTTCAGTAGCGACTCACGTCAACGCTTCGGTAAATAATTTATAATATAATTTATATCATATTATATAATATTTATACCTGCAGCAATCACGTACGTATACCTCCTATAACTCAGGGATTTTCTAAGGTCATATCCAAAAAATAACTTAAATATAAAAATAATAATGTGATGTACCTACGCGTCGTAACCTCATATAAATCAATTTATTGGGCTACTATACTTCCGATTCAGCAATTTCGTAATTACTGTGGTAAGCAAATGGAGTACTTCCCACTAGATATCCCAACAGTAGCAGGAATTTTTAATCTTTCTAAAATTAAAAATAATACAATATATTTAACATACATTTGTATAAGATTAAAATATTATTTTTCTCGAGTTATTGCACTTAAGAATATACATTTATTTCACGTTTCTCCTGTATAAAGTATAATATTATGATGTTTATCAAAGTTATGACATAATCTAGGTTACAAAAATTATTTAATATTATTATTTCATGAATTATAATTATAGGATTATCATTACATTATTTATTTAAAACAAGTTATAGCTCCTTTTTTGTATGATTTATTATGTAGGTACCTACTTATTATTATATTTTAACGACATGAGTATTTACAATTTGTTCCCAAGCCATAAAATGAGGTATAAGACTTTTTTAAAAATAAACAACTAGGTTACGTTTTCGATTTTTGCGAATAAATTATCCCCTCCTCCATCCTAGTTTTTTTTCAAATTACGCAAATGCGAGTCCGTGATAATAATATTAATATGTATGACGTAATGTGATGAACAGTATTCGATAGAAATCCTTTTTATACATAAAATAAACTCATTATTATACACATACACTACAGCTGGTTCGTAGTACAACATAATAATATATATACGAGTATATAAAATCAAAAAACGTACCCATATACAACCTATACATTTATTTTTTGTTTTGTTTTCTAGATTAACGTGTGTTTTGACATATCGATCGACGGCAAGAGTATCAAAAGCTTAAAGAAAAAAGGTTGCTGTTCCCCGTCGTGATTATGCACCCAGCGGACATAAAAATATTCCACGAACTCGTTTACCTAAGAAAAAACTATAATACGTTTAAAACGAAAATTTGTTTAAGAAAACAATAAAGAAAACATTTTATCAATACAATATGTATGTATAGGTATATATTCCGATGTTACAATATTATTATATCGTGCAATGTATTCCACCGTTGCCGACGTATCTTACACATAAGTAACATTACAATATCGTAGTAGTCGACCGGAGGTTTTTAAGGTTTTTCTACTAGGAAACGCGCGCGTAGGTACTGTATACGCAAACAGCAGCCCGCTGACGATGCCGCCGCCGCCATATCCTATTTACGATTTATATTTACTCTTCCTCGCCGCCACCGCCACCACACCGCTTCCGCTTCCATGGCGAACTTGTGTGTGCGCGACGATATATATATTATATATATATATTTCATTTTTATTTTCGTACACACCAACTTGTGTACGCGCGCACGCCCGCCATAAGGTCAGCGCGACCGAAGGTGAGTCGGTTTGGCAGACAAATAATAATTATTGTCCGCGATTGTGCGCGCGTATATAATAATACGACGTTATGGTACCGTATTACACGCGCGATAATACCATGGTTACACGCGTTAGCCTCCCGCGACTGCAGTAGTGGTCCTACGGCTCGAATCCCGTGAACACTGTTGCTATAATAATATCATCGCATTCGGTAATAATTAAAGTCCCGTGTCGGTGGAACTCTGTTCGGAAAATACTTATAGTCAGTGATTTTTTTTTTCTTGGCCGAGATCCGGTGGTCGTACGCAACACCGTCGCCTATATATTATTGTATACACGCGTCGTAGTATATATAATATAGAGTCACTATAGTGTCGTCGTCGTTGTCGTCACTCGTTTCTGCCGCCAACCGCCATGATATGGTCATGTCCCTCGGAAGCTCCGCTGTCGTCAAATAACCACCAACAACCGGCAGCAGCGCGAGAATAAGAAGCTGCAACGTCGTCGGTGGCCCATAAAGTGCATCACGTTTATATTCTACACTATATACGTTATACGGTGAGCACGTGAGTGTGTGTGTGCGCGTGTGAGTGTATATGTGCTCCAAGAAGAAGGGATGTATTTTACGAAGTCGTCCGAGATGAACGATTACAAATATTCGAAAACCGCGTCGATGCTCGGCAAGCTCGTCCACGTAATAAGGATTTTCGGCGTTTTCACAGCTATCGGTAAGACATCGCATCGATTTCTTTCGTTAAACACATACCTAGATATCTACCCTATATTATTTCATTAAACGGTTTCACATTTTATCGGTAATTGTATATATATTTTTAATTTATTTGTTCTTTTTATCCGATTAAAATTCATTACCAATACAACGAAATGTTATTGAGCTTTTGAAAAAAAAAACACTTAAATAATGAAAACAATGAGAAACGGGGGTAAGTAGTAAACCGCTCTGTAGTAGTGGATGTCAAGTGTACCTCGTCATTTAGGATTAATTCAATTCAATGATTATCAATCATTTGATTCAATTCAATCTTTGCATAGAAAAAAATCCTGAGCAGAGACGGTCTGTCAGCTTATATCACTAAGTATCTTTTATAAGCTTTTTGATATTGCTATTAAAGTAATTTATTTTACTCTTAGTATTATTACAGTAGGATGATTTAATTTTTTTCAAAAATATGGCTTTTGTAAATATTATTAATATTTAATTACTATAATAATATATATTTATACCATAATATTATATTATTATTATTAACTTTTAAATCACTACCACTTTACCGTAAGACAATGTAAATATGAAAAAGATTCAAATGTTAAAAAAAATGCATTGTATTTTAAATTATAACTATAGCAACAATAGTTTAAAGTTACCCATGAATAATATTTTTGAATCGCAAAATAATAACTTTCATTGTTTATCGTTTATACACATGTAATTTTATCTAAATTTAAACTTGAAAAATTGTTCTCATATATTTTTTATACTATTTGTTTTTAGTATTTAGGTACCTACTACTTATGAGCAGCTTTGTATTAAATCTAACCTAACTTTTATAACAAAAGACAAAATTAATTTTGTCAAATACTGATTTTGAGTAAATTTCCAGTATTTCCAGTATTTCTTATTTTTTTTTTTGTTTTCGGATATTTTTAACTAAATATTATCAACTAGATAAAATGTGCTACTAGAAAACATCAAAAAAGTTGAAAATTGATATATTCTTACTGTTCCAAAAGAAAATGATACATAGGAAAAAATCACACATAATTGTAAAATCAAGACATTCATCACTAAAATAATTATTATTATTATTATTTTTTTTTTATGTATTATTGTAATAGATTAAAAAATAAAAATTGTATCAAAAACATTTAAAGCTGTCGATAAGAAGACTGTTCAGTAATAAAATAATAATTACACTGTTTTTCACGTACTAGTATAACTACTATTTGAAAATCCTCTCGCTGTTATAATTACATCATTATTCAAACTTTCATACTTTTAAAATAGAGTATACACGAAATACATGTATAATAGTACAGTAGACAATATATACAGCATATATTAATACGTGATTGCGATACAATTTTAATACAGTAATAGTAATACACACATTATTATGATATTATATAATCTATAATTTTTCAGTTATGTTCGGGGTAGGTGTCGACATTGCAATACATCATCACGAATTTGGACTTTACATCATGTAAGTATTAAAGTATATAAATGTAAATGTATATAGTTTATACACGAGATGCACATACATATTTTGACCCTCGTCAACTATATTAGGTATACCTAAACTTATATTCAAATTTAAAAGTTCACGTGAAAAATTAAATCATAATTCTTTTCAGAATTTATTGCATTCATCTTATAAATTACTAATATCTACCTATACAAAAAAAAAAGTTCGTACAAAATAAATAATTTGATATTTTGTTATAGTAAAACTACTCAAGTAATTTTCGTATTGTATTAGAAGTTGTAACTGTCACTTGTTTTTCTTTCATAATAAATTTAAATTAAATTTCACAATTCAAAAACAAGATTCGTTCAAAGCTTTATAATATATGACTACTGAGTACTGAAAATAGTAAAAGGTTTATAAGCTCTTTGTTAAAATGCAGATAATTAATTATTTAAAGAAATATTGATAAAATTATTTTAGTTGTTTCAAAAATCTATATCAAAATAAATAAAACCTGAACATGCGGAAGACCAACTAATCCTAAAGGCTCTTTAAGTATTAATTACTGGAAATTATACTACGCAATATAACAATACAATATTATTTACCGGAAAATATACGAAATCGATCTTGCTAAAATGTCTTAGTAGATCTTTAAAGTTGAAACTGATCATACTATGTCGTGAAACCAATAGAAATATAATGATATCTATAGTAGAATTAAAAGTCCTGAATTGGCAATAGGCGCATTGGACCATTACATCGACTTTTTCGAAGTATATAATTACTTACAGTCTAAAGGTAGGTGACTGAGGAGATACTCAATAGACCGACCTCATTAAAAATAAATAAACCAGAAAAATCTCAGAACCAGAAATTATTTGAGTTTTTGAGAAATAACTCTATCTAAATAACTTTATCTATTAGACTGGGCCAAATAATTTTTAAATTATGTATAATTAATTATGATACAATTTAACAACTAATTATAAGAAATTATTAAGAAAATATATTAAAAAATAATAATTTGTCAAAAGTTGAGTATTTTTAATTGATCGAGCAATTAACACACAACCCTCCCCCACCCCCCAACTGGCATCCAAACCAAATTTTAATTCTTTCAGATATTTTTTCGTTGTTAATTGATCAACATAAATATTAACTGTTGTCGTTTAGTGGTCTTCGTTTATATTTAGACAATATACTGCATAAGTATGTTGACTAATCACTAATGGGACTTTCATAATATAAAAAAAAAACATCAATGCTGTACACAGAAGGTCATTTTGCGATAAATATATTAACGGTTTTGTTTTTTTGTTTTTTTTTTTTTGTATTGACATTTAGAATGTATTTTACCTACTATAAAAATACAACTATTATACTACTAACGCTGTAGTAGTTATATTACTACATGGCATAGATACGAATATTGGTAATATTAATATAACTAAAGTTGCTACTACTAAAACTACTATCTGCTACCTACAGAATTTTTTTCAATCGCCAACGGGTAACTTCATTTGAACGGCTTATCTGTAAATATATTTTACATCGTTTTTCGTTAAGCATTAATCAATAAGACATAATATGAATTTCACAGTTACGTATCATATTATACAATGTAGAAACTATATTTAAACGAGATTACGGAAACTAAATTATCTCCCTACTTCCTACCAGATATTTATTGTAGAAAATAATTATTAGTCTGAGATATTAATTTTTTATTTAAATAACCAATTTTAGAAAATATTAATTTCTTAATTACGAAATTTAAAAAAAAACACTAATTATTGATTTATAGTAAGTTATAAGTTATAATAATTAGGTATATATAGTTTGATTTACTTCATAAAATAAATATTGAAAAGTATATTCCCTATACAGTATTATTTTGCCTTCTCTATATAAGAATCAAAAGCCCTTTACCGAATTGCATTACAACATATATTCAATCATACTGTTGTTATAACTATTATTTTTAAATAAAATATAATACATACTAAAATTAAATTAGGTATATTATTTATATTGTTCCTATTTAAATATTTCAGATTGCTATATAACCATTTTTTGAAATTTGAGTTTGAAACATAAATTGTATAAAATTGTTATATTTAATAGTTATAATTACTTTCAAACATCAATCAGATTACCCGAATTCTGTAACTCTATTTCAATTATATTATATGTACCTAAACTTAAATTATTAACTTTCACATATAGGTACATAATACATATGTTCTTTTTTCTGAATATTTAATGATATTAATTCAAGCGATTTATTAAAAACTAAATCTTTTTTTTATAAAATGTTATTTTTGGTTTGAATAATTACTCTTGGAAAAAAACATAAAAAATATTGTATTTCACATTTAGAACATTAATCTGATGATTTCTTGAATATACAATTATATTATATTATACTATATAGGGTATAAATAAATATAAATACAATTTATACTAGAACTGTATCGATTTAAATAAATGTTGAGATAGTTTGAGTCATCGCAATCATTCTCTCATATAGATATGATATCGTCACATATATAATGATGTAGGGTCATTAATCCTCTTAACGACAGAAACAGAACAGAATTTACGCGGGTAGGTATGAACGAAAAAATAGGTCAGTGCGATGGAGATGGAAAAAAGTTAATGTGTTTTAAAACCAAAAAGGGTGCTACATAGTGAAATATTTGTCATCCCCAAAATTATGAAAAAAGTAAAGTTGTATAATTAAAATCTATTTTTTTATGTTAAAATTATAATTGAATTATCCAGTATAATAACCAATCTATAGGCTACGTATATAAATGCAAAGACAAATTTATTGTGACTTGTAGAATATATATATTATGAATTATACCCATAGCAATATAATGTTATTGTTTTATTGTTGTTATTAATAATTGGTGTATTCAAGAAGTGAGCGTAATATATTTTAAACGATTAGATTAATAATTTCGATACAAATATATTAATGTGTGCATTTGGCTTTTGGCTATTTATTGAATTCGAATAAGAAATATAATTTTTAATACCTATGCGGCTATACAGTATACATACATTAGTTTCTTTAATTTTACAATTTTGATGTGCGTATATTATGGGAAATAATTAAATTTTTATTAGAAGCCCACATTGGTCGTCAATATATTTATTTCTCAAATTCGAGGTTAAATGCGTGGTCTTACATATACCTAATATTATATAAAATACAAGTAATAAATCCTATTAATATTCTTGTAATCCTATATGAATATACATTATTATAATATAATATTATACACATAATTCAGTTTATACTGTGTTTTTATTTTTATGCATGCATTTTCTGTTCACCAATGAGCAATATTTTATTCTTTGGGTTATTTTAACATGATATCTATCATACCTATGCCAAAAATAAATAGTTTCTTTTAACGCGTAGCTATATTTTATGTAAACAACCTATTATACAAAATTTTCTTTAATCATTACAATTTATGTTTTTCTGTTATTAATAAATACATCACATACATCATAAGTTACTAAAATGATATACGATACATAGGACATACTGAACATAGGTATTCAACATTTAGTGTATTTTTTTATTCTTTGTCAAATTTACTTATTTTTTTATGGAGCCCTAGGTATAATATCTACATGCAAACTTACATATCTGAATAAATTGAAATATAAAAAGAAAACTATATAGTGGTCTTCATAGTTACCTACCTATATATCAATATAAATTCATATTACATATTTCATATAATATTACTATATTGAAATACAGATTTATTTCAATAATATATGGGAAAGACTGCATAAACTACATATAAATATATAATATCTATATTATAAGTTATGCAATATGAAATTTCCGATTTTCTCAAATAGGAACTTTATCACACTGCTAAATGTAGATCGTCGTAAAATATCATAATATAGTAGTTTTATTGATTTGATAAGCATAAGCTACAAAAAATTTAGAATATAATATTTACTGATTTTTTTCTCTTATTTTTCAGGCTAATGTCATTGTTGGTGTTTTTTTTGGAAATTACTTGGGCTATCACATTGTTCCTAAATGTATGCATAAAGTAAGTTGTTAATAATCATTATGAAATTATGAAATACAATATAATTTATTAAACCAACGTTCAACAATAGATAAAATATAATATAATTTTAATAATAATATAATATAATTGTTCGATTAGATAAAATATGATATAAATTAAAAAGCTGCTTAAATTTTGAATTAGCTATTTCATTTAATATATGTAGGTAGGATACCTACCGGTTATTTTATTTAATAGCAGGCAGCAGCTAAATTTATTTTAGTATACTTAAATACGAGTATATCAGCTTTTACTGAGGTTTTTTCCATACAATATAATGCCATCACACAATAATAAATTAAAATGATAATTAGATGATGAATTGTAGTGTTATCGAAGGGATATTACAAAATGAGAAATACGGAATTGGTTCCCGGGTAAAATTAAAGCGTACGAATTAGTTCTCGATAAAAATTACATACCACTGTTCGAATTAGTTCCCATGCGTACCTACAAATAGATAATAATTTAAATATTATTAAAATCTGTTGACTGCGATTTTCCACCAAAAATATGGTCAGAATTTTCACCGATTTCAAAATAAACTACACAATATTGCGAATTATTGTTTGACATAAAACTTGATTCAGAGTTGTATTTCATCCACCCAAATATATTTTTAATTAACTAAAAAGGTAACCAAAACAGTAAAAAATGTATGTTGTTAATGTACATATCATACGATATTTTTTTATTGCTTATTTTAATTAATTTTGGCTTATTTTATACTTGGTCAGATTATTATTCTATACTTATTTTATTACTATTATAGTGATGGAAAATAACCAATATAGTTTATCGCATATATTATTTCAATGTATATATTGATTAGCAACGCACAAAAGTGTTGACTTATGAAGTTGCTTTGGATTTAATATACAATCACTTTGAACCAAGGTTAATTTTAACATAGTTTTATTATTAAAATAAAAGTTTGGTTACTTACCTGTAAACCACCCCAGATCCGATGAGTGCCAAAACGAGTTAAAAAAAATAAATAGTATCTATAAGAGCGTAAAAATCTCAAGTAACTGGATGTTTTATGCCTGATATTAAATTTAGAACTGTAGATGAGTGTCTCATTTAATAACACCAAACATACATACGTATGCGTTGATTTTATGTATATTAATATAACTTATAAGTTAATTAAACTTAAATAATTTTACTTGAACATTGATTTATAAATTTATAATACTTATAATAGTTTTTTATTTATATTATTATAAAATTAAATACATACTAAATTGGTCCCAATAATTTTTGTTTATTACGAGTATATCTTTAGCACAAACGACATACTTATTTTTAATATTTTTGGCGCTTATGCCATATTATAGCAATACGTCTTAGCCATATTATTATGAAGGGTAATGGTAAGCACGGGTAGGTAACATAATATTATTATACGTTTATATAATATATTTATTAATCGTTTAACCACATGAAGGTCGATCGTTCAATCATATTATATTCCAATTGGCCATTAGATTAATTTAGAAACATAAAAATGTACATTTTTCATTAAAGCCAATGACTAAGGAAATTGGTTATATCGCTCAATCACTAAAATATTAAAGACCGTTGATATCCTATTCCTATATACAAGGTATTCGGTGAACATTTATTTTTAACCATAGGTTACCTACCTATGCTTTTATTTTACTTTTTCCATGTAATAAGTAAATAAATTATAGGTACATGGATATTGTATAATATTATTTTTACATAAAAATGTATAATTATATAGAAAAATACGCATATCCTTTATTTAACGTTACAAATGTTCAGAAAAAAACTATTTTTATAAACACATAGGCAGCCTATTTTTTATAAAAAAAAATAAGTTTTAAATGAAAACAGAAAACTATTTATTTATTTCTGACATTTTTTTATTGTGTCCGTATGTAATATGTACCAACAACGAGTAAACCCGGTAAACGAGTAACTTTAAACAAAGCCCGATTTCTTTTAAACATAAATTTAAATAAAATACAACATAATTTTAACATTAATCAAAAATAGATAATATTTTAATATTTATATTAAATATTCTGAGGTTAAAGGTAAAAGCATGATGGATATAAAATATATACAAGTATGTTATGTTAACTATACGGTTAAAGAATTGAAAAATGTACATTTTTCATAAATATTTAAGGTGAATTCCGTATAGTCACAGATAAAACAATATGTTTTATTATTACAAAATCCTTTGTCTCTCGTTTACGAGCGAGTGATTGCATACACGAGTATATGTAGGTATAAATGTATAATCTGGCATATATTGGTGAATAATAGGATTTTTATTTAAAAAAAAAAAAAAAAAAAAAAGTTATTATATTATATCTACTTTCGTTTAATTTATTTTTATTTATTATGGACCGTGAAAATATAGTCGGACGCCTACCAACAATAATAACGTGTTATTAAAATATATATATTATATAATATACAACATAATTATAGGCAATTGCCGCCAATTGGTGTTTAAATTAAATTATCACCCGTTGATTTTTAGTAGATAAATGAATACGTAACAACAAATAGACAGTCGGCATTTAGCAAAATAATTCCAACCAAATACTATCAATGTATTATATAATCACAGACTGCAATTTATTAAGGTTATTTTTTTTTAATAAAACGTCTAATATTCAAACAAATTTGCACAGAAATCATGCATAAAAGCAGTCTACAATATATATAGAGGGTGGATAACTTGTGGCTCTCGTCATAGTAAAATAAAAATTTAAATAATATTATTATGAATTGTAATTTTTTGGTATACATTTAAAAACATTTTTCAAATTATATAAAATACATTTATAAACATTTTGGTTCTTGGTATCATTGTATTTATCCATGTGGCTCACGAATGAATTCATGTTGCAGCCACCCTTATTTATATATAATGACTACATCAATGTATAAATATTAAATATAATTAAATATTTTTGTTTGCTTTACTATAATAAATATTATCTTTCGTTCAAAAAACAATAATTCGTAATGAAACTTATAATTTAATATAAATTACAATCATTAATAATAAATAAAAATCAAACATACATTTCCATAATAACAAAATGCAATAATGTATTGACCTTCATCATTTGTATTGAACAGAAAGTAGGTACCTCGTGATTTTTATTCTCCGATAAGTAGGTATGTCAAATGACACTGTTCTTCGACTAATATAAACTAACATCAAAGTTCAAAAATAGACTAAAATAATATTCAATTTTAATGATTTTAAAATAATAGATAATACTTACCATATCGTTTTTATATTATGGTTATAAAATATTTAAAGATAATTGCAATAATAGGAAAACCATATAAATAAAAAATATAAATAATATTTGTCAAATGTAAACTTAATTGGGGGATTGGGAGTTATCTGAGGGGACCTAGTTAATATTGTGTTAATACATAGAATATTTTCGTCAAACGTCGTTCTATTATATCTACACTAAATTGCGAAAATACCTGCCACGACAATACGATAAAAAACAAAATAATTATTGAAATTTGAAACCCCGTAAATCAATACCAACATAAATACTTGAAGCTCTTGTATTTTTATGCTGTCCGCAGTTCACAGTAGTTTTTATTAAAATTACGATATAATTGGATAAGAAACTATTTAAAAAATAATTATTATTTACACAGCTACGACAGCTTATTAATATTATACATGAAAACATTTTTAATAATATATTATTATATAATAATATAATTTTATATGTGATTTATTTTTGACTATAATTAGTTAAACCTAACGTATTACCAATGACAATATAAATATATTATTACAAAATACCCTGAAAAATATTGGCTAACACTCAGTTCTCAGTATGTATAATATATATATTCAATTTACTATATTGTATATTATTGTATATATATACTGTATATAATTATTTATTTTTGTTATACATACATTTTCATTATCATTTACGTTTTAAAGGCGGGAATAATACAATAATATCTACCTGGGCGCAAAATGTCCTAACCTGACCTTGGCGTTAATCGCTCCCCAGTGGCGCTAACGCACATTTTACATACCTTCAGGAACTTAAAAAAACTTCTGGACCGTATTTAGATATACGAAAATTAAATTTACCATGGGCTTCAGATTAATCAGATTTCTACATTATACTAGTATTTTATTGTCATATTGGTCTATAATGTATTTTATATTAACTAATAATATGATGGTTGACGACTACAATGAAAAGCAGTGTGTACCCCCCTCCCCTCCGCAAGTTCTGTTTAAATTTTCTAAACACCATAAAAAAATCCTGACTAGTCACCTGCCTATCTATATAAGGTATAATATTATGTACCTACCCATATGTGTAAATAAATAAATATACTTTTATGCAATATTTTATGACCATACTTTTTTTTTATGTACACAGAAACGAATTCAATCCGATATTCAACTGTTGGGAAATAGTGTTGTGGTTGAGGCTTTGGAAAAAATCACTGCTGTACACAATTTTCTCGCTGGTATTCTTTTTATGGCCACATGGTCTATGGCTCTCTAACATAGCAGGTACCTAATAGCTATTTATATGGTTATATATATGAAAATATGATAATATGTGTAACGCTTACACCGATATATGCATATCATAATAATATTATAGTGCATATAATATAATAGGTACAATATGCATTGTATTTTATAATCAAAGATGTATTCAACACTTTTGGGTTATACTACTAATTCCCTAGCCTCCTCCCCTATAGCAAATAGTTTTACATTTTTTATAATAAAATTCAACCTAGTTTATATTATACAAGGGGATTGATCAAACATGCTTACACTCTTATTTTTCGAAAATTCAGATTTTTAAAATGTTTAAATATGCTTTAAGATGCTATTTTCAAAATTCTAGAAGTCCTTTGAAGTTATATTTTTCTGTTTTAAAATGAGAGCCCGCACTTTTTCTTCTGTAAATTATTTAGCGGATAATTTTTCTGAAAATGTTGACATGTTAAAATAAATTTTCTAACGAGTAGTTTTTGAGCTTTTTAACTTTACGTATATGTAAGTAATAACGATAATTATAAGTTCATAATAATAGGTTTAGACTTTAGAACATATTATAGCGGCTATAATTATTTAAACATTTTAGTAATTAATATTAATCTATCAGTTTTTATAATTTATAAAAATAGCCCATGTATAATAAAAATAAATACTAGATCCAATTTAATTTCGATTTTATATTTTTGTAAGCCATCTTTAATATATAAACATTTTAATAACTGATGAGAAACTACTCATTTGAATTTTCAATTTTCAAAATGCTCAAAAATGACCCATTAAATAAATTTACAGAGTAAAAAAGGAGGGCGAGTTCTAATTTGAAAACAGAATTTTATATCACCACAGGACACTTCTTTAGCACAAAAAAAACTTAACAATTGGCCCTACAAAATTGATTAAGGAAATAGGATTACACCCGTAGCGTGATCTGTCCGGTTTTTACAGTATTTTTTTTTTAATAACTCCTACGGAATTATTCACTTGACCATGTTGTTTACATTTGTTGTTGATTTTCACAAGCGGGAGTACAACCTGAACTGATTTTCTCACCAAGTTATTATATTACTTAAGCTGAAATACACGCGCTGTATCCGATCCTCCGCAGGCGGATTTCCCGTCTATCAGATTTGTCCAAAAAGCGCAGTACACCGAAATCTGCATGCCGTGAACCCACTTATATTAATAATATTTATTTAGAAAAATAAATAACATCCCGAGGGATAAGAATATAGTCAGTAAGTACAATAAAGTATTACATTGAAAAAAATATACAATTGTTATTTAGATTATAATATATATACTTACGCTTTTTATTTAAAATCAAAATCTTTAACTTGATTTCACACCGGATAATTGGATAAATCATTTTTAGCATACTGTGGTATAACAAAATGGAAAATCGTGTCTGGAAAATTGAAAGAATATTGTAATAATTGTGGGTAGTTGATTCACGGTTTTATGTACAAAAATAATGTCAAAAACTATCAAAGTGCTGTAGGTAGATATTTTATAATAGTCGTTCATTTTCTTCCCCGGGCTAAGTTGGGTAATGCAACTATAGCTTAAAAAAATATATCATCCTGGCCTCAAGTCCCTCTCTCCTCACCGTACATACGCCATTATAATACCTATACAACTTTTTACAGCGTTTATTTAATAATAATAGTATAATAGTATATATATATGGGTACCTATATTATTATATATGTACAACAGGTGTGTTCCGCCGCTTGTGTCTCTGTCGACGACGCATTTTTTCCTACTTTTAAAAATATATACGTATTTTTTTACCAGTTTACTATAGTACCTACTTTTGTTTTGCAGCCTAATTTAATTTAAATTTGTTTTGAAAAATCTTTTCTAGCTTTTTCGTAAGGAAAATAAATTTTATTAACTATAAATCTAGTAAACTTTCAATCAAAAAGTTCTAGATTGACAAGGACACAAACTGCATAATATATTTATTGTTCGAAATAAATTCTAATTATTTTATAAATTTTTTTTTAACACTTATATACAGGTGCTCTGCTGTTGTGGCTATCATTTTTATACATAGTCATCACGTTCAAAGACTACGTACACAAACGTTCGGACTTTGTAATTGTGCCCAAAGGACAAGCGTCTACGTCGTACGACCAGTAAGTGTGATGGAAATAGCGAAATAGATACCTACACAACACATGTGTGGAGTTTTTTTCTTTCGGGGATTTTCTCTCCATTGTATTCGCAGACGATTTTTCCTACCCAGCGCAAAATATGAAAAACTTTATTCTAGTTTTATATCATTATAATACACTGTACAACTGCCAACATGGCAACATGTGATATGTATCCATTGGCCATTATAAAAGAAATTTCCCTCGAGTTTAAGTGTAAAACAGCTATGAAAAATATATAGGTCGGCATTGTTCTGTCTTCTGCGATACAACGGAAAATCAGTATAACATGCAATCGCATATTATGTGAAACATGTATCCTAGGTATTGGACAAAAGTATTTTATATCTTCTGACGATTAAAATTTACAAGGATTATATAATTATATTTATTGAATTTGTCAATACGTACCTATAGTCTATAGGTTATAGCTTCCTTCTATATGTCAATACAAAATCAAATAATTTATAATAATTTCGTATTTAAATCTATATAAATAACGACAATAACGTTGTCTATCACTAATACAGACCTTTAGTACTTAATAGTAAACAAAAGTAAAGCTAAACAAAATTAATGATGGACAGTGATTTAATTTATAATTTCAAAGTATGATTAATATTTCACTACCTAACTAACTAGTTTTTTACACGGCCAAATTGCATTTATTTTGTTTATTACATGAATAATATCAATATAATATCATCTTAAGCTTTAGTAATTTAGTATTGTCAAATTCAGTGAATGTAAATATATTAATTTTAAATTATGGATTCAATTTTTACACAACAAATCTACATGAGAAAAACTATTAGATTTTGTCTGAAGTCTCAAATTAAATATACCACCATATTGGTATATTATGATCTTAGGGTAGAATCCAATGCAAAAGGTATTTCAACTCAAATATCTGAAATAATTTTCAGTAATCAGTGATTAATATTAATGACTTAAATGTTACAATAAAGCGTCAGTGTTATGTAAAGTAAAAATTAATAATAGTTTTCGAGGGTAAAAAAAATTTAATAAGTACCTATATATAGGTACTGATCGGACAATTTTTACTTAAAGAATGTGTAACTTAGAAATAATTACTGATTTAAAAAGATAGTACCTTTTCAAGTAGAACTATTTCAATATATATTTGATTTCAAAAACTAAGTTTTTCATATCCCCAATGTTAACAGTAATTTTTGATAATGAATTTAAAATTTTAAAACAAGGAATTTCAATAAAAATTAAATTATAACTAATTATAAATACAAGAATAAATTTAATAAATTGATGTAAATTAAGCACAAAGTTAATTAGAAACCTTTTAATAATCATAACATCTTTAATTGTGGAATGTGGAAGTAGATTAATAAATTGCTATGAGGCAAAAAACTAAAGGAACAAAGTTTGGATACACAATTAAGAGTTGATATGGTGTTTTGAAAACATTATTATAATATTAGCGATTCATGGAAGGAAAATATTTGGGAAATATAAATTATCAATTTCTCTTTATTAAAAAAAAAAAAAATATATATATATATATATATACACATATATTTATATGTACATAAATATTTTATATTTAATTATAATTATTAACCATTTAATTTGTCTAGGTACGATGACATAACTGATTTACTCGGAGACTCTATTCATGTGTCGTTGTCCGCCGACAATCTATCAGAATTAGATCAGGATGGAATATTAGAACTATAATAATATTGTTATGTACAAATATTTGTGTTATTTTTAATAATATAATCTGTAAATACATTCTTATTTAATATTTATTATTAAATAAATAAAATATAATTTGTTTTGTTAACTACATTAAATTTGTTTGCATTTAATTTTTTAAATAGTTTTTTTCATTAACAGTAATTTTTTTTTAATTTTATACGGTATACCCCTCTCCACTCAAAAAAAGAAAAAAAACAATTAATTTATATAAAATGTGAAAATAGATATTATAACTATAATACATTATAATATTATAATTTATAATATAATAAACAAAAAAAGAACTCGACAGATTACAAAATAAAAAAATTGCATTACATTTATATATTTATAATAATTGAATCCATTACATATTATCATGATAAATAACAGATTATTTAAACAATTTTTATTGGACTGTCAATAAAGGTAACTATTAAAAATTAAAAAAATTGTCTATGATTCGGATAATAAAAAAAATTTCCAAATACAGTTGCATAAAGACAAGATGAGGATGAAAATTAAAGTAGATGAACAATATTTAACATTGATATCCCTGTTAATTAAGATATACAGTATTTTAACAATTAAATATTATCAACATCATATTTCATCCATCTTCTTATTCAAACAAAATACTAAATATGTATGCAATAAACTTTAAAAATAATTAAATAAATAGATTTCTATTAGAAGTCCAAACCACTTTGATATGAGCAATGATGGAAATGTAATATACGTTTTAATACATTGACATATTAAAATGATAAAAATAATATTAAAATTTCCTTTAGTACATCAAAACCTTTGCAATGCCAAACTGATACCCAAATAATTATGTGACATTAAACAATACTAACCAGCACAATGTGAAATTATAGAATTTACACTAGATTATATTAGACTTAATATAATTATATACTAAACAACTGATACTAAATAAAAAAACTCAGTATATGCTAACACATTAAAAATCTAATCTATTATTTTTAAGTAAATAGTCGTTTGAATTCTCAATTCTCAAATTTTTATATTGAACTGTTAACATTTAATTTTTTTTTCTTGAAAAAATTTCTTTTTGTTAGAGTGCGTTTCAATGTTACATCTTGTATATTAACATCAATATTTATGGATTCATTATCAGAAATTGAGAGATTACTTTGATTTTTGGTTTTTGAATGTTTTATCTTGGATTGTAATCGTTTTGCTTTTTTAGATTTACCAGAATCAACAGATTTTGGACTATTTTTACTTATCTGTTTAACAATGGGAGATAATGAAGATGAAGATTCAGACTTTCTTGTACTAGATTGCCTTGACTCAGTATTTGATCTAGAAGTAGATTGAGCAAATTTGTTACTTTCAGGTTCTGGTGCAGTAGAAATCTAAAACATGACCAAATAAAAGTTTAAAAACTCAGTGAATTTGTTTTATGAGTTCTTTAGTAAATTTTATTAAAACCATTTATAGATTACAATATGGTATGTATACTATAAATAGTAATTATTTTATATTATAAAAACTGGTAATACTTACAGTACTATGAAATTGACGCCAGGTTTCTGTGCAATAACTTGATTCGTGACCAACATCATTACACATATTACATTTGACTTTAATCATTGATAAACAGATACTACAATTATTTGTAAAATTTTTTTGCCAAGTTCCGCACTGAAACATAATATTGTAATTTAATTAATAAAAATATACTTAGATTGTAGGTACTTGGTTATAATTTTAACTAGTCCCAAATACTAGATACTGATAAGTGTAGATAAAAGACCTAAGCTAATGAACACTAAATAGTAAAAACGGAAAATTAAAATGACAATATTTGTATATAATATAAGATAACATGCTAGAAGTTAAAACTGTAATAACTTTAATCCAATCATGTTAAAAAGGAACTTCAGCAGCAAACTTAGGTGCAGGGAGCGTGATATCACTAGACAATAAACTAACAGATGGTACTCAATTGGGGCAACAGATTAACATTAACTGACCATCGTCCTCCATCAACAAAAACTGGCCAACATAGAGGTAAGCTCAATGTGAAAACATACCTACTTGTAAGTAAAAAATAATAATAATTCATTTAAAAACTTTTTCAAAATATATATTCAAGTTTTAGTAATTAATAATGTTGGTAATTGTTAAAAATAAATAATGATAATTCTTAAATAGATATTAATAAAACTAATTATTCTTTCAGTAAGGTTTTGTTAAATACTTACAATAAATGTTATTATACAAAATGTTCTTTAGAATCAAAAAATACTTACCGATAAACATATTTTTTTATTACAACTATGAAAATGATGTCCTTCCACTCCGCACATGATACAAATTGGAGGTTTATATTGATCCTTGCAATTATACCCAGTATGACCGAATTGTCTACAAATATTACATCTCATTCTAGGCGTATTTGAGTTAGATTTATATAAATCCATGGGATCCAAGGACCAGTCGATTGGATTGGAACCATATTTTTCTAAATTTTCAAAATATTAATAAAATTACTAACTATTAACTTATTTAAATATAAGTATTAGAATTTACCTTTAATTTTGTTTAGTACTTCTCTACAGTCATAATTTCGTTTTGACTTTTGAATTTTAGTATAAAACTTTATCATATCTGGAGTCCATGTCTTCGGGCACCTATACCACAAACTATTTTCAGTTGGTTTTCCAATACGATATTGTTTCAAAATTTCACTTGATGTCATTGGCATTGCTCGTTCGTTAAAAGAAACAACGTTTAGTGCAACATTATCACTTTTACTAATTTTAGTATTCATTTTATTTAACCCACTTTTCTCTTTATATTCTTTTAACGCGTCAGTATTCTTAATAGTGTTAATATACTCCTCAATACTTTCATCATTTACATTTTTTTTCTTCTTTTTCTTCTTCTTCTTTTTTTTCAAGCTCGTTTCAGCAAATTCGTTATCAATTATGCTACTGATATCTTTAGAAATTTCTAAATCATCGTCATCCAAAATGATTGTTGGTATAACTCTATTTGTACACACCTCGGATAATTTAATAGGGGTGTTGATAACTATATCAGCTGGATCTTTTTGAAATACGACTATTTCACCATTGGAATTGAACTCTACACCGTACTTTGGATCAATGAATGGTGATTCTGATGTCCCTGAAAAATCGTTATGGTGGATAATGCTGTAGATGCGAGCTTCGAGTTCTGACCGCGTTTCTGATAATTCACTAGAGCAATCACTGTGCTCGTCAAACAAATCTGAGTCCATTTTCCATTGTTTTTAGACATACAAATATAAATGGTGATCTCACACTACAACAAAACTATAACGGTAAAAAAAAAACTAGTCACTTTGTGTAGTTGAACGAAATCTGCATCCATTTTACGGTTGAAAACGAATCATAAACGTTAATAAATTGTCGAATGAAAATGTATAAAATTCTATGTTAATGTTAAATAAAAACAATACATATAATATTTATAAAATTTTAACATACTATACAAATTACCGTAACTAGAATACTAGACGTCTAGACTACACGGTACATATGTTATTATTTGTAGTCTTATGTTATGGTTTCATTTTCATTGTTTCTGATAAAGAGTTTCCATAATAATAATAATAATAATAATATATCCATTACGTTCCAATTATTCGAGGTTATGTTATTCAGGTTAGCCACATCTACGTCCCAGACGTCATATGGGGTCAGTTCAGCCCCCGTCCCGTCACGACCGGTTCTGTTTCTCGATAAGAGTTAAACTGATAAACGTAATCAATGGGACAGAACATAACCTCAAACAAAAAAAAAATACTATTATCACAGTTCAATATCTTTTTATCACGATACGAATTTTAAATTTGGGTAACTACAAAATATTAGACATTGCATTACATTTACTAGTAAATTAGTAGATTAGTACCTTGGTGAACTCGAGAATATGAACGTTGCGACATAATTTTTGATGAAAGCCTTTTTCTTGAATATAATTTCCAAATCATTTGAGTTGAGTTTAGTAATATTATGATGTCGATGGCATCCAAGTGCGTGGAAAATTGTATTCGTACGAAATTACAAAATCGATTCAATCCAAAAGTGTTGCAACTAATCAACGAGTCGTACATGCACAATGTACCAAAAGACTCAGAAACGCATTTCAAAGTCGTTATTGTATCAGATGAATTCGAAGGCATGCCCTTGATCAAGGTATAGGACTGAGGTATTTAAGTGTATCGCATAACTTACCAAAAATCCAAATGTTACAGAGACACCGTTTGGTAAACACAATATTGACGGACGAGCTCAAGTCCGGTGTACACGCTTTGTCAATAGTGGCCAAATCTCCAAACCAATGGAAAGACGAACCGATCGAAAGTAGTCCCAATTGCCGAGGTGGTTTTGGGAAGTGAACTTTATGAGTATTAGAATTCGGAGAGAAGATTTACCTATTACCAAGTGTCATGGATTAAATCTTTATATTACAATAAATTATAATCTTGTTGGTGTTGTACATAATATTATACATTTACACTATGGACATTTTGTCAATTAGATTGATAATACTTAAACATCAAGCAAGCGTCAATATGTTCGCTTATATTTATGTAAAAATTATTCATTAAATACCTACTTAATATATATATTTTACGAGTATTGGTTATGTAATAATTAAATAATAAAATACACAAATATATCAAGCATTAGAGAGCAAGTGATCCTTTATTATACCTATAATAATAATAATTAGCAATAATCACCGAGTTTGAGAATCACTTAAATTTCCTTATCACCGATAGTCGAAATACTAGCATGATTAAAGATATACCTTTAAATAGATTTATCTTTAATCGTGGATACTATAAGTATCTTGCCTGCTTGCTAATTGTTATGATTTAATGATTATTACCATGAACTATAACCACGGATATAGATACTATGGTTGCACAACGAGCACGGATATGACGGCTCAGAATGTTCCTATTAAGAATGAATAGAAAGTCGCGTCATACTAGCGCTCTCTATAGCCTCTATTATTGTTATTAGTTATGGTAACATCACAAACTAAATGTAGTCTGTGGTAACATGGTACAAGATTTCTATAATAATGACTGTAGAAGGCACTAGTAGTACGCGACTTTTTGGCAGATTTGATAAGAACATTCTGCGCCGCTCAACGCCGTGATCCAATATAGGCTGTCGTGCAACCATAGTATCTATATCCGTGACTATAACGTACATTTCTTTTCTTAGATCATTCAAATATTCATATAAATAGGTAATGTATACAAATACGATAATAATTGTAATATTGTATTATATGAATTATATGATTCAAGTATCTAACTTATAAACCAGATCTTCACGTCGTGTTTTTAATGAAATAACCTATTTTATATCTTAACCGGGACAGTAAAATAGTAATATTTGAATTTAGTGTCTTGGTGTATTTTGAAAAACAGCAAATTAATCTACGAAAATTAGCTTTATATAAACAATCTAAATGGATAAGTAGGTATCTTTAATTTTTTTTTTATTTATTGATCTGTAAAAATTATGCATTGTATGCTATTATTTAAATTTTAGAACTAAAGAAGCTATTGAAAGATTAAGAATTTCAAATCCCAATGATGGAATTTGTGATTGCAATGATGTAAAATGTATAGGGTGCTTTTGGCCCTGTGAATCATGCACATCAAATAAATGTGGACATCAATGCCGGTTAGTTTATATTAAGACAACGAAAATTTAAAATGATGAATTCTTTATTTTTAACTTTATACTTTTAATAGAGAACTTGTGTCACTTATAGCAGTAATACCTCTGATGATTTATATTAATTTTATTTCAACTTGTTTGGCAGTGAAATTTCACTACTTTTTAAAATACTAAAATTATGTATAATATAATAGTACAATTTTTATTGAAAAACCTGGCACACTTATGCCAGGTTACATAAAATATTGTTTTATTTAATGGGCCAATCAAGAGCTATTAAGTCATATTTATTTGCTCACTATGGATTCAATAAACGTATTAGGATTGTTCATGAAACCTGAAATTTATAAATTATAATATACTTTTTTTTAACATTTAACTTTATTTTCAGTATCAATCGAGAATGGAAGTATGAATTATGGGAAAGACAAGGAAGAAATAATAAAATTAATTTATCCTAATTATGTAAAGTATAATTAAATAATAGTGGCGTGCCAAATTAGGCATTTTTGAGGCAATCGATAATTATCAGTTTTTAATGTTGGATTAATTGAATAAATCTATCTTTAGTTTGTAATTTTTAAGACTTAATTCTATAGCATTTACATATTTGTAAAAAATATTGTAGATAAAAATCTAAAGCTATATTATATATTTTCATTATTTTAAGCATTTTAGATTTGAGTTTTGTTTTACTAATATACATTAAATTGTAATCACTTTCTTTTTCTATAAATATTATTATTGTATTATTATAATCATGGCGCTTCAAAATCTTTTAAAATATAACATTAAAACAGAAAAATTTGAATACCATTTAACAAAGTATAACAAGAATATAATTTAAATAACAATAAGAAAATTTATATGTAAAGTAAATATCAATTACAAATAATATTATTATAAATGTTTGAATTTTTTTTTTACACTACACCCATGAAATATACAGGGTGATTCTTTTATCATGAATCAGTGGTTCAGAACCACTCATTATTTCAAAAAGTATTTTGATACATAAAAATCAAATTTAGGGCGGGTAGTTTATGAGTTATGAGTATTTAAAGTGTTGATGCCCAGAGTGGAGTGGTATGGGGTTACTTCGCAAAATGTTTGTCCCCTACTCCGCTCGTCTAAACTTTAAATACGTATAACTCATAAACTACTCGCCCTAAATTCGATTTTTATGTGTCAAAATACTCAAAAAATTATTTTGCTTTGGAATATAAAATAAAAACTGTTATCATTCAAAAAAGTAAAAAAATTTTGATTTTTTTATCAACTTGAAACTATGTAAAAAAATGATTTTGAAAACATGAATACTTTTTGAAATAATGAGTGGTCCATAATAAAAGAATCAACCCGTATATCACTGTTTCATTGACAATTTCAATTTTATTCATTTTGAAACTGTACATTTTAAAATGATCATAACTTATTAGAAAATAACAATATCAATAAAAGGGCCCTGGATAATAATCTTATCTTTTATAGATAAAGATAAGATTTAGAAAATTTACTATGTCTCATGCTTGTAGGACAGAGACAACACATGCGGGCTCTACGTCCTCTTAATAATATTTATACGTGTATAAACGAGTAATGAATTTGTTGTCTCTCATTGCTAGCAGGGTGGACAGTGGTACCTGTTATTACTCATAGTTCTATTCATTCATTTGATAAAGATTTTTTTAATGTGCGTAAAATACACAAATGTTCAATGAATGGTTATGATTCTGATTCACAATTTAATGCACCATAAAACCTTAAAAAATGCATTTTAAATGCCAAAAATTATAGTATAGAATGCAATTAAAACATTTTTTAATTTAATTTTTATATTCATATTGATATTACTAAGTACTATATTATATGCATAAAATTTTATTTATTTGATAAAAAAAAAAAATTATAAAATGGTTGATTTATTCTTTAATACTTGATGAAATGTTTTATTAAAAGGTTATCAAAGATATTAATTTACGGAATTTAATTAAAAATACCGAAAATGAACTAGGGTCAATATAAGCATATATAATTTTAAAGGAGTATGTACAGGAATATTTCATCATTGATTATAGAATAACTTCTAACTTTTTTCAAGGAAAAATTTGATGAGAAATGGTTTATAACAATATATTGCTTATAAGAGACCTTAGAGCATATTAAAGTATTTAGTTTTGTTTCATTAAGCCATTGTTCATGAACAAAAATAATGTTGTAATGTTCTATTCTGAAACACTGGCTGCTAGATATTACCAAATAGAAGATCAAATAATATCATTTTTATTAATTTCAATTTTCATTTGCCAACATTTTATAACTAATAAATTACTTTTTAATAATAAAAAAAATAAGTGATAATTTTACAATATAAAAATGTATAAAGGTACACTTACATATTTCAAAAATCAGTAGTTTAATACAATTATTTAAGGAAAAACAAGGCATTTTTTACAAATAACCCCGTATACAATAATCTAGGCTATAATTTAAAATTATAAAATATTTAAAAAAAACATACACAATATAAAGCATTAAAGATAATTATATTTTTATTTTCATTTTTAAGTGTGCATTATTTATTAAAATTTTAAATTAGTATTACAATACATTAACATTATTGGAATATTTAGCCCAATCATTATTACAAGGTTCTAATGGTAAAATCCAACCCAAAGGAATACTGCTAGATGCTGACACTTCCTTTTCATCAACAACATATTTATCCCAGCCTCTCCTAAAGTGAATAAAGTAAATTATTTGAATATTTAATGCTAAATAGTAAAAAATATTAATAATACCGTATTTCAAGGAATGTATAATTATCAACGCCCATTTCATGAGATCTAAAACTTGGTCCAAAAAGAATATGATCCCATTCTGCTAATTTTTCTTGAATTTCAATTTCTCGTTTATTTTTTTTTTTTGCTTCGGCTTCAATAAGCATATTTTTTAATCCTTCTTCTTCTTTATTGTAGTCTGCTAATTTTTGCTGCCAAAGTATCTTTAATTTATCTATAACAAATACATATTACATATAATTAAACATAAATAATGTATATAATTTTAATTATTCATTTTATAATATACTTAAGGCATTTTCTAAAAGTGGATTTCTTCTTTTGTTAACACAGTTTTGAAGTCTACATTTTCTCAATTTTTCCAAATTATCTAACAATGATAACTGATTTTTAGCATCTTCAATTTTTCCCCGAACCCCTTTCAAAACGATGTTGGCTTCAGTTTTAGTTTTGTTAACCTAGAATAAAATTTATTAATTACAAATAATAAATAAACCAAGTATTAAAATTAATTACTCTTTCTTCTTTTAGTATATTTTCTTTTAAGGCATTTTGCCAAGCATCAATCTTTCTGTTTATTTCTAGGATTTCATCTTTTTTTTGGGATTTAATTAGTTTCAGATTAGCTTTAAGTCTCTTTAATCGATCCCTTTTTTTCTTTCTTTTTGCTAATCGAAATTTTAATTCAGATAATGATTCAGCATCAAAATGTAATGTTGTTATCATAGTATCTATTTGTTTCTGCAAAAGAAAGTACATGATAATTAATTTTAGTTTCATTAATTACCGTTATTTATAAATTAATCACTTTATCTAAGATTAAATTGGAACAAGCTTTTTTCCATTCAGCTTCTGTCATAGTTAATACATTCTGTTCCATATTTTTTTTATTATTATTCATATTTTCTAATAATTGTTTACATTCTTTTACAATATTACTGATTTGGTTAATCTAAAAAACATAAATGGAAATAATTAATTAGTAAATATCAAACAAATATGATATATATTTTTGGAATTTACCTCAATTACATTTGTTGATTTCACATTCTTTATAGTAAAATCTTTTTCTTTGGTGGCTAACCACTTTTCAATCCAAATAGTAGTTTCATCTTTTAAAGTTTTTGGTATAGGACACAAATATTGGAGAATATATTCTTCATCAATATTATCAGGAAGAGATGAAAATGAATTGCTTATATTTTGATTAGATGGTACATATTGTTCTTGATAGTATTGATTACTAATATCAACACCATAAGGCATAAAATAGTTTTGTGCTGGTTTATTACATGGTGATAGAGGTGGGTGAATAAAAGGTATATTATGAATATTATACATGGGTTGAATGGGCCTTGATGGCATAAAAGGAGGCGGAGGACGTGTTAACCAAAAATTATTAGTATTTGCCTCAGAATACATATTACTCTGATTACTTTGACCAGACATTACAAGATATTAGAAAAAAAAGTTTGAATAATAGTTTTAGTTAAAGAAAAAAAAATGTTAGTGTTTTATATGTATAAAAAAAGTTAAATTATAGAAATTAATTAATTAATTTCTTTTTCAGCCTCAGCTAAAAACTTTTGAGCGTTTATATAATCGGGTTCTTCTTTAAGCTCTTCACAATCAGCTACAACACTTTTCAAATCTTCAAAAGCGGCTTTTAATCTTCTTTGAGTATCCGGTATCATCATCTGTGACTCTCTTAATACTTCTTCTTGCTTTTTAAATGTACTTTCATCAATTCCTGTAAAGAAGTTATATACATAAACATTTAGTTAGAAAAACCAATAGATGTTACATAAAAAAAGTACATCACTATGATAATTTTTTTGCTCCTGACTTGATTTGTAAAACCTAACCACTATAGTTGATTATTGGTAACTCAAACCTTGACATTAAAGGCAATGGGAGATTTGTTTGTTATATAGTTATTTAGAAAAAAAATCAAGAACAATAAATTGAATAAACAAAAACAATTAACCTTAAACCAATTCTTTAAAAGTAATACATGTAGTTAGGTATATGAATGTAAATTTGAATTTTTTAAAATACAATTTCTTTCTGACAAAAAATCCCCACTAGAGAAATCTTCAATTATAATTTTTTTATATTGTCTAATCCAGTGGTTGCGTACCACTGCACCTGGTGTCGCCAATAATTTTACACCAAATGAAAAAATATATATATTACACACTTACATAATGTTGGTAAGAGGGGGGGGGGGGTTGTGGATCAAAAAAGGTTGCGCACAACTGGTCTAATCACTAACAAAATGTATTCAAAAATAATATGCAAAATAAGCTAAATATTTTTCAAGCCAAAAATATATAAAATAATCTGTTTCTATACAGTCTACAATCAAAATAAAAATAACATTCTAATCATATGCAAAAGTTCTATAATATAACTAATGGTTTTAGTAAAACATATCACACAAAAACATCTTTATTTAAAAAGTTAAAAAAAAATGAGTAGAAACAATAATTTTTAAAATAAAGGTTGAGAAATATTTTAAATGAATTATTGAATCAAAAATATCAGAATTTAAAAAAAGAAAAATATTTATTTAAATTATTTTAGTCAAAATTATTGTAATGGATCAAACAGTTAATAATCTATAAAATTTAACATCTCATTTCTTTAGATTTGATATTATCTAATACGAGTCATATTATTATGTGTATTTGAATAAACAATATTCCAGATATAAATTTAAACATCCTTTTAATTATATCAATATTAATGGGAAAATAGATAAATTAAATTAATAGGTACTTAATAACCAATTAATTGTTGAAATGTAACCCCAAATATTTAAGATCTACCTTTGGTTTTCCATTGTTAAAACAAAATTTCTTAAATTAATACCATTTATCAAATTAAGTCAGAAATAATGTTAAATTAAGAATGCACAACAATACTCAGGAAAATAATTAAATGTTATTCTTACTGTAATTTTAAACTTGATTATAGACTGAAAAATAAAAATAATGAGTTATACTAGGTTAGTAAGTTAATAATATAGACATTGAACTTACCAGCCTCTTTCAATTTCTGAACCTTTTCCTGTTGTTGTTCAGTTTCTTGTATATACATAAGTTTCTCTTTTGTTAATCTTTTCACTACTCCAGTTTTGATCTTTAGAGTCTTAATACGAGGATCAGCCATTACTATCCTTTCTGTAAAGATATAAAATATACGCGAGAGTAGTTACACCTTTGAAGTGTACAATGTTACTTATTGTTTAAGCAACGCAAAAAACTATACAATCGAGCGTCTACTGTACAAGAAAATGATAATCGTGACTTATAATTAACTCCAAAATAGAAATTAATTATCGTATAAAATTGACTATAAACAGAATGCAATAGTAGTTAAATTATTACAGAAATCACTGACTTTCGAATATTTTATAACAACAATTATAACCTTAAAACTTAACGTAATTTATGAATTAAATCCCGTACAAACTACAAAACGAATATTCTAGCTGCTGCTGCAGGGGCAGCGATGTGTAGCGATACACAGTAATATAGTATCGTTGAACGCGTTAACCATGATTATTATCAAGTACTAAAGTTAAAAGTATTTTAGTATTTGTTTGACATTTTATTATTTTCACTTTTTTTTTTATCATAGCCGCCTGTGCCCAGTGTTAACTGTTAACAAACTAAACGTCAAAAGTGATTTATTAAATTGATATCAAAAAGGCGTATAAAAAATAGACGTGCATATTGCAATAAATATTAAATAATAAATTGACGTCTCAAAATCTAAATATCTTTTGGGTCTTTTATTCTGTCCTCGACGTTATTTCGCTATTGTTGTAGTGTTATTAATCATTACCCTTTACATTCAACTGCATATTTCAGATTTATTATTCATAAACCTACATTATTACATTCATTATTATTGCGATTATAACTCAACATATTATTTTAAATTATGGATGCAGATGATAATTTCCCTGCAGCTAAGCGCATCATTACTGAAATTCAAAATATAGTAAATAGTGATTCTAAGCTGTGAGTATAAACCAATTCAATATTTGTGCTGTAGGAACGTTTTGAAAAATCGTCATAGTTTCACTAACAATAATAATATTTTAGGAAAGAATTTGATCTAGTCATCCAACCAGAAAGTCAAAATAAATCTCCAGTGATATATGTAGACCATTGTTTAGGTCTAGAGTCGTGGTGTGTACGCCATGTATATGAATATGTCTACCAAAGACTTATTTCAGTAAGAAAACGATTAAAAAGACAAGGTAGCCCTTTTGTTACTCAAAAATTAATAAATAAACTTATTGCTTAATGTTGATAATTTCAAATTTGTATGTGATTTTTAAATGTATGTACCTATTATATTTTATTTAGTATCCAATGAAACAATACCATTGCTTACATCTGCTCTCTTATTAAATCCAGAAGTCTTGACTTTTTGGAATATGAGACGAGAGTTAATTCTTGATGGATACCTGAAACCAGATGATGAATTACAATTTTCAGCTGTTATTTTGACATTTAAGCCAAAATGTGCTGAAATATTCACTTACAGAAGATGGATATTTTTTAACGTTTTAAAAGGTAAATCAACTCAGTACATAGATACCTATTATTTATTGGATATAAATATATTTCTTTAAACTCTTTCTGTTGATATTCAATTACAGTAAAATATAACTAATAAAAGTACAAATATTAAATTTAATAATGTACAATATTATGTTATGTAAAAAGTTAAATTTTGTTTTAATCAAATTTGAGTATTAGTATCATAATATACATATAGTCAATAAATAAACATTTACTATACAATATTAAATTACAAATTACAATGAATATTGTTCATTTGTCAAATGATAAATGACAATCAAAAATTAAAAAATTGTCTATCATCAAATTTAAATATTTATTTATTAGTGTAAATATCTATGTAGAACTAAATCACAGTATATAATATAATTTTTAAAATATAACATAATATAAATACAAAACATAATGTAAAATAATTTTTATAACCATAAAAAGCATATTGAAAATTATAGGCTAATTAGGTACAATCAATTACAATTAAAATTAAAAAATACTGTTATATTATAATATTTATAAATGCTGATTAAATGTAAACTATAAGTTAAGAAAAAACATTCACTTGAAGGATACAAAACTTAAAAAATCAATACATTTTAGTTCATTAAACGTTACATTTAAGATACTATCAATGGGATTATTATAACCATAAAAAGTACTGATTGCTGTATTTGATGACAGGATATCTAGTTATTTACAAGTTTGAACATAAACTTACATCTAAAGGCAAGAAATTCCAAAAAGACTAATTTGGATGTTTGTTACATGTATATAGTGTACCTTTAAGAAAAGATTAGGAAGTACATTTTGCTGTCTTATATAGTAATTACCAAATGTGGTGTTTTATTATTATATATTTTAATACTTAATTTTTATTACCTACAAGTTTGTTGTTATTTCATTACAATCTCAATACCTAAATACATACCAAATAAAAATATTTATCCATTTTTTTTCTTATATTAACTAGGCACTATGTATAAATATACATTTGTATTCTTATAAGTACATCAAACCTAACTTAAGAATAGGTATTTTATAATAAATCTAAAAAGTCTTTAGCAGTATCAAAAATATTTTATTTATTCAAAATGTAATTTACAATTATCTATTATTTATTGAATTGTGAAAAATAATCATAAAGGAAAAAATTATCTGATAGATCTATTAAAGAAAACCTTTGTTCTATTCCTAGGATATATAAATATAGTAAAATACATACTTAGGTATATCTAAGTATAACTAAATTCTGTTGTATATGCCAAACATTTCAAACTTTTTTTTTTGTTGAGAGCTTTACTTAAACAAATTAATTTATGTATATTATTAATTGGTAGTTGGTGTCTTTTTTTGTGAATATTTTGAATTGTTGGTACATATTTTATTATTTTAGAATGTAAAAATACGTATTTCATGGATTAATTTATAATAATTATATTGTATTAAATTTTAATAAAATTCACAGCCCCAGGATGAAAGATGACATAAAAAACTCATCTTGAAACTAATGCATTTTACACTGCTCAGAATTTAAAATAGATTTCTAATAATATGTTTACAAAATGAAAATACTTGAAAATTTCACTAAAAACTGTTTAATTTAAATTATTATATATAAAAATAAAACACATTTATAACTTTCATAGCAATCATAGTGTTGAAAAATATGTTGAACTGCAATAAAGTTTTATCCTTATTTATTATATTGTTTAATTTGCATTAGATTATTTATAATACATAAATACTAAGTCAATGTGATAGCCGATAGGTGACTATGATTATATCCTTTTTTTTTTTTTATTAATATGTAGTCAATTTGGTAACAAATAATGTATATTGACTATCTAATCTTACCTAGTCCTTCATATTGTCAATAACATGTACATCTTAAAACTAGATAATAGAACCTTAGAATGCGTAACCAAATTTAAAATTAAATCATAACTATACAAATAGTATTTTATCTTGGAAAAAATATTTATTAATTTTTTTTATTTATATTTATAGATTTCAGCTCTAATCATATTATACTCAATGAGTTAACAATAGGATTAACAGCTGCTGCTGGCTATCCAAGTAATTACAATGCATGGAATCATTGTTTTTGGTTTATTCAAAAATCCCTTGAACAAGAAAACTTTTCTTTAATTTCTCATCAATGGGAAAAAACTAAAATTTGGTGCAGTGAACATGTATCCGACCATAGTTGTATGCAATACAGACAACGATTACTTAAATGTTTAGTTGGCGATAAAAGGTGCTTACAGCATTTGGAATGTTGTACATCCAAATCACTTATGCGGTTTTTTAACTCTGATGAAAGACATAAACTTATGAAGCCATCAGAAGATTATTTTGATGAAGCTATTGGTGTTGCTTTAGATGAATTATATTTTAATGAAGATCTGATTGTGATGTATCAAAGTCATGAATCTCTATGGAATCACCGAAGATTTTTATGTTATTTATTAGTAAATATTTATAATATTGATTGTATTAAAGAAGCATTAATGAATAATGAAAGGAGAGTTTCTACTAAATTATTAAAAAATAATGAGTTATATGTTAAAAAACACGTTTTGTGGCTTCAAACAGCATTATGCATTCCTATAAAATTACTTTAATTTTAATAACTATCATAAATCTATTGTGTTGATAAAATAATTTCATTAGATACTTGTTAAAATGTAAAAATCAAAAATGAAGAAAATGTGACAAATAATGAGTGAGATTTTAATTTTAAAGCTAATTTTATAGTTTGTAATTATTTATTTAGTTATGTTAATATTTATTTTTAATTGTTGTAATAATTATTTATTTTTGTTTTATTTCTGGTGCCAATGAGTTAGTTGTACAGATTAAAAACCATCATTCTTGATATTGCTTATTTACCTGTAACTAGTTAAATTGTAATAATATCTTTATTTATGATACTATATATTTAACATTATGTTGAAAATAAATTAAGTTGTAAAACTAGAAAAACCTCGTATTCTTAAATATATCATAAATTAAAAATTTAATAATATTTCCATAAATTGCAATTATTCTTAAAGCTTTTAATGATTATAATGTAAATTAATCACTAAAATAAATTTTAAGATAGTTGTGCAGCACAACTTGTAATTATTAAATGTTGATTCTTAAATTTCCATACAAAAATTAAACATTGTATTGGAAAAATGTTGTACAAATTAAAATGTATGGAGCTGAAATTAAATATTATTTATTTATTTTATGATAGTAGAGATTTTAGCTAGTTACTATTTTTATCTCAACAATTATGATTTGGTAGGACATCAGGACATGGTGTATGTGTGCTGCTAAAATTTCCAGGTGGTCACTTAATCAGAAACTAGCAACAGAACCAGTAGCATCATTAGGCAACTAGTGCTTGCCCCATTATTTATTTTAAGTTTTAAAGTAAAATATATTGGTGAGCATTTTATTACATACAACATAGGTATTTTTATAGTCTTGTTCTATTTTCTACATATCTATCAATCTAATGATGCAGTATTAAGTTTAAAATAAATTTATTTTCACCTTGATGTCCAATTGTGAACAATTTAACCTTTGATAATCACCCGATTGACCAATACGCATGGAAAACAAAATATTACGAAATTCATTTGTTACAGGTTTGATATTGATAGATACGGATAATGTATCAATTTTTTGAATCCAATAAAAAATACAATTTATATTTTGTTTAGTTATATAACATATTTAATGATAATAATATGTTGTAAATACTTAACATTTTAAAATTGAAAGATTAAATTGTAAGTGGACAGGTCAGATTCATGTTATTAACATAGTTTTTATACTAACATCTTTATTTATGAGTGTTATTGATCATGTTTATAAAGTACCCACTTATCAAATAATATTGTTCAATAATTTACACTGCAATGTGTTAAATATTTTCAAGTTATTTTGCATAGTTTACATTATAGACATTTAAAAATTTTATAGAAAACAAATCCATTAATAGTAAAAAAATATTGTGAATTAATAAAATAGAATATAATTGCATCATAAATTAAACAGTATACTCAACCTCAATCAAATTAAACATTTAAAAATATATAAATATTTTTTAATATGTATTCTAACTACAGAGCAATAAAGATTTAATATTCAACAGTTACTAGTATATCAAAAATATCCTAATTACAGTGTATCATAACTTTAATTGCATTACCAACACCAGTTTCAGCTGTTTTAAAAGCTTCCAATGATTCTTCGATTTTAAAATTATGAGTGATTAATGGCTTCATGTTTATTTGTCCTGTGGCTATTAAAGCCAATGCATCTTGGTAACTAAAAAAAAATTAGAGTCATTAATAAACAATAAAAATTGAACTATTTTATTAATTTGTCTATTGATAATTTACTCATTAGCATAGCGAAAAACTCCTCTGATGTCTACTTCTCGAGATAATGCATTGAATAATGGCAATTGAACATTGCTTGATGCTCCCATACCAACAATTGTTAATACTCCTCCAGATTTTGTTAACTAAAATATAATAATTTGTTTATTAAATGTATAACATATTAATAAATTTTATAAATGTATGCCGCTTAATACATGATGTTTATATTTACAGAGATTTTATTATTGTTATACTCAGCTTAAAGCAAATAAATAATATTATATTTTAATGTATACCTCCATTCCCATTTTAATTGTTTGTTGAAAACCACTACAGTCGATAGTAACATCTGGAAGTTCGCCATCAATTTCATTTCTTACATTTTCTATTGCTTGCTCGTCTGAATCTCCTCTATTTATTCTTATTGCTTTGTAAGCACCCATTTCTTTAGCTACATTTAATCGAAATTCTGTCAGATCTGTTATATAAATTTTTGTAGCTCCCATAGCTTTTGCGGTGACTAATGTAACTAAACCAATTGGTCCAGCTCCTAAAATTAATACTGTAGAACCAACTTTAACACCTCCTCTTTTACAAGCATGAACTCCAACAGAAAGTGGTTCTAATAGAGCACCTTCTTCTAAAGATATATGGTCGGGTAATCTAAAAAACAAAGATTTATAATTTATAAGAATAAAAAAATAATTGATAAATTTTAATTATAAATCAATATTGTAATAAGCTATTTTACAACATAACCATTAGGAATTAATTATAAGTACAAGTGTACAATTAAGTATTAACCAAACCAATATTATGTATAACAATAACAATAATTGATAGAATGTGTTAAATGTTTAATAATTTATTTATTATTTAAATGAGAAAATCTTACTTATAACAAAAATCAGCAGCATGGACATAATAACGAGTCAAATTTCCATCTACAGGTGGTGTAGCACAAAATTTCATTTCAGGACATAAATTGTATGAACCAATCTTGCAAAACTGGCACATACGACATGATACACCTGGTTCAATTGCCACTCTATCGCCTATAATGAAGACATGCCACATACATAAATGTTATAAAATCTTACTATTTATTTATTAATTAATACTAACCGACTTTGAGATTTTTAACACCTTCTCCAAGCTTCTCTACAACTCCACTGGCTTCATGGCCAATAACCATTGGTTCTTTAACAATATAGTGACCTATAGCTCCATGAACTAAATAGTGAACATCTGAACCACATATTCCAACACGGTGAATCTTCAATAATACTTCTACAAAATGAATTAACAATTAAATATTTAATAGCAAATTATTTTAGATTAAATTGTTACCATTATGTTCAGGTTTTGGTATTGGCCGTTGTTCCTAACAGAAAAAAAAAATTAAAATCAATCAATTATACAAAAATTTGTATATAATAGAATTAATAATTTATTATACTAACAAGTCGTAAATCTCTAACGCCATAGAGTACTGATGTCAAATTATCCTTCTCGTTGTTTATACTTGCATTAGCCATGTTAACTAAAATAAATTTTAAAATAAAAGATAGTTTTTGAACAAATTAAAAACCAATCCGTAACGACTAATTAATTCAACTTTTGTTTAAGAAATGTAACAGCGCTGTTGGGTATACTTATGTTTATATGATAAATCAAGGTTAAAACGATTAAGATTTTGTTTAGAATCATGTACTCCTAAGATAGTGATTATCTGTACTTTGTACTTTGTAGGTTATCGTTCAGGTTAGTTCAGATAAATTAAATGATTTAAACTCCATTAATTTTCACAGAACAACTATTGTTACAATTTCTTACAAAAAATTAATTATTTTTATGAAAGAAAAAATTAATTATTTTTATGAAAGATCCTACTTTTTATTAAAAATCATCTATTGATTTTTATTATACTAGGCACAGTAGACATTTCTTTTTGTTATGTAATACTTATTGGTTATTAATTTTATTATTACTAGTGGCATAATTTTCTTAACATTTTTGGTATTGCAATTTTTTTCATGTGACCATGAATATTTATATTTGCATACACCTCTTCCTACCACTGATCTTAAACATAAGGGGGGTTCATTTTTCTTTTACATTTTTTCAAAAAAAAAAAATAAGAAGAAGAAGAATTAAAACTGTAAATAAATTAGTATATTCAACAGGTGTTATTATTAATTTATATTATTTTTAAATTTAATTTTTGGGATTCGCAGAGGAATTATTATTGATCCATCAATGACTTCTTCCATATTGATTATTTTTTTTCTCAATTTGTAAAGTAGCAAGATTACTTAATCGTTCTTGACCCATTGTGGTCCTCAGATAAGTTTTAGTCTTTTTAAATATGAAAATGATCTTTCACAGGTGGCAGTTATTGAGTGTTATAAGAAATTATAAGAAATAAACAAATAATTGATTGAGAGAAGTTAATACTCTCAGTAATAAAAAAATATAAAATACAGTGTATGGAGGAAGTGTCACGAGCCTTAAAACTTGAAAATTGTTGGTGTTGAAAGACAATATTTTCGTAAAAATTGCATAACACCTCAATTACGCCACTGATTATTACTATTTATTTTTGCTGGGTATTCTGAAGAAAACTGAAATTATATTATTATAATATAGTAAAAAACTGCCCCTAAAAATAAAATAGGATTTCGTTTAACTAGTATTTGATATTTAAATAATTAAATCACTATGTATGTATAAACTACTTAAATATAGTACGTACAGTGTACAGTGTGTTTAAAATAAATGAAAATTTAAATTTCTTATTTTCGCATATTTTTATAAGCTATAATACACATTTTTATAGATAGTCTTCAAAATATATTTCCCCTTGTTTAAAAAAAATAGAGCCTAGATATAAAATTTTGATTTTTAAACAGCAGTTTTGAATTTTATACTAAGCATATGCTGATATGCGTTTAGAAACAATATAGAATGCTAGTTGCTATGATCGTTGTGATAATCTTATTTTATGGATTTAGAATATTAGTATTCGATTTTGTAAATATCATGGTAGAATTAATATAATAGCCTGACAGCCTATAATTATGTAAAACATATTATACAACAACATGATACAGTGGCGCTCGTCTCTATATTAATGTGTCTACTGTCTAGTAATCGCTACTTATTTTATAATTTAAAAAAGGTACCTATATTATTTAATAGTTAGTTAATTATTAGAAGGAAAAATCGACTGCAATCATTATAGAGATGTGAGGGTGGGTCCTAAAAACCTTCTGATGCTATAACATCATTTAATTTAAACTTGTACGCCATAGTATTCGATGACTATTATAAATCGATCTTTAATCTAGAAGTGGCGTGATCATCATTTATATATAACGATTATAACATAAATAGAAAAGGTGACAAAGCTTCCAGAGTATAGGTGGTCTCAAATCTCAATTTGTAAACGAGTGGTACTTGTATTTATGAAGTCGATTTTTAGCTTATATTCGCTTTATTATTTATTTATGTTAAATTTCAATCTTACAAGTGCTTATAGCCGCACTGTTTATTCCGATTTTATCGAAGATTGAAATAAAATAATTAAAATTTACGACAACGTTTCCATACCTTTTGAAAACCAAATGAGTATTTTCTTATGTAAGATTTATCATAGACATTAATATGTATGAAATTTATACTAATCGGTTTCATTTTAAGGGAGGACAAAGCTTCTATCTCACTTTCAATTTTTTACGCCATATTATATTGGTAATATACTAATATACATAAATTGATACATTGTCATTATTATACTCAAACATTCAGTCTTAACGTAATGTAAGGATTATCACCCCCATAACTCACACATCCAACTAAAACGAAATAAATTATAACACAAAATAAAAAAAATCAATAAGGAAATAGGTAGTGCGTCAAAAAAAAAAAAAAGAAAATAATCACTATAATGAATGATACCACGAATAAGATTATATTACCAATGTAAAAAGATATCAGCGCACTTTTGTTTTTCCTATCTGAATCACGTACAACAATGCAAATTTACATCCAGCGGAAACAATCTTTTGTTGCTATAGTTTTAAGATTAGCATAAACTGTTATCAAAACATTATCTGTGCTTAAACATTAGATTTTTTACGATATTTGAACTTTTAAATTGTAATATTTTATATACCTACTAATAGATGTTCATAGTAAAAAGACTATTCAACAGATAATTATATTAAATTAATATTTTATAAAGGTTAATTAACTCAAAAATTAAAGCTCGTGTGCCCTACAATATGGATTAGTTCTCAGAAAAAAATGTAAAATTTGCACGTAGTTCAAAGTTATTTAAACAAAAATGTTAAAAAATACTGCCTAGGTAAGTCTGGTGGTGTACTGACATTGATACAACATGGTACAGGTATAATTAATTTGCTTTATAATTATATTAGTTTGTTAAGGTAAAATTTTTGTAATTTGGAATAAGAAAATCAAGACTTAGCCACTTAGGTAGATACTACGTACGCAATATTTCATATGTTTTTCATCTATTTTTGTATTATTGTTATAAGTTATAACCTATAGGAAAAACACTATTTAAATATATAATTCTATTCAACTATTGTAGTATTTGTAGTCTATTTGACTATAATATCTAAATTATTATTCGATCTATACATGCGATTAGTGTGATTAAATTATTTATTTATTCCAATATTTGTATGATAATATTTAAGTTTTAAATTACATTTTTCTCAATACATATATTTTTAAATGATAAAATACAATTAAAAATTGTATAATGACGGTTATATAAATACCTAGCGCTTATGCATATGTTAAGAACACTTTCTTATTTATTTAATATATATATATATAGGCACCTTTAGTATATCTTTTTAGATTTATTTAGTATTTTTATTGTTTTATTTTACTTGTATTTACATACGTTTATCCATAATACGACAACATATGATAATTAATACAGATCGTTTACTAAAGGGCTTACGTAATAATTACGTTTTTTTAAACATTTTTTTTTATTTATCTGTTAATAAGTGTAGTTAATTATATTTACCTTCTAGATTAAAGACATTATTATATACAATTTATTTTATGTACAGATATAGGATAATATAGAAAATATTATACTAAATTCTAATCTTTTAAATGTTAAAACCAATGCATGAAACCATTTTAAAAAAAATCAGTCAATTATACAGATTGTTAATAGATTTCAGAAACCTTGGAAACTGGGATATGTTTTGATTTTAATTGTTTGTTCTGTTTTACTCCCTTAAGTTTATTATAATTACCTAAATATTATTATGTATTGAAATATTGTACATGGCTATATCTATTTATATACATAATTTGGGTAAAGTGCGAATTGCGTATATAGGTAACGTTTCATAACGTATGCATATATATATAACAGTGGTGGTCAAATGGGGTGAGGGGAATACATCCTACATGATAAAATCATTTGACCACCACTGATATATATATCACTAAATATCAGTTATAATAATAATATAACCTTATGGTAATTACTCATTACTCATTTGTGCCAAAATAAAAACGTGGGATTTTTCTGACCACCCATTTGCGTAAAATTTGTCTACCTAATTTGCCAGTAATTTTACATGATAATAATTATAATGAATTAAATATATTTTTATTTTTTAACATTTTAATAGTTATAATACAGATCATAATAATAGATTCCCTTAACTTCGTTTTCTCCTTACCTCAAAACACTTTCACATTTCCGCAATAAAATATTAATCTATAAAACCCTCCTACAACCTATCTGGATCTATGAGATCTAACTCTGGGGTTCGGCCAAACCCTTTAAAATAAATCGTAGGTATTTAAAATTTTCATTCCAAGTGCTTTCAACAAATCACGATAGCTCCATATACTATGTGTCTATATGTCTCCAATCACACACTTCATACTGATCTCGCTATCCTTCTTGGTTCTTGTCTCCAAAGTCACCAATAATCTTTATAAAAGATTCAATGCTCGTCTCCAAAGCAGTCACCGCAATCCACTCGTGATATTCCTAATGATTCCGAGAGACGTCTAAAACGTATATAGTATCGGTACCTATTAACTAACTGAAAACCAACACACCCATGCCGAAATACCTTTATTGGAATAGGTCTCTTCATTAAAAAAATATACTAAATCCACTAAATACTACCGACACTTACACTTATTGTTAAATATTTTATAAAGTTTTCTCAATAAAAAAATAATTGTTAAAAAAATACAAATTTAACTAAAACCATTAATAATCATGAATCCTTTCACACTCATTTAAATGATTATAAACTATTCCATAAATCGCATCCTAATATTTTTAAATTTTTAGAAAATTTAAAAAAAAAGTTCAAGTAGATGATTAGTATAAACTATCAATAGTAACTATTTTTATAGTATTAAGAATAACCTCACCATCTAAAAAAATCAAAAGTTAAAAAAAACTCTAATACAATAGATAATTATAAAAACTAAAATTAACACGTTATAAATATGTAAAAATAACTTTTATAAAGATTAGGTTGTCTTGAAAAAAAGTGTGATTGATCATAGGTATATAGGTATACAAATTATTTGAAATAAAAATGTATATTTTATAATAATAAAGATATGTATATATAATACATAGATATATATATATTACGCTTTATTTGGTAAGTATTATTGTACTAACAATGTTCAAAATATTCAGCTACTTTTTTTATTTATTTCATAATAATCATTATTTATGAATAAAATGTATGATTAAATAAATTAAGGTTTATTATTATTTTTTTAATGTTACATGTACCTATATTAGGTATATGTATTTTTATACCTAATTATGATGATGCATTGAATTGATAACAGTAAATCCTAAAATATTAAAAATAATTGTTAAAAATGCTTGGATTGGTCGATTATAAACATATCATAGATTCCTACGCTTTTTATCGTAAAATATAACATAATATACCTACAATGTCAAACTTTTTATTTAATATCATTAAATTGCAAAATAAATTTATATTTTACTTAGATTATTCAACACACACCATAAAAACGCAGAGTCTGAACACTAATTAAAATATTATATTACGTTAAAACGTAATACGTACCTACGTACAGAACTACAGTCTGGCTTAAAACAACGATTGTTTGATGATTTTGATTTAACGCCAATGAATACGCAACGTCACAGAAAAAAGAAACACCAAGAACACGGTGTTGAAATTAGAATTAAATCAAATAGGTATTACTAATTACTAATAATTAATGGATATCAGCTTTCGGTCATTAATATATTGTTCGCCATCGGCAGTTATCCCGATTAGATGAACGAGTAAATTAGAAAACTAGTAAACAATTACAACTAATACAAGTATACCCACAATAACTACTGGTGTGCGCATATCGTAATCTACACAGCATACATACAGGCCTGCGCACTTTGTACTTGATAACAATTGTCAATATTGCATTAATATTATTTAAAAAAATGTTAAATGTTAATCATTAATCAGCAAAGTTCCCAAATGTACCCTTTTAAAACAGTAATAAAAATTCATTATTATTTATCACTACCTATATTATAACTAGGTGTCTTGGTATTCCAGGATAACGTTTACCATAACTATTGTGTGTTTTTATCATGTTATTGCATGGAAAATTAAAGACGTTTGGTACATAATCTTTTTAAGTTTTAAGTGTACAGGCGTAATAATAAAAACTCCGTTAAAAAAATTAAACCTAATTAAGACTTAAAAGACTACATAAATATTACATCTATTTTATGTTATATAAAACTATTTATTAACGCCTTACGGATTATATTATCCTTACGTAAGATACCTACATAAAGATTAATAATACTTATAAACTAGGTACTTACTCGTTCGAATTTTGAATTTGGTAGATACTCGTCAATTCGTTATTGTCATAAACACTCAAAAATATTAACTGATTATCAATTTACAGTAAAAAAGATAGGTACCAACCTAGTTTTCATTTGAAAAAAAAAATTTATTAGAATAAATTTATTAGATATATTAAATGAAAATGATACAATAAGAAGGTACTGGGGTAAACAATAAACTAATCTAGAAAAAAAAGCACCGAACCAACTAAATACATTATCCGTTATTTTATTACGATTTACATAATTAAAAATAATCATTACATTTATCGATTTATCTATGTAAGACTTATTTAACATATCTAAAACTATATAGCGGCAATCTGGATTTAACATTTGTATTGTATAATGAAAAAATTTTAAATACATTATGTTATATTGTTTTAATAATTTAAAATTTTTACCCTTTAACATTTTTTAAATTATGTGTGTACAAAGGACAAATGACAATTATCGACAATGTTAAATGCGATTGCAGCTAAACTTTTAGATATGTTAAAGAAGTGTACCTACTACCTAGATAAATATAATGATTATATTTAAAAAGGTAGGTATGTAAATCATAATAAAATAACGAATTATGTACCTATTTAGTTGGTACAGAGCTTTTTTTTTCGAATACCCAATAAATAACTTGGTGAAATCACCAGGTAAGTTAACCCAACTGAACCTAAGTATAGCCGTATACATAGGTTTATGCATATTACTGGAATTGATCAATTAATTCTACAAAATAAATAAATAAAAACTAATCAATAATATAGTAAGTAGTGAGGCAAGTCGCACTCGCAAGTGTATTTTATAGGTATACGTATATAGTGAGTATAATGAGTACCTACCTATATCCTATATACCTCTATACTTAGCTTTTAATGCTGTTATAGCCATATATGGTACCTAGGTACCTACCTACCAAGATATGACATCAATTGTGGGTACAGTTACCTTATAACCGTATGCGTTATGCTCTTAAATATAAGTTACACAAATATCTGAAGTATTATAGTTAGCATGGAGCAGGAATTCTCAAACTTTTATAAACACTGTACCCCTTTTTATCAATACATTTTTTTGGGTACCCCTTCTTGGTTACTAAACTAAAATATATATAAAAAAAAATTAAAGACTTACATTACATACATGTTGGCCAGACTTGTACCCCTTAAAAAATGTCGAGTACCCCCAAGGGTACGCGTACCACAGCTTGAGAAACACTGGCATGGAGAATTCTAAAAATTAACATTATTGTTGAAACAAAATCAATAATACTATGATAATTAATATGTGGTATTGGGATGTGTCAATGGAAAGCCCTTCGTATCAAGACCAGTAAGTTATATAAAAAGTTTAATCAACTCATTTTCCTTCAGATTTAGGCATGTATCTTGTATCTAAATTGTGGGTTCTACACTCCTAACTGCCTTACATAATATACTTGTATCAAAATCAAACTATAAAATGTGTTTAAGGGAGAATAGTACCTAATCATGCGTGTGTTATTCTCATATTACTAACGTAGTAAATAATAACAAATATGAGTTCAGTAGAACCTATTTTTTCGTTTTTAACTTAAATACAAGATTACATTGATGTAGGTATTATAATCGAATTTAAAAATATAATGATATTCATATTATCTGTACCTACTTACTACTTAGGCTTAAGCATAGGTATTTTTAGATATTTTAATTGTTCAAATAAAATTATGAGTATTTAGTATTTACTACCTATTTGAAATCCCATTAGTTAAAAATTAAATAAATGTGACATTCTATAATATCATACTATTTTAATACAAAGATTCAAATAAATTCAACGATTCAAAAATCCAAAAAGGTATCTATTGGAAAATAGTGGAACACTGTAAGTGTGTATAATAGGTACCTATGTATAGTAGGTATATAACAAGCTTAGGTACTTATATAATAAGTTTATTGACGAGAAAAAAATTTGGTTTCCTATTTATTTTATTTGAATTTAGAGATCGTTATGATGATTGACTTTCTTAACTTAGGCCAAATGTAAGCTATAATTTTTGTTCGTACCTATATCGTAGGACGTAAACGATGAAGAGTGATGGTCTATCACTTGTTAGAATTCAGAGGTATAAATCATGAATGTTTAATTTAAGAGGATGTCAACGTAATATTTGTTTGGTTTATCATTCGTGTGCGTGGCATGTCCAATATAGATAAAACAAATGTATGTAAAATCGTTTCTATATGATTTTTGAGTAAAATCAACTATTAAAAAAATATAGAAGATGCCTTTTTTGAGAGTTTGACATAACAGTTTCATTTCTGATTATTATTTGACTTTAAAAATTCAAATTAAATTGTAAATTTAAATGGATATTAAATTGTTTTGAGATACTATTTAGAATAATCGGCGTGTTAATAGTGTTATTACCTCAAAAACATTATTCTTTATAATTGTTGTATGTGTAATTTTACTTTTAAGATAACTAAAAACACATTAAAAAAATTATTTTGCATGAAAGCATTTTGTCTATTGTAACACTAGTATTGTGCGTGGACCGTGGACCTGAGTCCGGAGAAAGAATTCAGAATACGAATGAGCGATAACAATGATGACATCCTCTTTTTTAATAGTGTTTGTCAAACATTCGATAGGTACCCTTATCAGTTATCGGTATCACATGTAATTATATGAACTATTATTAGCATAGCATGATTATGATTTATGAGGTAGTTATTTGTTATTATATTATGCTCAACTTCTAAATAAGACTTTTAGACTTAATCTAAAGTAAAATTTTATAAGAGAACACAAATCCGAAGAGTGGAAAAAAAATTAAATACTTAGATGTTGAATAGTTTTTAATAGTGTATTAAATAATTATTATAAATTTGAAACTAATTACAAATTATTGTAATTATTAGATAAAATATTTTTAGAAGAATGATTTTATTGTGCAAGAGTCAACACCAGATTATTAGGGATTCAATACATTCCCCTTTTCAGAAGCTTTTCACTGTGCTTTAAAATGTATTAATCTATAACTAATTCTTTCAAAATATTATTATACAGCATCTATTTGTGATTTTAAAGCTATATAATAGCATATAGTTATATAAAATAGATTTTTTAAGTATCTACCAAAAAAATGTCTTTAGAAAAAGAATAAATACATTATAGTTTAATTAATATAAATATATTACAAATTAATAAAAGCAATAATTATACAAAAATTTGAATATGTGTTATAGATTTGTCAGCTATTTTTAAACTTTTGTATGCATAGAAAAAATGTGCACATACTTATCCACAAAACACTTGTTTTTTTTTAATGAGTTATAAACATATAAAAATGAGTTAATGATAATAACATGATTTATATTGACAACAAAATAATAATTATAAACTTAATACTTAAAAAACAATGAAAATATTTGTTTTCAATTTAAAATGTCTTTATATTTAACAAAAAAACAATAAATAAATATTAAAACCTAGTGAGTAGTACTTAAATTAAAAAGTATTACTTAAAGTAGTAATAATAAATGATAATATAATAAATAAATAAAGAGTTTTGATGGCAAAAGCTGATTATTTCAAAAAGTATGAATTTATTTTTTACTTTTAGTGTTCTAATAATTACTCAGTTTAATGTTAAATACATAACACATATTATATGCATTACATAAAGTCCTGTTTACACGGTCTAATTTCAAATATTTGACTGTGTGAAAGAAGATTATTTAACAAATTAAATTATATTATCAATTAGTACAACATTGTATCTTAGAATTATTTATCCTATCATTGTTAGAAACTTCTTCTGGATCAATTTCAAGTTTTAAATTCACAGGTGGTTTAGAACTTTCTACTATTTCTATAAGGTTACGACCAATTTTTGTGAATAAGTCTTGAATACCTGAAAAATAAATAAAAATATAATAGGCCATGGTTTTAATAATAATCAAACATTTAATTTGAACTCAATCATCTCCTTAATAATTTCTTTACTTTATTAAAGTATTTATTTTTTAAATTAAATTGATTTTATCAGTTATTACATTTTAAAGTTGTTGAGTTAAAGAAAAATAATGTTAAATTAATATTACAAAGATATTAGCAAACTATTTTTATTTTTTTGACCCATATGCTAGTGTGCAACATAGCAAATACAGTGAAACCTGTACATAATGGACAGTCACGGGACCAAAATAATTGTCCGTTATAGACAGGTGTCTATTTTTCACAGGTTTCAGTGTTTAATTAGAAGGGAAAATGAAAACTTTATACGCATATTATATTAATATTGTACCTATTATTATAATCTTAATCATTATTATTATATTATTATATTTTACATATACATTATAAAATTAATTTTAATATTTATCAGCATGTTTAAGAATAGACAAACCGCTAAACTTTTTATAATGAATAATGTTCACTTTTTGTTTTAACTCGAAAGATTTACGCGGTAAGGTAAGTGCCATTGCTAAGAAAAAGATGTAAACTCTAACTGCAAACCGATAGAAACTGAATAAAAACATTAGAATATTACTTATGGTTTTCTTTTATACGTATTATTACAATTTATTTTTGGATTTATTTCTATTTAATTGTATCTCAACTTCATAAGTTCAATAGGTATTCGCAATTGACGTTACCGAAATCTGCAATAATGCAATCGGTCGTAATCTGTGTATTCACGTGTACTTAATTGCATTCTGTATTGAAGCTGTTTCGTAGTTTGTATATACATAATATGATATTAGTTTTAAATTTGAACTAGGAGTTTTGTCCATTATGAAATCAATGGGATAAATATTAGTGTCCATATCCGTAAATACAAAGAGTCCGTTATAGACAGGTCGAAATACATTGGGATGCTTAACTTTCTTCTGGAACCGAGTCATTTTGTCTGCTAAGAGAGGTGTTTATTAAGTCAAGTTTCACTGTATGTGTTCAGCAGAACTAAGTTAGATTGGTCTAAGAATAGAGTAATCTATTCTATAATCAATCGACCAATTATTAAATTTAAAGTTATAAACATAATCTGAGTTTATACATTGACTTTATACATACTTTTTTGCTTGAACAATATATGAGAATTTTAGATTCTGAGCGATGAATGTATAGATTTTACAATGATGTTTTTTTTTGTGTATATATGATAAGTAGACACAAGACAGTAGTCAATAAGATCTTTGAGTTTTAGCTTTTGAGAGTGGTTTTGGATAGAAAATTGGATTTAGTAGTTTGTACTTTTAAGTGGTTAAAATTAAAAGATCCCAATAAAAATCTAATTTTTGACAAAATCAATTTTTTTATTTTTTATAACTCAAGAATGAGTAACTGTAGATATTTTAAATTTTTACAAAATATTTATATTTATTATTATTAATATATGATAAAATTATTTATAATTTTAATTCTTCTTGATCTATTAATAGGTATGATACATTTTCAATTTTTTTTCTATAATTGGATAAAAAATTATTTGCCGGGTCAAAATTCTTGATAATTGAATACAAGATTCCATATAAGTTGTTCGTATAAAAATTTATAATATATAAAATATTAAAAATACATAAGCACAATTATATTTTATATTATGAAATTTATTAAAATTACAAAACATTGCAACCTATATTGTATTCATAAAAACTTTTTATATTAAGTTTTATAAATTGAATACAATATTCCTTATGTCATTCATACTAAAACCATAAAATCTAAAAATATATAAAGACAATTATTGTTAACAGACATTTTAAGTTCAAATTTGGATAAAATTACTAAATTAAACAATAAATATTGTTGTTAATTATTTTGTTATATTTCATAATTCAAACATTAATCATTATTTCTGGGAGATTTGTATATTAAAAAAGTATAGTGAAGAATATTTTATGTGAACATATTTTTTGATGTAGTAATATAATCTAGAATCTTGATTAAATCTCACCTGTATTTGAATAAACACTAGTTTCCCAATAATGAGCATTTACTGAATTAGCAAATTCTTCAGCTTCTTCAAACATTATTGTCCGTGAATCTAACAGATCAGTTTTGTTACCAACAACATAATAAACCACAGGTGTGTCGGTATTTTTTCTTACTTCTGAAATTAAGATAAATACTAAGTTAATAAAATATATTATTATATTGTATTAATGAATACATATTAAAATAATAACAAATTATAAGTTAACACCGTTTTACTAATTTAGATAGTTTAAAATTGTTTAAATACCATTAATCCAATTTTTAACTTGATTGAACGAGTCTCGGTCTGATACATCAAAAACAATAGCGACTGCGTCTGAATTTCTGTAATACATTGGAACTAAACTACGAAACCGTTCTTGTCCAGCTGTATCCCAAACCTTATAAAATTATCACATATAATAAAATTATTATTTTTTTTTTTTATTAGCTTTTAATCAAAAATTATTACAAATAATATTAATAGTATTATTTTTTATTTAAATTATGTAATTAAATATAAAACAAAATTACTTTCAAAGTAATTTGATAGTCTCGTAATGTAACTTTAGCATACATAAATGAAGCACCAATTGTTGCTTCACATTCCTTTTGGAAATCACCTTTTATGTATCTTGTGATTATACTTGATTTACCCACTCCTGAAACATTTAAAATATTTATTAAGTTCTAATGTATATCAATATAGGCACCTGTTTTTTTTTTTTTTTGTTAATTTAAATAACATCTTTTGGACATTAAATGGTTACCAAAGTTTTAAAAACTTGGCATTAATTTAGAATAAAAGTAACATATAATTTTATAATAATTGCTGATTTACACTGAGTACTAACTTTAAGCAAACACAATTAAACCAAATGATTTAGTAGGTTCTTAATTTTAACTTTTAAACACTAAATAAAACAAAACCAAACTTTATATACTACATGTTTATTGATTTATTTTATTATATTTACAATTTGTACTTTGGCATAATCAGCAAATAAAATAATTTTTAATATGCAAGAATAATATTTAATAATATATATATGATGAATATCATCCAGTGAAACCTAAAACATATTTTAATTTTAGTCTATGGATAGGATTTATATGTTGTGTATTTGGTGAAATTTGATTTTTAACAGAGTTGTTTTAGATATAGTTTTAAGTAAATTATTATAAATATGACTTCAAAGAAGTCATTTTAGATAGAACTATCACCCATATTATATAATCGAATATTAATAAAAGTATATTATTTATAACTATTTAAATTTTAAACATTTTTCAAACTGGGTAGCGAAAAATTTGTTTTTAAAGCTGTATAGGTTACAAAATATTATAAATCTCATAAATTAAATATATATATATATATATATATATACAGACACAGTTCTGTAAAGAATACTTTTAAAAAGTATTTGAGTACATACACAAATACATTTGTTTTCAAGTATTTAAAATACTACTCAAATACTTTTCAAATACTTTTGGTTTTTTTAAAGTAGGTTTGTAATTAATGTAATATAGACATATTATAGTAGATTAAATCTAGATTTTATCATCATTTTCATTTATTAAATAAATGTTTATTGCATTTTAAAAACATTATATTTTCAAAATGTTCATCTTTCATGCTTATCCTTTTCTAGGTAACAGTGGCTCTACCTACATTAAATACTTGCTCCACTGAAGCGCTGCCTGGCAGCGGAGTATGACATTTAATGAAAACCTTTTATAATTATGTAAATTTTAATATTAAATAATAATACTAAAAATAAGTGAATAATACCTATATAAGGTTAATGATAATAAATATTAAAAACTCAGCAGTAATTTTTACTTTTTTAATTATTGGTAAAAGATTTAAAGTGTTCATATCTTTGGTCAGTGATGTTTCCAAATATTGATTTATTTTTTTGTTTAAAGCAATGTCATAGTTATCTGCGGCTAATACATTACACAGAATACTAAATAAAACTATTATTCAATTATTGTAGCAAATATCAGGCAATAATATTTTCCCAAACAAATATTTCGAATAAAAATAAAATGGATGAAAAAAAAAAAACAAAAGTATTCAATACAAATAAGTATTTAATATAAAAAAAAAAAGTATTTAAAAAGTTATTTAATACTTAAAAAAGTATTTAAACACTATTACTCAAATACTTCACAGCACTGTATATGTATTCATCATTTCTATTATCAAATTTATTTGAACAGATGTCAATACGACGATCAAATATTCTCAAATTTCCTTTTAATGGTTTTTTCGATCACTATATATGTTTGAGATCAACGACTCCAAAATAAATTATTATAGGTCAGTAAAACTATGTGGGTAGCGATGGAATTTCTGGTTAAAATTTGGTAATGGTAATAATAATAGGGAAAAATATTGATTTAGAAATAAATATTGACCATTATTTGATCTGTAAGATGGCATGAATAGGTTCATGGTTTAAATAGTTTATAATTAACATTAAAAATACCATTAGAATAATTATAATCTACGTAAAGGGCAAAGGTTTTAAGTCTATAATAAGTAGGAATTTTTAGAACAAAAAAAATAATAACTATCATCATTATGTTTTATTTTAATATTAAATTTTATAAAAATCTGAACTTTAAACGCTTAACAAAAAAATGTATGAATATATTGTATTTTCAATAATTATAAAATGTTAGAGTAAAAATTTAAGAAGAATTTTTAATTAAAAATATTTCAAGTTTTTTAATTAGAAACAATGTTATAAACATAAATAGGAAAAAAACTAAACAGATTATAAATTAATTATTAATCATTTTTAAAAGTACTGGGGACTTTTTACTTCTGACTAGCAAAGTATCACTTAGATATAATTTTTTTCGTAAACCACTTGCAATACATTGTTGTAAAACCAATATATTCATTGCTCCGTTCAGAATCTAAAATTGTTGGTACATAACATTGATATGTACATTATTTTTTTTTTAACTATTACTATTCTTAGTTATAATATAACAATCAAATTTGTGTATATTATTATAAATGTGATAATATTATAAATTAATAATTTTTGCCTCACCAGCTATGAAAGCAAAAGGCCTAGACATACCCATGTTTATAAATGTTAATACAGTGGAACGTTGATTATCCACTCTAATTGTGACCATGGAGAATGCGGATAATCAAACAATGATTAAAAATATAAAATGCATATGAATTTAAATATTTTAAACAATTAAAAATAAAACTAATGTACATAATATAATATAATTCATTTAAATTTTAAATTTTAAAATATAATTAATTTAATTTAAAAATGTTAAAAATGTGAACTTGTTCCACTGACTAGATACAATTTTCATTATAACATATGATATAGTACACTACATATTTAAACTACATATTTTTAACAACAGACATTTGATCATTGGAAAATATACCATTTTGTTAAATTATGAGCAAATATGTTTATATATATATATATATATATATTTATTTAATATCCATATATAAAATATTGATGCATGCATTTCAATTATAAGATTGTTTTTATGGGATTTTTAATAGATTTTAAATATTAAATTTTCATTTTGGATAAACTAAAATAATATTATATACATAAATAACAGTATATAATATAGTATTAAAATGACCCATAACAAATTACTAACCAAATGTTGAAAACATAACAAGTTCTATCTAATATAATAGGTAAAATAAATGGATTGTTTATTTTTGGGTAAGGTAAAATTTATAAATTAACTTTATTCTTAGGTGTCTTCAGTACTTTCTTCGATATAATAATATTCTACATTGTCTTCATAATTTAAAATAAATAACTGCAAATCATATCATATGTAAATTAATAGATGATATTATAATATATAAAAATATTTTAATAATATAACAATGTTGACTGTTTAATAATTATTGTTATTTATTTAATTTTTTAGTATACATCAAGTATAAATGTAAATATGTAATACCAAATTGGTTCCAGTTTATTTTTATAAATCAACTTACCCTGAGAGCCCATGAATACTAATTTGGCAGATAATCTCTTCATAGTTAATTATTATCACTATTTTTGTTGGCAAGTTTATTTAATTATTATAAGTATAACGTTTTTAACCAACTGTTGGTTTAAAAAACTACCTATAGGCTACAATAAATAAAAATATTAAAAAAAATAAACATTGAAGTTAACTGATTAGGAATAAAAGTGAGTGTCAAATGATAACTATTCAACTATGTAAGGCTTCAATCAGTTAAAACAAAGAAGTTTAAGTGAAATATTTTATTTTAAAAAAGTAATAAAAAATAATCAGTATTATCTACAGTGTATATTGTATATTAATAATTATTATATTATTTTAATTTATATTTGTTGCGTAATCAATAAAATTGAAGGAAGAGAAAAATATTGTAAATTGTTAAGTCAAAGTACCTATTACATAATCTTGTATTCCTAAATACGTGAAATAAGAAAACACAGATTACTCATTTCCATATAATATTATAATGTCTATATACATATATATATATAATGTAAACAAGTTACAACCTACTAACTGCATACCATAGCACGTCAAGGCTATAGAACTTAAACGGTCCATTAGCCGGTGCCCGGTAAACTGGTTCTTATCATTTTCATATTAACTACATATGTACCGCAGAATCATCTATTTTTCTTTATAAATAGTCTTGGGATGTATCATTATTATGTTCGATCCATATACCTAACATCACTGTTATTATCATTATTCGTTATCATAATTTTTTGTGGTCATCCATGGTCCTTCTATTGGGTCTGTGATAAACACATAATTTTGCCGCCATTTCACCACAAATATCTTTATTTGAGTCCTTATCATTTTTCAGACAACTTAAGTCTAAAATTCGCGAATAATACCTAGACATACTATATATTCATTTATATTTTATATTAGTTTATTAGTTGCTTAGTATAAATAATAAATATTAAATATATAAATGTCGAGGTAATTATTATTACTTTGATAAATGTATAATATAATTATAAATTAAAAATATTGCTATTTACTATTGGTACTAAATGGTAATTAAATAGATGTAAAATAACGTACATAGGTTTTATATATTCAATATACTATTTAGTTTGTATAAAAGTTTAATTTTAAAGCCATAAAATGGACTACTTGGATCCGGAAGAAGAATTTGAAATGATGCATGCTGATGAGTTGGAAATGATGAATGAAATGGACTTTACAACCGATGGTAATTTTATTACATTTACATAATTTTATTGATTTTTTATATTATTAGTAGGTAATCATTATTTCGAGCATTACATATTAAAATAAACAACCGTTTTTATTAAATCATTATATCTTTAAGCTCTTTAAATTTAATATCAGATTTAACATAAATTATAAATATACTATACGTCTATACCTATTATACTATTACTTTATATAGTGGTCGGCAATCGGCGGCCCGCTCTAAACTCTAAAACGACAACATTTATTTTTATAAATTTTATTATTTTAAAGTTTTAGACAATATTTTTTTCGTAGTTAATAATTTAAGAATATAAAATTTTATTTTTGTCTAGTCCGCTAACTCTTTTGAATTTGTAAATGTAAAAGTCCAAAAAGGTTAACGACCACTGCTTTATATAATTTAAGAGTATATCAGGCAGCAGACAAAAACTACATTGTGTTTCGCACATACTGTTTCTACCCCCATTCCCCCATTCCTGGTTTGATAGCGCTGCTGCTATTCTCTACCCAGTTATAGTTCTGTATTCATTTATTATAGGTATTATTTGCCAAAATAATATTATATGATTCAATATTCTAGATAACAAAATATACCACTTTTGTAGTTTTGTAGCTTTGTAAGTTATAAATTATAACTATACTTACATGCAGACTTTTGTAATTTCTAAAGCCAATCTAATATGTAATGGATATTTAGTAAAGTATAAACATTTTTTTACAATAGAAGTGAAAATCCAAAAATTTTATTTGCTGTAAAACCATTATTGTAGAATGCAGATACACAATTATTTGACAATGATAAAATTATCACCTTGTAAATTATTATATATTATAATATAATAGTTTCCTAATTTTACTTTATATTTTTATTATTTATAGCTATTAAAATTTGCTCACCAAAAGATACAAGACGAAGTTTAAAGTTTTCTTCTACTGAAAAAGTTGAATCTGAAGGGAATTTAAATTTATCAAGTGAATTAAACGGTGTGTTTCCTTTATCTCAAACATCAGTGGTTTCTTTTAACCTAGATGATAGTGATAAAAATGAAGTATGTTATATTTAAAGTCATACACCACTGTTCAAAATTATATATATAGTTTATTTATTTTCCAGGCAGAACAAAGTACTTCAGAGTCCATTATTTCTATCAATAATAAAAGATCTTTTGATGTTCAAGATCTATTTGGAAACACCGATGATATTAATTTTGATGATGAAGAATGTAAGTTTTCAAATATTTATATAATCATTAAACTTAATATAAAATAATAATGTATGAATTTAAATGTATTTATTATTTATATGCTCTCTATTTTAATGCAATATAAAACAAAAAATAAATGGATTTAATATTTTCAATAATAATTTATATAACTTATAAAAATAGTTGTAAAAGTTATAAAAGTAATAGTAATAGTTGTAATAGTTATAAAAGTTGTTAATCAATTTTTTTATTTTATTTTAGTGGAACCTGTATTAAAACGTCCAAAAGTAGATCCATTATCTGAAAAAGATATTAAACAGCAAGATTTAATAAAAAGAATTATTGATCAAAGAAAAATATTTAAATCTGGAAAAAGATCCAATTTTTTATCATCTACCTCTTACAATAGCATAAAGTAATTTTTTTAAATTAATATTATTAATTATTTGTAAAAACTAAAATGCTTATAAGTAAAGTCTGGATTGTATACATAGTAAATTATATTTAAATAATATGCACATAAAAATATTAAAAAGTATTATTATGCTCTTATCCAAAATAATGTTTTTACTGTTTCTTTGATAAATAATAAAATATAAACATTGACCTTTTGATTAAAATTTAAATACAATTTAATAAAAACTGTAACAGTATGAAAATAAGATGCTCAATGTACAATTTATCGAGTTCTATTTTATGCATATGAGTGCACGACCATGCATAATCTATTATTTATTGTGAAACAAAACAGTTTTGTTAGATACTTTAACCATACTGGTACTACTGGTATTATTTGTTTATAGTAAACATCTTTCTAAAATTTCCCTTAAGTATTTAAATTTATAAATCATGAAATTGTAGGTATACAAACAATTTTTATCTTTTATTTTATGTATATTAAAAATTCGGTATAAATGGAAAAATTACTTTTTTTTTTTTTAATGAATATACTAAATTCTTAAAATATGCTATTATCTCTAAACATATAATTAAATGCACTTTATACTTTTTTTTTATGCATTCTCTACTAAGTAAAATATCTCAATTTCTTAATTATTTTTGCTATTTCAAACTAAAAGAAATAATGAAAATGCATCAAAATTCAGACTTTACTTATAATACTAAAGTAGTAAAGTACTACTAGTTTAATGTTTATATCTATAAGCATGTGCAGGTCCTCTTAACCAAAAAAGCATTATTGCCGTAGGTTTGGGCTTTAGGGGTGTTGGACCCTCATGATTTTTTCCAACTATGCCTTGAGGTAAGACTACCTTTAAAATTAATCCTGTCATAGTCATGGATGTGGTTGTATTATAGGCTTAACATAACAATTTCACAACAGTCTTTGATGTATCCTTTTTAAAAATTAGAAAATATAACAATAAAAATTGTCTGACTTTTAAATTGCATTATTAAGATTGAGGTTATGGTATATATTTGACTGTTGCGTAGCCATTATTTTCTTAGAATAAACCAGCAACTATTGCTGATGCTGATAGTATTTTGTTCTCTTATGCATATTAAAAATATGTTTTTTTTTAAATACTAACTACTTTGATGAAAGGCTTATAGGTGGAAAATCTCTACTATCTCCTCATGCACACGCTTATGTTTGTATCAAATTAATAGGTAGTATCAGATTAAATAAAAGTTTTGTTATATTTTATTTTTTATTCTTAAATATAATTTGAATATAAAAATTGTTATATTGTATTTTTTCTAGTCATTTGCGTCCTTATGAATGTGTGTCAAGGAGAGTGCCATCGTGGTCGTTTTTTCCTGCATGTGATGATGAAAATCAAAGATTATACATTCGTTTTCGATCTGCAGATGCTGTACAAGAAGAAGTATTTTAAATATATTTATCAAAATTTAGAAAAAATACTTTATTATGAACTTAATTTAAAATCCTTATACTTATTTACTATGATTCAGATATCAAGTTTATCATGGCATACAAAATCAGTGCAATTGCTTTCAGACCCTATTGATGAATTGATTGCACGTGCTTATGAGAAGGTTTCATTATTTATATATTACTTACATTATTTAAAAGCAATCCAAAGAGTAACACACCTATTTATTTTTAAAAGTTATATTTTTACCAAATTTATAGAAATTGTTATTAATGTATATAGCTATATTTTGATGTAGTTTACACGTTTGATATATTTTCAATATTTATAGATTTTATTTTATTTAAATTCTAAATAGTTTGTTTGACCTCTTCATCAATTAGACCAGTGTTTGAAATGTGGCGGGAAGTACTAATATTAAATGACACAAAATTTACAATAGGTATTATTTTTATTTATTTTTTATTGTGTGTCACAAAGTATAAAAAATTTTAATAGTGTGTCGCTATAATACAAAGGTTGAGAAACATTGAATTAAACAATAAACATTGGCCATTAATGTAGCACAATACTGCAAAATCTTCAAAAAATGTAGATGAACAATACAAAATAAAAGAAGAGGAATGTTAACAGTCTTCTTCACTATTATTTTCATCTCCACAACACCTAGTTTATAATTATTGATCTTCTAGGTTTATTTGTGTGTTATGTTTTGAATATATTTAACATATTTTACTTAAAATTGCTTTAGTTGTACACAAAACCGTAACTGAAAAAAATTGATTGGGGGGGGGTCAACATTATTTTAAAATATAAATGTTGAAAATTTATAGTCAATAAACTATATTCACGACTAAAATATTTCTACTTTTGAAAATATATATTTTATAATAAATCGTACATTTTGGTCAAAAATAAATAATAATTCATTAAAAAAAACAAGCTTTACTTTCTAAATTTAATCTTGTGTCATAGATTTCTAATAACACATTTTTTTTTATAGATTGAGAATAATGAAGCTTTACGATCAGGATTAAATCAAAATGATGCTAGTATTTTGGAAAATGGTATTGATAACACTGCAGAGTTGTGGGTTCAGAAATATAAGCCAAATAGATATTTGGATTTGTTAAGTGATGAAAGTACTAATAGAATGTTATTGCATTGGCTAAAACTGTGGGATAAAGTAGTATTCAACAAGGAAATCAACAAAAAAAGAAAAGCTACCACTGATGTTTATGACAAATCAGCAGGTATATTTTTAATAACTTACATAATATATAATATGTATATTATTTTCTCGGATATAAATAATGAAGATGACATTAGTTTTTACTTAATCGAGTGGTACAAATTTCTAAATCCAAGTGTTGTGGCGTCAGCACATTATGGATTGGTGGTGGCTGTACCTATAAACTAATATTTATGGCTTATTTAAAATAGTTCAATTCAAGAATGTATACCTGGGGTCATAAACCCATGGTCTGTGAACCACATACAGCCTTTTTCTTTATTTGAGTATTTCAAACACATTTAAGCATAGCATTTATTTGTTTATACATGTTTCTATTATAAATGCGAGTGGCTCAGGGATGTAAAAAAAAAAAAAGTAACACCACTAATGTAATCCCCACCATATTTAACATACAACATTTGGAGGTCTCTGTACATACATAAAGTCATATTATGATGGATATGATTAACATTTGGTTAATATGTATATTAATTTAAAATTACATAATTCTCCACATTATACAGCTAGTATTAATATTATACAAATAATGCAAGAAAAAAATTTGTTTATTTTACTTTATTACTTATGTTCAATTATTGTTTCAAAACTAGTGTGTTATATTAGTTTTAAATTAATTACAGGAAATAAATTTACAAAAAAGAATCAAGCCTTAGATGAAGGATTGGATGAAAATAATTGCCCTAAATATAAATTAGCATTGTTATGTGGACCACCTGGTCTAGGGAAGACTACTTTAGCTCATTTGGTTGCCCGACAAGCAGGTACTCTATTTTTATAATAGACTTTAAAATTTATATTTTATATTTCTATTATTTCTATTATTAGGCTATAATGTCGTTGAAATGAATGCTAGTGACGATCGTAACCTTACTTGTTTTAAAAGACAGCTTGAAGCTACCACACAAATGTGTTCTGTGATGAGTAATGATTCAAGGCCCAATTGTTTAGTGTTGGATGAAATTGATGGAGCGCCTGTAGTAAGTAGCTTATATACTAAATAATGACATTATAGTCTATACAATAGTCCAGTAGTTTTCAACCTTTTTGGGTCCACAGCTCCTTTTGATTTTGGAATCAAATATACTGCTCCCATACGAATAATGATAATAATAAAAACATATTGCTTACAATTTTATTATTAGTTTATACTACGGACACAGCTCCTTTAATAATAACCAACGACGCCCCTGGGAGACGCGATGCACAGGTTGAAAATTACTGCTATAGTCTATAAACTAACATTAATATATGTTACATAATGGTTTTAGTTTTTTTTTATAAGTATTGTTAAAGTATTTTTTTCAAATTAGTTTTTTTAGATAATTTTATCTTTATTAATTAGTCCAATTAGATTTAAATTTTTATTGATTCTTAACAAAAAAATATCTATTTAATTTTTTCCAGGCATCAATAGATTTTTTAATAAAATTTGCTACAGAAAAACGTGCAAGTCGTAAAAAAAAAATTGATAAAAAAGAAGAAAAGAGTTCTATATTAAAAAGACCAATAATTTGTATTTGTAATGATGTTTATGTACCAGCTTTGAGAAATTTAAGGCAAAGTGCTTTTGTATTAAATTTTCCACCAACATCATCAGTCAGGTAAGCTATTATTACTATAATAATTATATATTTATAAAATAAAAAAAAAACATATATTTTTACTTAGATTGGTAGAAAGATTAATGGAAATATCAAGTTATGAAAACATTAAAACAGACATGGGTGCAATGACTGCACTTGGCACCAAAACAAATAATGATATAAGATCATGTTTGTCAACATTATCATGTTTTAAAAATCAAACAGTACGCTTATCGCATGTGAAAAATGCAAACATTGGCTCAAAAGATATGCAAAAAGGACTTTTTACTGTATGGCAAGAAATATTTCAAGTAAAAAAAAGGTAATATTTTTAATTCAATTTTTATAATAATTAATAATTGTATGAATATTTATTTATGTATGTTTATCTTAGCTGTTTTGAGAACAATCCAAACAGTACTAGTGATGGTTTTTCAAGTCATAATAATGTTATGAAAGACAGGTAAAATAATGTATTTGGTTTTTTTTAGCATTAAGGTTGAGTGAAAGTTATTCATTGATTTTAGATTTTAAATTTATAAATTATTTTTTAATTAGGACCTCTTATTACTATAATTTATAATCTTTGTTTCTATATTAATAAACAATCCATTATTCTCTTAAAAATGTTATTTTCTTGCATTCTTATTATAAGTATCACTTCTCAATTATATATTATACATTTGTGAGTTGTGACAGGTTTTTGCTTTATTCGATGATTGTATTTTATTGTTTACTGAATATAATTTATATGCTTTAAATGTTTTTCAAGAACATAATTTAATTGTATAATTACAATTTATTGCCTCAGTTCAATTAAAGTTGAATGGTCATTCAATAAAATTAAGTTTTATACTTGACTGTGTTAAATTAATAATTATTGTTTTAAAAGTACAATTAATTTTATTACTGTATATAGGGAAGAATTAATATTATAGTTTTGATAATAGCTAGGATAATATTAGCTTGATAATTGGTATTAATATTATAAAAATATTTTTTATAATATCTAATATTATAATTTAAACCTACAATCTAGAGAACACAAGTTAATGTAGTATATTACTTTTTTTTAGAATAAACAGTGTTTTAAAAACTGTCCAGAGTTATGGAGATTATGAAAAGCTTAGCCAAGGAATTTTTGAAAATTATTTAATTCTAAAGCCCAAAGATTCATCATTAACAAATGTATGTTAATTATTTATTTTACATTATATGTTATTACTTATTACAATTATAATTATTTATATTTAGATTGCTGAAGGTCTAGAATGGTTTTGTAATTTTGACAAGACTATGCATGTGATTAACTCTTCTCAGAACTATTCACTGTTTCCTTATTTGCCATATAATTTTGCTACTTGGCATTGTTTATTTGCTACATTTACATGGCCTAAAATTACCTACCCAAGTGCTGCATATGAAGTGAGTTATATTTTTAATTTAATTATATAATGTTGTAGGAAAGTCTTGCTTAATTAGTAATTTTAATTGTTGTGTTAATTTGTTAAAGAATATTATTTACTATTTTCTTAACTATTGGGATAATTTATAAAATTAAAATTAAATTTAATGTGCTTAAAAAACAAAATACATCTTTATGAATATCTTTAGATTGTATTAGATCATAGACTAAATTAGCTGTATTCTCTTAGATTTTTGTGATTTAATATTTACTATTATGATGTCAACTAGGACTAAAATGATGAGAACTATACAGAAAGGTGTGATTAATGGAGCTTTAAGGCCTGAGTGCATTGAGGTCCTAGTGAACTTATTTTTTAACCACCAAAAATCTTATTTTTATAATATCTGATGTTTGGACTAAAAATTGCTTGTGTTTAGTATTTTTATATTCTGTTAAAAGAGCCCATATACCCATATAACCCTTACTAGTCTGCAATTGTTTTTAATATAACTTGAGTAGAAGTTAGAGTTATCTTTATTTTATTATTGTGTATCATTCATATATACAAATACAGAATATTATTCTTTTAGTAATTTATTGTAATAAGTATTGGATGTTGAATATAAATAAAAATAATAGATGAGGAGTTAATAAAATAAAAATGCTTTATGGATTTGTAAAGTTTCTAAATTATATTACTAGTACTGGTAGAAAGTAAATCGAGAAAGAATAATCCAACATAATAATTGTATGAAGTATGAAGAGCAAAAAATAATTAAATGGTTATATTTTAGACATTACTTTCAATATATATATTCATTATCTTTATTATATTTATATTTATATATTTACATGTATACCTATTTATGTGTATCTGATTTAAGTAAAATAATTTGATACAACTACAAAACTATTATTATTGCAGTCGTTATCGTCATATTCTAGGGATAAAATAGTATTAATATTTAAAAAATGGACAATAGTTGAAAACACAGTTTCATAACAACATTGTGGTAGTGGGTGATACTTGTATTTACTATTTTTACATGAATATATTATAGAATTTTTTACTTATGTTTGTCTTAAAATGAAATATTTTTATTGACGTTTTAACATGTTAGCATGTTTAAGTATAATTGTTGTGTTACTGACAAATTAAGGTTAAAATAAAATTTCAATGTTCAACTTGCACTTACATATGAAATAATACTTGTAAGAGACTCTAACAAAAAACTAATAGATTAATCATAACACTGACTAAAATATAGTGCATTTAATAATAACATCAATATTGGGGCAGTTTAACATACACAAACAATGCCATTATGTAAATAGCATCACTGCATCAGCTGTGAATGTGGTAATATAATTTGAAGTTGACATATTATAATGTCTATAATGGTATAGATAATGCATTTCAGGCACATATTCCTCTACCACTCTTAATAAGGGCCAATGTATAGGAAAAAATGCATGACTTATCTTTTATAATTATTTATATTTATTAGGCAACAATGAAAAAAAACAAATATAAACAAATCATGGATGAATTAATGTCTGGTATTATCCCAAGTATTCGAACATTCCTACATCGTGATCAAGTTTTATTAGACACTATGCCGTTACTTATGCATATTGCTGTTCCAAATCTTAGATCTGTAAGTATAAATAATAATACACTAATATAAACTTAAGCATTTGCTTATATTTTTATAGTTTTTATTTAAATATTAATGATTTCATCATTGTCTCATAGATTAGTACACAATTATTTACTCAAAAAGAAAAAGAAGATCTTGCAAAAGTTGTCAATATTATGATTGATTATGGCTTAAATTTTTTTCAAGAAAGAGATGCTGATGGGTCTTTTAATTTTGTACTTAATCCGTAAGTATCATATTAATTAAATATTATTAAAAATGTAAGTAATGTTTTACAAACAAAAATTTTCATCTTTGTAATATTTAGATAATATGTTTTCTTTTTAATAAAAATCATTTTGAAAGTTTGATTTAGGAATGGGCAATTGATTTTGAATTATTTATTTATTTTAGTTTTCAAAATAATAATAATGGGGCCCACTGAGTATTTCATTTGGGGGCACGGGAGTCCATTCTATAGTTAATACAACATAAATGGATTTTAGATTTAAATCCAATATAATTTGAGGACTTATATCATCTCAGTTTTCTCCATATTATTTAAGGACCATATTATTGGCATTATACACAATTTCATTCTTAAGAAGAATTCAAATTATTTTACTTATTTATGTATTAAACTGTTTTGTCAATTTTATTTTTTATTTTTTTTAAGTGTTTTATATAAAACTTTAAACTAGTGTATACTTTGGTAGGCTATTACTATTTAACCATTTAATTAAGTACTTGTGCACTGTATATAGACTTAAAATTTATTAATATATTATTAAAGTAACTATTTTTACATTTTAGTGCAGAAAGTCATACATATGTATTTGAAACAAAACCCATGTAAAAATTATAAATAAATAATTACACTAAATTCAATATTTTTTAGATGCGTAGATGATGCAGTAAGATTTCCTGGGTTGGAATCATTTCCAACATCTAGCTATGCTATCAAACAACTTATTTCTAGAGAAATAGAATTGGAACATTTGAGAAAGAGAATGCCTCCTGCAGAACTAAATAATATTACCGTAGAACCTGATCAGTTTGATGAAAATGAAAAAAATGTTTCTACTCCAAAAAGTGTTAAAGGTCAATGAATATGTTATTTTAATAATATTTTATGACATTTCAAGTTTGATATCAGTATTTAAAATAAGTTTCTTTTGTTAGTATAGAATGCGAAAAACATCATCCCTTATTTCAATATAGCAATATACACTTATTTAAAATCGTAGAGTAGTAGAAATTGAGTCTATCTATGTAAGAGTATGAGACATTTATGTTACGATCAGTTACAATTATAAAAATGTCATGGATAAACCAGCCACATGTTTTTAGTGTGGAAACTTTAAATTAAATGTTTCCAGGACACTTGATTTCCAATACAGGCGATATTCTATGGCCTACACACTAGATTTAATACCATACAATTTTTTTCTTTGGGGTTATGTTAAATCTCAGTATATAAAAAGAACTCTAGAAGCTTTGAAGGAAGCAATTTGTATAGAAATTCATCGTATACCTCAAGAAATATTTGAAAAAGTTATGCAAAAACTTCATTTTGCTTAAAGCAATATATTGGAAATAAAGTGGCACCACTAAACTGAAACTTTATTTAAAACTACATAAATTAAAATTTCCAATATTGCACAATAAATATATGTAAAAAAAAGTTTATAGCTAAAATTGTTCTTTTTTATTTGCCTTTAATACTTGGGAGGGTATTTTGCCACAGCCTGTATAATAAATCATAAATTCCAATTTATTGATAATACAATTTGAAAAAAAGATAATTATGTATCATATTTAAAAAAATATTGATATTCATTCGAGAAATAGAAATTAATATAATATTTCTTTTCAATGCCAAATTTATAGTATTTTGATATTTTTAACGAATTAAATTAAATGAAAATGATTAAATTTTTGGTAGAGTGTTAAATATTTTCTTTTGACAATTAAGCATTTGTTACTTAGTACACACTTGTTTAATCTATCAGATATCTGAATTAGTATTTTTTTATTTACCTTATTTTTCTGTGTATTTAAATTTAAAATATGGATCCTATTTTTATTCATTATTTGTGTGTAAATATATACCATATACTTAAATTTAAATACATACTTGTGATAAATATACAATATAATTAAATTAACTTTTAAGATTTAAAGATCTAGTTTAACATATTTGTTTTAAAAACCACACTCCAGATGAAATTTAAATCACAATTTAATTCATTCAGATTGGTTTTTATTATCTAAATTAACTTACTATTTGGATTAAACTGTTTATAATAGTTTTTTTTAATCCCAACTATGAATCTGGGTATTTACTGATTGGGCTACTACTATACATTTTGTTTTTAAAAATAATCAACTAATAGAACTGTATTTATAGATACTTTATATATTTATTACTTCTATACAATGTAATAAATAATATCCATAAAAGTATTATAAATTATAATAATAATTGTATAATTATTGTATTAGGTGCCAAAAATAAGCAAGTAACTCCTAATCATTTACAAAGACTTACACCCAAAATTGTTGGTCCTACAAAAGTAACTGTAAGTACAATTATATATAATATGATTATTAAAAGTGTTAAGGATGAAAAATCTGTTTATTTCTGATACTAAGTTTGAAAATGTATAGAAAACTCCATTTTTTTTTAACTACCCTGATCCTTGAATGTGTAGTCAATGAAATGTTTTTAATTTATAAATATTGTAGAAATGATGTAGTATTTAATTACTATTAAAGTAATAAATATATACCATGTCCGCGGAAATAAGGTACACGTTCTTCCTCATTACTAGGGAACGGATTTAAATGCTCTAAAAATAAGAAAAATTCCTTTAAAAAATACGATTTAAATCACTCGACATTTTTTTTAAATGCACTAAAAAAATGCTCTTAAAATTATTTTTAATATTGAAAAAATTTATTTAATTATATAAATTTTTATTCTTATTTATTAATTATTCATATAATTTTCATCATCTTCTAGTTCTCCTATCTTTTTTTATTCTGATAATTATTTCAAAAAATGAATATACAATTTAGATAGATATATTCGTTATACTTTTACCTTCTGTCTTATAATAGCACTGTATAATCAGGTGCTATTTAAATTTTATCGAATTTTATCAACTCCTATAGAAAAAAAATGTCAAAAAATGCAAAATAAAAGTTGCATTTTTTAATTGCTTGATGTATGAAATTAACTTTATGCTTAGAAAGCAATTTGCATTTAAATCTGTTCCCTACTTATTACCATGTTAATCAATTATGTTTGCAGGACTTAAAACTAGACTAATAATGAGTCATAAATTCCTATGACTTACAATTTTTTTAACATGTATTTTTCGCGTACGTAACACAACTTCGATTTTTTTTTCAAGCAATTTTGATCTATAAACTTATATTCTAAACCCAAAATTGGCAAAATTAGAGCTATAGTTATAGGTACAATAAAAAAAAAAAAAATTATATTAAATTTAATAAAACGAAAAAATACGTACAATTAAAAAAAATAAAATGTAATTGATTAATTTTAAAATTATATTCAAAATGGGGGTTGCCAATCAAAAAAAAATTGAAGTAGTGTTGCGCATGTGTAAAATACATGAGTTAAAATTGTAAGTCATAGGAATTTATGATCCATTAGTCTAGTTTAACGCCCCGTTAATAGAATTTAAAAATGTTTACAGCGTAATGAATGGTTAAGTGTACCTACCCTGTTTTCGCGGACATACGGTATATATGATATATATTTCAATTTTAATATTTAATAGTTTTAAAAATAGGTGCAGAATTATCTTTTGAATTTTAATCAGCTAAAATCATTGTACATTTTTATAACATTTTTGAAAACGGAAATTTTTAATTTCTTATAGTATTATACTATTATATTTGTATTATCTTTTAATTCTGAAGACAGCATCATCGATAAAACATTAGGACCCTTTTGAGTTTTGAATTGGTTGCTATTTTACTATTCCTTAAATTCGATACAGTTAGTTGATATGTGGTTTAGTTTTATGTCAAATTGATAAAAGGTACCTAATACATTAGAGATAAAGTACCAATCATGAGTGAACAAATAATATTTTAAACTTTAAAAATGTTAAGCGTCATTTAAACGAATATTTGTTAAATGTCCGTTAACAATGGTTTTATAAAACAACTCTTGGCATTATTTTCTTATGATTACAGTTTAATACTTAGGGAGGAAGTTACCCAAGTGGAACATTTCGATTTGCTTCATTAATTTCAAAGTCTTATAGACAATATACCGTACAATGAAGTATATAGTTGAGTCCATTTATAATATGTATTATACGAGTATACTCGTTTTTATTATATTCCACACATTTTTTTCTCGTAAATGTTTAAACATTTTAGTTTTTTTTCTATTGTAAGCATTTTTTTAGTAAAGTTGCTTACATAAAATATGTTTCCACGAACATAATTTGTTATTTATGGTTTAGATTTTTACTTAATTAATGCACATTAAATAATTTATTAATTTTGTATTTTATATATCATAGTCAAAAAACCTAAAATAACCAACCTAAACTTAAACTTATATATGTTTAAAATGTTTTCTTATATTTGGAGCGAGAATTGTGTATACTGTATACATATATATATATTATACCTAAACCTAATATTTTATTAAAAAATCACATTTAAGTGGTCGATAAACGGTTTGTGTAGAGAACTATTACACCCCGATATATAGTCATTTAATAGTGTTTCGTATTATTTTTGTGTGCTTGGACAGAACACCCTATTCGATTTTGTGGGTGGTGGCGTTCGATGTTTACGTCCCTCGCTCTAAGAGGGTCGGTTACAACGATAACAATACCTACTTACTATAAAAGGGTGTAACTGTTTGACTAATAGCGTGTACCCGACAGTTATACCATGTATTCAGTATTGCCTCGTGATTTATTAACATGCAATCCGCCCCACCCAGTATACTCATGATTGTGCCCCTTCTCGTTTCCGATTGTGTAGGATTATATAGTGTATTATTATAATATAGTACTCGTAATGGTAATGATAATGATGGTTATGATGAACCGCATGATTGATATTATATTAATTTTTTATTGAAATATGTCTGTCTGGTGAACAAACTCTTCTCTTCGTAATGCTCTCTCGATATTTGAGTCGTTTGCAATTTAAAAACATTTTACATTGCTAGTCTTTGTGAATTCTAGTGATTATCACGAAAAGAAGAAAATAACATTAGAGTACTTGCTAGTTGCTATAATGTACGAGTACTCAACTGTTAATGGACGTTATTCGCTTATAAAACAACACTATATGTTTCGTTTCAGACAAAATTCATCCATTTTTAACACGTGTATGTTAAATTGATTTAAGTACTTTGTGAAGATCAAATAATAGTTAGTGTACTTTGTATAAATATCTGAAATTAAAACATAAGCTGCATTTGTATAATCAACAAAAGTAATGTAGATTGTGTAGATGTCTATTTATACTTGTCAGGTTTTATTTCATTAATGTATTCTTTAATAAGTAGATAAGTTAAATACGAGTACTATCAGAGATGTATTTAGGATTTCGGTGCCCTGAGTCCATTATTATTTTTCACTCCTCCTTCCCTATAAATGTATACAATATTATATTAAGGAAATTAAATAGGGTAAAATATACAAATGTAATCTAATAAACTTTAGCGTAATCAATAAACAATTGATTTTAAGTGTTAGATATTATAGACTTAGTCATTCTCAAAAATTCAAGCTATAATACGTATTATATAAATTGATTTTGTCACGATATTTTTCTAAGAACGAACTTTGATACATTGTTTTTATTTATTTATTGTTTTTTTAAACTTGGCGCGATAGCACTGCAGTGTCCAATTTTACCTTCTTATCGAGTTACCATAATAGTGTATATCTACTATATATTAAAGGTACTATTGTATGTAATATGTCTATATAAAGTTATTTTATTTAACATAGTGTATCTGGATACAAATTGATGGGGGGGGGTCTTGTGTCCAAAATTATTGGAATCAACTTGGCCATAAGGCAACATAATTATACTATCGTGTCTGAAATATTTGTGTTGTGCAAACATTATCAAACGGATGAATACATTAAATTTTCATATATATGCCTATACTACATATATATAATATTTACGAATATTAATACATTAATTTGTACTTATTTAAAAACTTAATGTTACCGAAGTTGTTTTTATTAAATACTTTCTTTTACCTACCCGATTTGTAATTCAATCTATGTATTGTATAGACTATAGATGAATACATCTAAAGATGTAAAGACTGTAACAGTATGTGTTAATTTGTATTATTTTATTTTGCCTATCAATGGTACGTCTGATAACAATTAATTTGGATGTAAACTGCTCTGAGTCATTGCAGAGACGCTGGTCTTACCTGTCGTATAACATATTGGAATTTCTTATTAATATTTTTTGCGGTATCCAAATTAGATACATCCTATATTATTATTATGTAACGTATTATTCAGTTGTAAACACCAGACGCGGACGAATACTGTTGTTCAGCCAGCAGCAATGACGCGGTAGATGAGTATAGGTCGGAGCTGCTCGCGGTCTCTATTATATTCTATATAATAATAACATATAGCGCGCATCACTCGGGTCCTCCGTCCGGACGATAAATAATGCACTTTATTATGGGGATAGCTTTTATACAATATTAATTGTCTGGTAACGATGTGTATTACGCACAAAAGACTGAGATGCGCGCGAGTCACGCCCTCTTAGTTGCGCCAAAGTCATTAAGTCGCGTAGTCTTTCATCGCGCACGCTGATCTAGTGGACCGCCGCGGAACGGCGAGCGGTGGTGGCCGAACTCAGACATCGACGTCGTCGAGGGGGGTAGGGGGTGTTGGCTCAAAGGAGAAGAGGATGGAGCATAAAGAAAAAATGAATTTAAAAAAAAAAAGCGCTGCCACTCAACCCTCGACTTGTAATTAATCTTATGCTGTGCGCGTATTGTGTGTACACAACGACGACGATGACTACATGTTATTTTATTTATTATTTCTTTATTACCGCGCATTCTCTCCGTCTCTCTTATACTTTTTTCCTGTTCATTGTATAACGAACTACTCTGCGATTACGGGCGTTTGCGTTATGTTGCCAAGCGCGAGAGTGCTGGTAAGGCGCCGTGCGATTATTTTTTAATGAGATGCACCAACGGTTGTCCAAAAAAAGTATTTATACGTATTATATATACCTACTGGTTTTTATGTTATTATTGCGATTCTTATCTCTAGTATAATAATTAGGCCTCGGATTTATGTTTCTGTATATATTTTTTATGAAGTACAATTTACCAACTTTGCAGACAAGTATTCAATAATATAGTTCTAGAAGATTCTGAACACGAATATATGATATTGTGTTTTAACATTTTTTGTTGTATTAATACATGTGTTTTTACATGTTTCGCTATTTTTCATACTTGTATACATATTTTGCATATAATTATATTCAAAATCAACAATGATTGATTTTTCTTGGAGTTTTACGATATTGACGCATCCGTTAAATTTTGAGGGATTATTCGCGGAGATTTAAACGTCGTCGGTCAATTAACTTTAAAAATCTTATGATAAACATAATAATATATATATAGAGCTCATCATGACATTATTGAAATCGAGATGACGACGAAGATCATTAGTTATTATTACACTATTCATTACGAAAACAATAACATTTTGTATTTTTTAATAATTATAAATTTTAATACTTTCCTGCAATCGACATATTTTGTATTTTACATAATGTTTATAATATTAACTATTCAGATTTTTTGACACATTATAAAAACGCATTTAAGTATTTTATTTTTTATTTCATAATATTAATCAATTTTTTTAGTAAATATATTTTAGTTACATATATATTTTGAGGTTTTAACTACAATGTATAAACGTAAACCTTATAAAATATATATCTGTCGAAATCTTTATACGTAAGTTGGTATATTTCGTGCTTGACTTTATAGTATATACTTATGTATGGTCGAAATCCTAGTCGTAAACACTACTTAAGTAGGACCGACTTAACTTTTTCACTCGACACACTGTCTACAGTAACCACACTAACCGGCCTTCATTTGTATGGGTGTTTTCACGCCCAACGTATACATAATAGCATATATGTAGTACAAAAGTGCGGCCTGTGATGATTGTAAAGAGAAAAAAGAGAATAAAAAGAAAAAAAAGGATCTTTTTATTTTTGTCTAGCCTACCGTTGGTGCGCAGAGTATGTAAGTAGGTTTATACGAGTATACTATATATTATGTAATACGAGGGTGATATCTCATCACAAATAAATAGCCTTTGGGTGATAATGCTTGTACCTACAATTATTATTTTTTGCTTTTGATCAAGCAGTCTCGGAATAACGTAGGTTTATAAATACACCTCAAGTGCATATTATGTTATATTACTTTTTATTATATATTTTTTGAATTATTCATATCATTTTGGATGTTTGATTTATATTACAATATAATATATATCATATTATGATGGTTTGTTAAAGATAAGTTTTATCATTTGTTTTTTATTTCAACTTTTAGTATCGATCGTTTTGTATTAAATAGTATTCTATAAAACTTTGGACTTTTGGAGGACTTGTATATGCACATTTGTATACAAACTATATCTTCATAATTAAATTTTCTTTTATTAAAATTTAAAGTCATTGATAAAACTATATATTTGATTTTAAATCCCTAGTGAAATCAAAAATATAATGACTAATGGCTGTAATTACGATTTAAGTTTTTTATTTTGTATCCCTTTTTTCTGTTAATTATTGTTATGCTAGTATAACATTTCAACAAATATCATGTAATAGCTCTATTAATTGATAATTTAATACGGACCAAATCTTTTTAAAATATCTATATAGTATTCTGGTCATTCTGGATATATCAGTGATAAATAAAAAAAAACACATGAAATATAAAATAAGAATAAATAATGATGGTTTCAATTTCAAATAGTTTTTCAAACAAAATTATCTATTGTTAATGTTTTAAAAATAATACCAATAATCGAAAAAGTTATATGATAACAATTTTATTATTCATGGTAATTGCTATGAATATTTTATCGTTAGATCGAGTTTGTTGTATAATACTTAACGATCTTAAATTAAATTATTTTTAATTTACTATTTAAAGTGTTGATTGAAAGTTCTTTAATCTGCGGGAGGATAATGTATTGTTATCCGTTTAAAATATTCAATGAGGGTCAATATAAAGTGTTGCAAATAGTACAGTAGTTCAGTTTTAATTATTTAAAATATAGTGGTACTATATTTTATTTTGTATGAGTTAAATAGGTTAATTTATTATCATTTAAGTAGTAATTAAAAATAAATAATTTAAAAGCTGTTATAGTGTGTATAGTTAAATTAATACAGATGTTCATGTTTGGAAGACATATGTAAACTATAAATTAAACATTTATTTTTAATAAATATGCTCCGAAAACGGGTCTATGTTTTATTATTTGATCATGTTTAATATATTATAGTGTTTTAATTTGTAATTTAAATTTGTCTACAGGTATTTCAGTATTTGTATATTTAATAAAAATTTCTGAGGGGTATTAGTCTCTGTTTAGCTTTTGTTAGGAAAACGATATATCGATAACCCAAGTTATAAGGATATAGGTAAAATGGGCTCATTTTATTTTATATATTATTATTATTGTAATACAAGTTAGTTATTCCTCGGTTTCTGTTGACAATGGCGCAGTAATCCAAAAGTACTGATGAATATTTTCTATTTATATTACTATGAAATATGATTTATAATTAATAAAACGTAATATTATTACTTTCATACAATTTGGCTACTAATTACACCGTTCAAAACCAATAAAGAAATTAGCAAAATATCAAACAAAATTAATTATTATTGTATATGTAAGCGGCTTTTGTCTCAAAAACTAGTTGCAATTAATTTTCGAAACTACCCTAAAAGGCTTTTTAAGCAACCCCAGAAAACAACTTGATTTCATGGTTATTTATAAAATTCTGTATTTGTCTGTTAAAAATGGAGTTAAAACCTATGATCACGAATTTATCGCGTCAAATGATAAAATTATAAGCAAAAGTTCGAACAACATTCGAAATGTTACTACTGTTGGTTGACCGTTGCCGATTGTGGTGGTGGTAGTGGTGGAGGTAGTGAAGGCGTTGGTGTGAAAATGCCAAATATATATCTGCTGTGCGCATAAAACATTGCCGGACATTACTGGCCGTCACTTCCGGTATGGACGAAGTGGTGTTGGCGGTCCCGCAGTCGTCGTCTATTCTCCTCTCCCTCTCTTCTTTCCGTCGACTCGCTCCGTTCTAACCGGGTATATACGTGCGTATAAACGGTGGTCTTCCCCTGGCCCCCTATATCATTCATTCTCGCCCTCCGACCCAAACCCATCCACCATAATATACCACCGACTCAACCCTCGGCCGCTGCAGCCATGGCATTCACTTTCCTTCGAGTCTCTCGTCTACCACTCTCCTCCTCGCATTATCGGTCATAAATCCAACGTCAAGGCGCCAAGTTTCTTACTTTACCCGTACAACGTTTCCTGACCCGACATCATATACTGACCTCTGGTCTTTTTGATATAAAGTAGTTCCATACGTTTTAGCTATCGCGTCCGGTCCAGAGCGGTTTTCGATCCATTAAACCGTTTTAGCGTCTCGGACACACATACACACGTACACACACACATACATAAACGTGCACGGGATCGTGATCGCGCCCTCTATATTAGACGGGGGACCGGGAGACACCAACTTAAGGGGTTGATGGAGGGGTTGCGTCCTTAGACACACACACACACACGCACATACACACACATAATATATATAATATATAAACGTGCACCGGCCATGTACGGTTTGTGCACGAGTCGTTTAACCCGAACCAACGTAATACATTTTATAATCAATTAAACCCCACTCGTACACAAAAACGACGGGATAATATATGTATTATATATAAATATATATATTATATGTGCATTTTCAAGCGTTAGTGCGGCTGTGGTTGGGCGGTTTCTTTTCCGTTTTAGGTCGTTTAAAGAAGGGTATCTACTGCCACTACCACCACTGACGTCGTCGTCCATGTTGTGTTATTGCGTTTGTGCTTACATGCCTCCACTGCGTAAACCCTAATGTAACTTATAAAGTTTATTTATTTATTTTATTACTTTTTTCAGAAAAAGAAAGATTTCTTTGGTCGCGAAATCGATTCACCCGTCGGGCACAAACACAAAGGTAAGCGTGCCGAATTAATGACCAATATAATACGACTGCTGCAGCAAAGGCGCACAAAGAGACCAATATTATTAAAGAGCGTTAAAATTATGTACAACACAGTTAATTGTTAGAGTTTTGCCTAACCCAATAGTAGTTTCTATATCGAATAAATTGCACGTACAATTTACCATGATATTGTTTTAATTGCAATAAATAAAATAATTATTAACTGTAATAACGCACACAATTCATGATCTTATATCGAAATGTATCACTGTATCAGTAGGTTAGGTTAGGTAATTACTCGACTATCTATTTGTTTTTAAATTAGTTAATAAAAAATTAAAATTTCAATTAATACAAAAAATAAAAATTGATTAAAAATATTAATTTTTAAATTCCAATAATTGTAATAAAATTAAATTTTTCATAATGTACAGGCACATCAATTATCTAATAAAAACATTAATTAAATTCATCAATAATTAAAATGATGTGCCAATATAAGCGCTTATCTTCATCTATAGCATGTAATATATATGTATCTATAAAAAAATATAACTCTAAAAACATTGATAATAATAGATAAATAAAATATTAATATATTTTACCTAAATAATCAACTGTGAATTTAATAAAATTTAAAAAATACTACATAATATTTTCCGACAAACGATAACTATTTAATTGACTCGAAGGTAAATACTAAAGAATAATATATTCATTTATATATAACGGTGTGCTAAAAATATTTAAACTGCGCCTATAAAGGTAACACATATTTATGATTAATAATCATCTAATGGAATAGTATTGCGAATTTGTTGTGACAAAGGACGATATTAATCTATTGTAGCCGGTTGGTTATATTCACGCCGTATAATAATTAATCGACTTTTGAGAGATAACCGTCAAACTTTAGAAACGGAATGAATTAATATTAATACATATGGTGGTGGTGATTTCAACATTTTCAACGATGTATACAGTGACGAAAAATACGATCCATCACACCACAAAACCGCTAAGCATTTCCCGTCAAAAGTGTCGCGCTATACGCAATCATGTTCTGCACGTCTTTATGACCTTGTAATAGAATAGTGCTCATAGTATTCTAAAATAGACGATATTATAATATTGTTTGCACAATTACACACGATTTCTGTATTCGATCCGATTTTTCGTGCTGTGGCCGAGGGTATATTTGCGTAGCGTTCACTACTATTCACATTGTATACTCCGATTGTTTTCAATTTTTATTTTACCCATTATGGTGCACAACGAAGCATATTCAACAGTTTTTCGTCGATCGCTGAGTCTAGGTTTTCTGCCCATGTTAAGTAGAAAAAATAGAAAAAAAAATTCACTGGTTTCATGCATCGTACCTATATAATATTATGTTATATATATATATATATATAATAAATAATAGTGCATATAATGCGGCCCGTGCAGTGTATAGGTGCCGAGCCAATTACGCATTCGCAAACATGAGCACCGAGTCCCGCCTGTTTGCGTACACAGTTTTCGAGAGATTATTATTGTTTGTTATGCCGCACACGTAATGAGATTCGTGTCCGATATTATTATTATATGTTCTGTGTTGACACACAGCGGACGGGGCACCACCGACTGCTGTTGCAGTTCCGTGCCGGGTCGCATGGGTAGGGTTGTTTTATTAATGCGGTTTTCATCCTTTGCGCACCGTAACAGGTTTGCGGTGTGCCCGCTGTTTGCTCGATTAAAACCCTCAGCCCCCGAGGTGAATCCCGACAATATGTCAAAAGCCGCCGATGGATTTTTATGCGCCGTAAATATATATAATATTGTGTGTTTATCTACCTCGTCGTTTAAAATTAATAGGTTAACGGTGAAAAGAGCTCGGTCGTTGTGTCGTTTTTTATTAAAAATAATGAAAAAAACAACAAAATGTTGTTGTGACCCGGTTTTTTAAATGATTCCATTTTCTTTAAAAATGCCGATGCGATAAAGAATTTCTTCACCTACCTTTAAAACATTTTATTAATTATGTAAGATGTGCATTATTATTATTTTTGTTTAAATACATTTTTGATGCGTTACAGAATTTAGAGATGAAATCGTGAAAAGTGACGTTTGGTTTCATTTCAAAGAAGGCTACAGCAATGCAGTGAGAAAAGCAGTATTAATGAAAGATCTTTATTGAACATTTTCATTATATTAAATTTATTTTTATATTCATAATTTTTTTTAAGTATTTTAAAGTTTGAATTGATTTAATTTATTCTTAATGTATAGCTCAATTTTAATAATATGTGACTGTCAATTTTGCAAATTTAGTACTTTGAGTTAGGTAAAATATAAATTGTATATTATACCCCTAGAGGTGCTCGTCTAATTTATTAATTATACTATACGGTTACCGTACAATTACAATTTGAGCGTCGAATATTTTATAGTGTTATTATATTAGTCGTTAATCATTATACCCTTTATTATGTTTTCAATAAGTATTTTATTATTTTTTTGTACCCTTATAGTGATAAAGATATTGCAAGTTGTAGTCTATTGTATGATAGTGTTTGCTTTAAGTGTATAATATAATGTACTAAAGCTTACCGGATTATTAAAAAATCATCAGAGCTATATAGTATTAAATGGGGCGGTCAAAAAGGAATGATGTCACTGCGGTTCAAAAGGGATGATTCAATGATCGTATACATATTAGGGTGGTAATATATTAGACTTAGGGTTTGTAAAAAAATAAACAGTGGTAAAATGTGACAACAACGCTTAATGCTAAAACATTTATTCGATTTCCAATTTTTATTTTTGTACTTATTAATCATTATATTAAAATGTGATTTAAACATTGTATCACTCGTGGAAACATTTTGATTTTAATAACTATTCATGTACATACACCGATCCTGTAAATTAGATTTTTATATAGTTACACCTTATACGAGTCCGCTTGGTTTTTAATTGAAACGTTGCCATACCAAAAACATGTATATACAATTATATTGTTGTGACGTAATAAGTACATTTAGCAACTTACTGTTATTTCATAATTCATAATAATAATGCCTTGATTATAATGAATAACTTTTAAAATAGTCATAGGCGAAGCCAGCCTTCATGTGCAGTATAGATGATGCAAATGTTTCCAGAAATCTTAACCACCCCCATAAAAAAATATACTAGACAGGGATGGCCAACTAATCGATCGCGAATGCGATACCATTTCGAATTTTCTTGAGTTTTTGAATTTTTTTTTGTAAATTTGTGTATCTTTGTATATCCCACGAATATAAAAATATTAGATTTAGAAAAAGTCAATAAATAACTACGAAAAACAAGATTATACATTGATATCGAATAAAAGAAGAATATATAACACATTTAATATATTTTTTGTTTATTGACAACTTTTTTTTTTTTTGGTCGATCGTGACAACCTAGAAAAACTCGGAGGTCAATCGCAAGTCTATTAAATTTGGCCACCCCTGCTTTAGTATACATAAATACTAAATCTACACTGTCAAGTTACCTGTATCATTTATTATACACGATAACTCGTTTTTTTCTAAGACATTTTTTTTTGTTTAAAGGGGTGCCACTGCTGCATACCCTGCACACCCCTGACATCCTATGTACCTAGATATATAGTTATTAAAAAAAATTCACGATTTCGTAAATTTAACTAACCGTATTATGATGGTATTTTTCACGCTTATTGGGAGCCAGTTGATACAAAACTGTTTATGAATTCAGAATTACTATATTTTACTATAATATGTACCATTTAGACAAAAAGGCATACACTTATAGTTGTGGAAATTTTATGCAATATAATAAAATCTAATCTAACTCTGACGTGACCGACGACGGGTATTAGGTGTTATAACGGTTTATCATCGTACAAACGTACAATTTTAAGTCGGGTTTCCACTACAGATAGGTAGGTACACACTCGCGTGTACGTAATTTTGATGAATGATCCTCCAAACGTTTTCCAGTGGTTAAATTAGGTAACTGTGGTTATATTAATCATTTGGTGTACACGAAAAAAGTTAAGCTAAGTTTAAACAGGACAACAAATATAAATTATATATTAAATATGATTTAAAATATATATTATACTTACTTTTATATTATTTATTATTTATTATAAAGTATAAAAGTATAAGTATTATAAAGTTATATAGCTCCGTTGTTTATATATTTTGGTTTCATACGTCATAGTTGCTCAGAATTTAAAAATCCATAAATACTCCTTAACATTTTTTATATGTTTGTCTAGTTCGATGTACTAAGAATATGGCTTAGTTATTTCAGTTATTTGGAATCTTCATCAATATAATATTATATACCTAATTCTAGCTTAAAAATCAAAATTGAACATAATATTCAGAACCGGCTTTTACACATACTATTGTGTACCTATATAAAACAAATAAAATAAGGGCATCTCTAGAATAACTACCAATCAATTTTGATTTATTGAATCTCTTATTAGCTAGAGTAATTACTACCTAATAAATTGTTCAAAGTTTCCGCCTCGATGTTCCAAACACGAATCCAATTCCAAACTTTTTAAAAATTCAATTGATGTAGCAGCGTTTATTTGTTCGTCTCTCAAATTATAATTATGGACACAAATAACTCAAATAAGTGTTTATTTATGTTTGATCTGTTTATACTTAACTGTCCTAACAGTTATTGACAATATTGGAGCGATTTTCGAGTATAATTTGATCCATAGAACATATGAGTACTGAGTAGCTACGTTAAAACCGTTAAAAAAAGATTATTCGTAAATATTACAGTTTAACATTAAATTTAATATGCCAATTTTGTAATTAGGAAAAAACTTTTTATCTAAGAATTGTTTAAAGAAAAATACTATACCTAACTCTTGTAGGAAAAAAATGGTGTTGCCATTTAAAAAAAATTGCACACGCGACATGCGCGTACCGAGAGAGTTAACAATTTAAAATTCGTCTAAGAATGTGTATTTTCTTTCATTCCTCAAAACCCCATTACAATAGATCATCTATCGAAATATTTAGTGGTAGATAATAGATACCTATTACTTCTTAGCGTGAACATACTGTATAGGTATTAGTATATTAAGTCTACATCACACTCACAACGCGTCTTATGTTAAATGATCAATGTCGTATTAATTTTAAAAATATTGCCTATTGAATTTTTCTGAGTTTGGAAATGTTATATAGAATAATCGAAAACGCTGTATTACGGTAATTACCGACAATACCGTGTTATCGGTTATATCGTTGATACCGCGGTAATAAACAAATACCGTGGATACCAACATCGAAATTTGAAATACTGCCAGCCCTATCTGTAGACTTAGACATAAATCGTATTATCGTACTCTCAACTTGCGTGAAAACAGTCGGAAATCGTTAGAACTGTTCAACTGTAGAGCGAAGAATCGGACGCACGCGAAACACTTTCCGGAAAGACTTCTAAATACGCGGACGCATCGTCACGCCAAACGCGTTCCTCTCTCCTGCCCATCAATGGTGCGGTACACGCTCCCGAAATTGAAATCTGGCACCGGCAAAATCCAAGGGAATAAGCAATGCACGCAGGGGGGCACTTGCTGCACACGTCAATGTTGGCTGACTTATCATTATATTAGAATAATGAACACTGTCGTTGTCACCCGGTACCATTTCTGGAACTACGCCCTCAAGCGACTACTAATTTCAGGTATAATTGTATATCATATAGATCACGATCAATTTAATCTATTGTTTATAAAAAAAAAAAAACAGTGGAATTCACTTATTCTGCAGCCTTTCAGCTGCTTTTGCTTTGTATCAGCTGGTTTTGAGTTTAACTCATCATTGATTTGAACTTGACGAATACATTTTATAATTCATATACGATACTGTGTATAGAAAATGTTAGGTACCTTTACCTAAATATAATTTTGGAAAATGTCAAGTCTCTATGATTGATATTACTTGAATGAATATTGATAAATTAATCAATATAATTTGATAAAAATTGTTGTTCTTTGTTTAAATACCTTAAAACAATATCAATTCAAGTTTTCTTTATGATTAGTTAGCAAGTATTTGTGGTCATAAACTAAATATTTGCAAATTCAGTGATTTTTAGGTTTTACTAATGTATATTCGTTTATATTGTGACTCACTTCGCAGTAAAACCTGTATCATACAGGCTGTATGCTTTGTTATTTCTTGCAAGTTTTTGAGTCTGTCGAAATTGTATGCGCTATATTTTATAAGTCACGCCTCTTTTAAATTAATCATAAAAACCTAACATATAACCGTATAGTTAGTGCCCGAAAGTTAAAATATAAAATGTATGGTTAAAATGGAGATGTGATTCACAAATTTTAAATATATACTTACGACTTACAAGTATAGGTAGATAAATACTTAAAAATTGCGTATAAAATTTTGACTCAGTAAAACATGAACTTACTTGGAATTGTAAAATCCAAATAAAACATTTTCAAAATGGTAACTTACTTATTTTAATGGTTTTTAGTAATACACTAATATGTATAATAGTTTAATTGAGTTTTCCTCTCTTTTTCAATACTTAGAAATTTGTCTAGGGATACAATCTGCAGTTGTCTGCTAAAGTTCAGATGAACGCACACGAATTTGTGTACAAAGTCAAATTAACGTACCTTTTTAAAGAAAAATGATTATATAATAGTAGTCAATTCTCAATAACATTTGTATAAGTAATTAATCATAATATCATATTTAATTACACATTTATAAATATAGCAGTCGTCAATAAATCAAATACAATACATTGTGTAAATATTCATCTTAAATACTAAATTTTTAATTATTTCGGTACTTACCATTTATGTTTATTAGCTATTACAATACATTATAACTATTATAAGCTAAATTTGATTCCTAATCTTGAGATGCAGTGATATTACGCCGTTACAGCAATCAATAATTACTAAATCAGATTTATTTCGGACATCGTAATTTATTTTTCTAATATTATACTCATATTATAATATATTCAATAAAAATATTATAACATAAAATGTAGTCGGCGCGTTCCTATAGGTATCATCTACACGAATTATGTATACTGCTACTGCATACGTATAATAACATAACATACCACACAGGGGGATGATGTATGCGTATATATTATATATATTGTACGACATACATATAACATTCATGGTAAATTACATATTGCATAAATATATATATATATATATATAGGTATGTGTGCGCACGGGTTTGTTTCCGCAGATATACAGACGGCGAGTTATGCAGTTACATTACAGTTTACACAAAGGGGTGGACAAGTGGTGGGGATGTTAGGTTATATTGTAAAGTGACCAAATTCGATTCGTGTCCGCCATTTCGTTTGTGATTTCATTTTAGCCACCGCGCCGTAGCGCAAACATTATGCAATCCTTTTGAACCTCACCACCACCGCCGCCGTCCTTTACCAACGATGCGTTTCGCCCTATAACCCTCTGAAACCTCCTCCTCCATCCCTTTGTTGCCTACACACCGTTACCAGCCATCGCGCCGTACCTACGATGGAATACGAAAATCCCATTTGCGGCAGCCACACGTATTCGGATTTAATCAAAACGTCCCCCCTTGCCCCATTCAAACAAACTTCTCCCCCGACCTTCCCTGAAAAAGTCTGTCCCAAATATGTTTGTGTATGTATGTATATATATAATATAACTATATAATAATAATTATATATGCACTGTGCACGAGTCCCAAATTAATATTATTATTGCGTATTCGATGCTTTAATATAATAATAATGATAATGTACTAATATACAGAGGTAGGTCATAGTTAGCTGGTGTATAGCAGCAGACAGGTGCGTAGAAATAATATATATAGTAGTTCAATATTATGTGCGATGTGTGAAGGTATAATTCTACGCGTGTACTATGTATATGTTTATATAATTATATACATACTTGTTATATACGTATATAGTAAATATTTACACTATACATATTTTAATATATTATTATTATTATTATTATTTTCATCACGTTGTTGCAGGACTGGCTACGGGAATAAAATAAATGTTGTGACTTTTTCTATCCCTACTACCACTACTACCAGTACTTTTATTCAGGTTCCTTTTTTTAAAGTTTTTATTAAGTTTTGTTTAGTATATCTTTCTGTGCAGGCGCTTATTATTATACGTATACAAGATACATGCTCCCTTAGAAAATAATTAAAATATGCTAAAAAAATAAATTAATAGTTCTTTAGATTTCTCGATTATTAAGATTGATGATTGTTTTATTTTTGGCTTCTTAAAAATTATGTTTGTAGTTTGTTCATGTTGAGACTAAAAAGATTCGTTTAGTAATTTGCATTGATATTATAAATTTATTAACATAACATAGTATGATTGTATCAACCACGTAAGTATTAATGAAAATAATTTTTAGTAATTTTAAAAATTATATGACTCATAGGTTTTGGGTGCTAATATTTCTAGATATTGAAAATCAAAGTTTAATTGAGTTTATAAAAAAAATTGTACTTTAGATACAAAATACAATTAATTGTGTTGTTTTATGTGTTACTTTGGTAATTCAGATGAAAAAACAGTTATTAATTATTATTTATGCTTAATTATGTTTTTAACTAGCTTAACTGTGTACTTTATTTGCCCGTATAAAATGCATCAGTATTAAATTTGGTTAGGTTTTCTGATTTGTTGTTGGTGCAGATGATATTTACGATATATCAACTATACATTTATTCACTTAAGATTATAAGACTTATACTGGGAGAAAAAATTAAGTGTATTTTGTATTTGTCATATAACAAAATTTAAATTATGCAACTATATGTATTCTGTAACAATACAAACATGTAGTATAAAAATATTATTCTTAAATTCTTTATTTTGTTACCTAACTTGTTTTCAGTAGGTGTACATTTATTGCCCACAAAAGTACGAAGTGTATTGGTTCTTAAATACATATAATATATTAATATTGATTTGGTTATTATAATAAAACGCCAACGTATGTATCGCATAAACTATCTATTAACATAAACATTTTTAATAATTTTAAATTAATTTAGCCATTTTGGTCTCTAAAAATTAAATATATTTTATGAAGTATTAACATATTTTTAATTCCCATTTATTTCAACAGAATAAATAAGAAGAAAATATTGCTAGTATAGTAACTTATTTAATTATTAGAAATATATATGGCTTAATTACTTTTGTCAAAAACAATACGTTAAACAATTATTATATTATTAATATATTATATTTAATTATTATTGTATCGTTTATTTTTTATAATTTTGTTTATTACTTTTGAGTCAATACCGACTTACTACTGTAGAATGGCGTGAATAGGATCATATAAATCATATATTATGAATAAGTTATAGCTTAAAATTAATCAAAATATTTTTAAAATGTATTGTACTTATTTAAAATACAATAATATACGTATAAGTTTTGTCCTCACTAATAATATTTTTGAAAAAAACCTTGAGTCGTTAATCGTTATTTTCGAATTTTGACCAAATTTAAAATTTGAACTTCAAATGTCTATAAAAAAAAATGTAGCCTATATATATTATATATTAATATTTTTAAACAGCTTTAAATTATAATGAAAACTTATAAAAGATACTTAAGATTTTTGCCTGAGCCTTTTTTTCAACTATAATTTTTTTTCAAAAAATTGAAAAATTTCAAAAATTATAAATTTTTGTAAGTAACCTAAAATTTCATTGAGTATAGAATATTATAAATAAAGTAAGAATGTAATATCGTAAGTTTCTTTTACAGTTTAAACTTTTTGAAGTAAGTAAAAAAAACCAAATCATTTTTCTTTATAAAATGTAAGCTTTAAAACCTAGTGTAGTGGAACCTTGTATTTAATTTTTGAATTTTTAAAATTGACTATACATATTAAAAATGTTACAAATTTAAATTTAAAATTACAATTTTTCTCGATTTTGATGAATATTATATTATAAAAATTTGAATTTTAAACGCTTATAAAAACATATTGCTGGTACTATTATGGTAGTATGTACTTATAAATTTAATTAATGTTTGAAAAAATTATAAGGAACCCTGTATCAAAGTTTTAAGCTCTAATAAACAAAAACGAAAATTTGATTGAATAATGAATATATACATACAAATCATAAAAAAAATTTAATTAAACCTCATTTAAAATATCTATAAAATAGCAAAAAAGAGCCTAAATATTTTGAAAATCATCGTATTTCTGGAATAAACTAATATATATTGTATGAATAAAAAAATCGAAGCATTCAAAAGGTTTTGAAAATAATAAAACACAAAAATAATTTAAAAAAAATATAAAAACCTTGCATTATTATTAAATCAATACATTCATCACTCCGCTCAGAATCAAAAATTAGATTTATAATACCATATTAATATATTATATGTATAGTTTAAGTATTGGGCAGTTAATTCTCTGCATATTTGTAAAATAATTCAAAAAATATAATATTTTAATAATAAAATAATTGAAATGATAAAATTAGCTCATAGCTTATTAAAAACACATTTATAGATTGTATAAAGAATAGATAAAAAAAAAAAACAAAACTAAAAATAAACATAGGTATTGCTATAATTTACGTCTATAAAAAATATAATTATTGTTTTTTCTGTTAGTTACTTTTTTTGCGGCAATGAAAAAGGTACAAAACCTTATAAGGAAATGGATACTTAGTACTTACTCATCGGTTGTGTAATTATTATAATATGAAAAACTACCAACAGCCTGTAATAAATGTCATAATAAATTGTCGATGAGATCTCATCAACAAGACACATGCTATTTTACTTATTGTTGTTTTATATATTTTAATAAATATTATGAATTCTCTGTTTGATAAACAATGATGTGATAACTAAAACGTGTCAATTTATCACATACTAACAAGTAACAACAGTTAAATTAAAAACGTTTGTATATCAAAGTTACTATTCATAAAATTTATCACCGTGGGGGTATAGCTCAGTGGTAGAGCATTCGACTGCAGATCGAGAGGTCCCCGGTTCAAACCCGGGTGCCCCCTAAATTTTTTTTCTCAATTTAAATTTTAAGTGACTGTATAGAATTGTTGCAATTTTTTTAAAATGTTGGCGAGGAGTGTTTTTTTCTTGTATCCGTCTAACCATACACGTACAGCATAAATTAACGTTAAATTGTTTTTCCCAGCGCGTAAATCTATCGCGCAATCGCACGTAAACTTCTTTTTTGTTGTCAAAAATTTTGTTTGGGACACGCTTCTTACTTGGTTAATTCGATATTGCGCGCGGTGGCGTAATCTGAGGAGATCGCGCGTATATTATTCATATATCGATGTGTTTTATTCCGGGAATCGTCGTAAATTGTGGGGACGTTCCGGTGGTAGGGAGGAAAAAAAACTATGAGAATTACACGTTTTATTATTGTTGTACCCGTGATCCCCACAGCTGCTATATTGTGTATAATCGACCGTAGTCCATAAAGACATTAAGAGCCTATATCCGGCACTAAATTCATATTGTAACGACAATACAACACACACGCACACACACATATATATATATATAATATTATAGTTTTACAATGAATCGTGCAATTTCGGGAAGTAATTTCATCTTGAAACGTTTTAGTGTTTGCTATATTATTATACAATACTCGTCATGTGATACGTACCGGCGCCGTGCGAGCGTAGGGGCGTTTTATTGCAGCAAAGTGCAAAGTTACTTACAGATGCGTCGACAATATACTAGATATAATTTATTATTATTTTCCATGTATATGATGTAGGTTGGTGTATCCGCACTATTGACTGTTAAGTCTCGTTGCAAACTTCAATTGACTATAATATTATTATGGATAGATTCGCGGTTATTTGTATGATATTATATAGACGTGCGCAGACCTTGTTACTATAGGGGTGAGGTCAGAATTTTTGATGGCACAATCCGTTTCAATAGTATTATTTATTGAATTTTTAAAGATATAGTTTATTACCTACTTAATATATTATATAAGTCGTAATTCAACTATTCAAGATATAAGATTGCCTAGTGTTTGCAATATTATATATACCTATAGCTGTATAGATACCATTATACTTAGAGAAAAAAATTAGTCCGCGATATGAGTAACTCCCGTGCATATATGTTTATTAGTTCTCCATGTATCTAGATAAGAAAAAATATTGAGTATTTACTCTTAAACTTTCACCCTCCTCAGCCTTAAGAAAAAAATTGTTTTGGGTATTATTTTCTTGGTCTGATATGGCAGCATGTTAAAAAAAGTCTAATTGTTCTTGACGAACGATGATAATAATATTATAAATCTTAGGTTAAAAAATATTTTATAATTATGTATAATAAAATAAATGACAAATGTACCGGAATTTTCCATAGATCTGTACGTCTAACTTGTAATCGATTATTGTACTTCGAAAATTCTAAATAATATACCTAATTATACATCGATACATGGTTATATTATTATAATTTATAGTCAATATTAGCTATTACGTTGGCGGGTACAGTGACGCACAATATAGTGAAATCATTTATTTTCCAAACTGTAATATAATAACAATTATAAAAAGCAACAGGCGCCAACAGTAAATATATTATACACATTATACATTATATAAGTATAATATATAAGCAGACATTTAAAATATAACGTTGTAATATTAACGGTGTCGTTTGTTATTTTTTCGAATAAATTCGTGTAATTTCGTTAAGTTAAATTTTACGTTTTGAGCATGCAGTTGTGAGGAATTTTATATGTATATTGTATATACATATATTATAGGTATTACCACAGATCACCTATACAAGATGCATATTATATACTTACGCAGCTTTTTATATTTGTAAATATTTTATAATTTTATAACTTCAGCAATAAGGTTTGCTAATAAAGTTTTATATTTTATATTATATACAGCCTACTGGTAAATTATGATCTCTTATCGTATTATAATTAATATTTTTTAAAGAATGTACTTTATGCTTGTTGTGTTTAATTACATTAATTCTACTCCACATAGTTTTCATAGAAGTGTCTATTAAGAGTTAAGACACATAATATAATATGGAAGTATTCATATAGTGATAGAGCTCCAGTAAGTAAGTAAGCTCACCGTCTACCCACAAAACCATATTTTTAAGTAATTTTTCTTAATAATTATTTGTATTTTATTATTTAATTTTTACAAAATAAATAGTGATTATGATTACCAAGGTAATTACCTATTGAATAATGATTATTTAATAATCTTTTACGACCAACTTTTATCTTAGAACTAAATGTACTAATTATTGATAAGATCAAGCAAAAATTACTAGTAGACTTCTGTCTACTGATAAAAAATTTAAATAATAATTTTTTCAAGAAAAATAAAAATTATCTTGAAGTATGTACCTATTATGATATAATCATATACTACGTAACAAATAATATAAAATATTATTAATATTTATAGTTTAATGAATTCCTAATATAAGTGTTTAGATAATACAATAACTAAAATACATTATAAAAGTAATACTTACCTATTGTATATTTAGAGTTAATCGTTATCGTCAATAACGCGTTCAGTCTATAGTTTTCACGAATAACGTTTTAAAAAATTATGTATCTTATTACATAATATAAATACGCTTTATATTATTGATATTTTTGATGTAGTAATGTCGCAGATTGTTTTTGTACCATATATGATATTATGTTATATCAGTTAATTCAGTTATATGCATTATGTTTATAAGGAGGTGTATTTAAAATAATAATAATAATTAAAACGATATAATAATATATAGAATAATATAATAATACTTCACACTTATAATACATACATTGAAAATGTCTAATTAAAACAATATATGCAACCAAACGTATAGAAGGTAACAATTTGAACAACTACTATAGGTATAGCGATGTATAATAATATATTAAGGTATACTGTAACGTCATGAAAAATTACAATAAATGATTGGAAATATATCATATTATATTGCTTAATTGAATATGCTTACTATATTGCTGTGTCGTTTTTTTTCAATTACGTGACACGTAAAATATACCTAATTACGAATTAAGTTAATTTTTCTATACACCTAAGAATTAAACGAAAACATTAAAAAACAAAAAACATATTTGCTATTGCTGACGCCATTTTCTAATTTTTTTTTCATGATAATATTTTTTACTTAACATAAATCACGACTCACGTAATAATAATAGTTTTCCTACACTTAGTATAAATATGTTATCCGTAAATTAACGTCACGTGTGTGTATATATAATAATAATAATAATAATAATAATAATCATAATACGTAACTATAATACTAGAAAGACGTATATAATGAGAAAATGAAGACTGTATATAATAATATTGTTTAATATAATTAGATAGATTGAGAGAGATACATTTATCAGACGAATTATTTAAAAAAAAAAGATAAACGAAAACAAAAAAAAAAAAAACAAACAGAAATCGACTTATAAGTTAACGTATCGATTAATAATATAATATTATTTTAATCGATGTCATTTTACTGTACAAACGATGCAAATCTGCAAGCCTGTCGGCAGTGGGTTTCATGCGCATAACATGCATATTATATACAATGTTATATTTTTGGATGTTTCTGGAGAATTATTATTGACTGTAGTCGCCAATTTGAAATCGTAACGAATCCTCCACACATACACGTCCGGTACAATATGCACTCGTAATAAATAATTTCGTATACTGACAACTTACGATAGTGGTAGTAGTAATTCTATTATTATAATAATATAATATTATGGCAAAGAGTACACGCCGTGTCGAACCCCGCCGGTTGCTGGTGACTTGGCGTTGGCGGGGGAATGTGAAGATCACTCCAATAATTTAGGTCTTGGACTTGGACCGGTCTCGCGCAATTCAGTTGTCGGACGACGTCGGTGGATGTTGCGGCGATACCGAAGTGGCCTGTTCCGTCGTGGCTGCGGTGGTGGTAGTGCTGGTCGTGGTCAGCGACAGCGGTTGCGGGTGCGGCATTTGCGGTTCCGGTTTCCGGTTGGCGGCTAGCGCGTGCAATGTGGACGTGAGCGACGGCAACTGGAGTCCGAGACCAACGGGCAACTGGAGCGCGGCGGCCGCGGCCGCGTGATGCTGCATGTTGGCCACGTGCTGCAGGCTGTGGAACAGTGCGGCCGAGTGTTCCTGAGCTTTACGCCGCAGCTCGGCCACGCTAGACGAGCGATGCTCAGCGCCGCTGCCGCCGCCTCCATCGGCCATCGACCCGAACGGTTTCATTGTGCAACAGCTGCATCCGAACCCTGTGGATGAGTTAAACTTGTATTTATTGTAGTGCAGTAATAGTTATTGTATGTAGTATTTTTTTTAAGGTACCTTGTCTTTTAATTACAAAAAGCACAGAGTGTAACTAGTTTTTTGGTACCTATACAATTTTTATTATTTTATTGATGTAGTATAATATTTATATTTTTTTATCAATTCTATAATGATAATTAATAAGCTATACAAATCACAATAGTGTATTAAATCAGTTTTTTGAGGAATCTGAAATCCAAATTTTTAGAAAAATGTAAACAACCATGTCCTTAGACTGATTAGTAATTTTAGGGTTATTCTTGATACCTGAAATTTGTATCACTATTAAGAACTTTTTTTAAAGGTTACAAGTATATATTATGAAGAATTCAAGTCTGAAATAAAACGCGATTCCATTTTTTTTTTTTTTTTGGCAATTGAGGTTTCACAGACGATTTATTAGTTAGCAAAATAAGATTAATTTGGATAAAAACATATATCATTATTATTAAATATATATTTCTAACATAAATAAAATCGATACAATTTAAATTTCAGAGGACCATCTGATTGTCTGCAATATTGATATCAGACATCATTAGTAACTAGTAAGTAATTATTTTTTAAAGATAAACTAATTACAATCATGAGATTATTTTGTACATGACGTATTTTCTTATAGATAGACAAAGAAAAGTGTAATATTTAATATATATAACTGATATTATCACGCCATCACGGTATAATTTTAGAGACTCTTATCAATATTTCGATATTCAAAATTTAACAAGTATCTCCGATGAATTCTACTGCAAAAGAAAACCAACAATTCAAATAATTATACATCCATTCGAGTCAAATCGAGAAAAAATATATAAACATTTAAAATATACGAGTAGATATTTATTTCGAATAATATTGATATTAGTTGTAACTAATGGTTAATATTTTAATTGTTATCATTTATTAAAGTTAAAAAATGTAAATATAAAAATAAATTTAGTTGGCGAACGAAGATTTGGAAATTTGACTCTAAAATAATGATAAGTAATGAATTTTTTAATTAACTTTACTAAAACGATATAATTTGCTAATATAACTATGGTAAATTAATCCGAAAATGTGTCAGTTAAGACTTGATACTTTAGTTTATTTTTGCCGTCTACATCTTAATATTATAACAGTTAACATAATTATATTATTAAAAACCTACGAGTGACAGCCAGTGTTTGGTATTATAAATTGATTTTATTAGGTGTTTCAATTTTAATTATGACATTTTTTTTAATTAACTTTAATTTTTATATTATTCTAAATTGAATAATGAAGAAACCATTTTAAACCTTTTATGGAACGTCGAAAGTAAATGTAAAGAAACGACTGCGTTCATTATGAATAAAACATTTTGTAATTTTATTATGGCGACGTGAAAAATAATTCTTTGTTTCCTTGGCAACATTATAATAAAATAGTGTTGGTCGTAACTCGGGTACTGTAAGAAGATATTTAGTTAATTAAGCAATTTTCGCTTGTTTACGGTTTACTAACCATGTTACATTACACTCTAACGGTGTTGACATGGCTATTTTATCAAATAGGTACTGTTTTTGAATCAGTCATTCGCTTCAGTTTTATGTAAAACAAATTGTGTGGGTCTTAAATATTTTTTTTTTGCAAGAATTTCATATAAGTTGTTTTTTATTTATCTTTGCAGCGTCAGTAATATCCTCTTGAATAAATAAATTGATTCTTCCCTGACAGTTGAAAAACATCGGAAAGAAATATCAATTTATCTAACTTTTGTATACAAAGCATTAAGAAATCATAAAATCGCTTTATTCGATATGTGTATAATGTACATACATAATATTATTATGTATCAGATATCAGATACCTGACTCAAAGTCTTACTCATTTACTAACTTTTGATACATAATTTTTTTTTATCTATTTTTAATTATAAGTTCATTACACGAACATTATATTCATTCGTCGACGACTTCGATGTCAATATAATATTGTATTGTCAGGGCCGGATTTAGCACACGTTTCTCCACAAAGCCCCAACCGAAAAGAAAATTAAATGATTTGGTTTGGTTCAAAGTTTGCTGTTCTAGCATTATGGGCCTATGTCAAAATACAGTATGGTGTATAAAATCATATTGAAGTATTGTTGGAAATATCAAATAATATAACCCTCTAAATGAATCAATAAAGGTACATTGTAACGAGAAACGAAAAACTACTCTTTTAATCACTCACAGAGACGCTAAAAACTCCAATTCCTATACGAAATTTAAATAAATAAATGATGGGTATATACTGTGAGTAGGTACAGATACGTCGCTATCGCAGCTGCAGAGTATATATATTATTATAATTGTGCTGGGAATGCGATGATATAATGATATAAGTAATTATACCTAAGCGACACAGTTGACGTTTTTCGTTATCACGGCGTCGGTATAATCTCGTTAGGAGGAGGACCGGGATGTTTATGAAAAAATCGGACCGCTAAAATCCTTTACTTCTCCCTCACCCACCACCCCTTCTCGTACGTCAGCGGACGGTCCACCGCCGCCGTAGAGCTGAATGTCCTCGACGCATCCGTTTTCAGACTGGCGAATATTAATGACTGAGAAAAAATTCGGTCGATCGCGGGCGGAACCAACCCTGCAACAGCTATATACAAATATATATACGCGCACCCGCGTGTTATAATAGTATAGTCGTAATAACAATTATGATTATTGCGGCGCGCGAAAAGGCGTCGGTGCAAATTGATTTAGTCGCCCGCGTATATATATATATAATATATTATGTATAATAATAATATGTATAGGTACACATCGCCGCCGTCTCGCGGTCCCTGCGAAAGACGCGCCCGCCGCCGCTTCCTCTGGCCCGCAATATTATATAATAATAATAATAATATCTGCTGATGCAGTGTATATATAATATTTGCATCCCTTTCCCTGCCGCCGCCGCACTCGATCCATTAATAACGACTACGCAACGGCGGCGGCATACACCTACCCCGCGCGCTCGTTTCGTCGTTATTTATTAAGGGATCCGTTTGATTATCATAACGCGCCCGCGCACGTACATCGACTTCTTCCTCGTCCTCATTGTCGTCCGTCGTCGTCTCTGTCTCTCGCACTCTCTCCACCGTATACTCGCACGGCGCACCCCTCGACCATATATATATATATATTATTATATAATATACCCATACTGCACCCGCACACACACACGCATATATGTATTGCTACCCCGCGCCGCCGACACATAAATAAGGCGTACGTGTGTGTATATATGTATACACCATATATAGGTGTAGGGCGCGTGTATACAGTATTATTATTATTATATACCCGTCGTAAACTTGGCGCCGAAAGCCGCCGCCCCGCACGATAAATCTCCCAAAGTTATTCCATTATGGAAACGGGACTGCCAGAATCGCGGGGGTGTGTTGTGGGGGTGGGCACAGTAGTGTGTGTGTGTGTGTGTGTGTGTGTGTGTGGGCCTCGGGGGTTCGGGCGGAGAGCCCCAGGTGCCTGCGCCCTGTACATGTATATATATATTATACTCACGGCCGACCGCCCGCGATCTGCACCAGCTCCTCCACCACAATAACTATATAACGCGATAAACCCCTCACCTCATCCGCTTACATACCATCGGTGGACTCGAGATATACCGCGGGGGTAATGGTAAGTGTACGCCGCGGCAGTGGTGTATATGAAACCGCCGACGCTCTCTAAGCCAATTATAATGACAAACGCATATATGCGCGCGTTTATGTGTGTAAATATTCTACCGTGGATATATACCGCCTCATGGTGACTTATACTTAGCTTGATATATTTATATATATATATATATATGTGTCACTCGTACTGCAAATAATGAAATATAATAATGCATAATATAATATAGGTACAATCACGTGAAAGTCGTTACACACATTACGATAATATGTAATGTGTGAAAACTTAGGTGATTTTTATAAGACTACGACAAAATCAAAAAAAAAATTGTTCGATTATTATCACTGCTGTGTGTAAATCCTTCGATAAAATAGGGCATAATACGATGTCTATAAATCGATTATATAAAATAATCATATAGTCAAAAATGTGTAGAGCACCTATAGGTAATATCTCAAATATTTAAACGTATTGCTAATTTATATATTTTCTATGACTAAGAATTTTAAAATGACCAACAATAAAAAAAAATGTCTGATCTGGCTATTTGCTTCACTATTGATTAATAAGTTAAACGATACAATATGTAGATTGAATATTATTCATTATAAATCATCGTTCAAATTAATTAACTTAATATTAATTTGCTTGTTAATATTTAGTTTAATTATGTTTATTTTATTGTAAGTTTCTTAGATTTTAATTTCATCATATTTTAAAATTTTCAATGTAACTCTCTACCGCCAACCCGTACTACACAAGCATTAAGCTTGGAGGAGATAGCTATTTGTTGAAATCGTTTTAATATAATGACATAAATATATATATATATTATATAATTTGAATTATTATGTTAAAAAATATATTTCCACGTATAGACGGTGTAACATTATAATAATATTATATACTCGTATATTATTATATTATAGTATGACGGTGCAAAACGGTCGAATCTGCAACGAACGACTGTCATTTTATATAAACATCAATGAGATTCTACAACCGGCTTATAGCATATCGTATGCACGAATTTTCACGAAACGAGATACATGAGGTACCTATTTATACTTGCAAGTAAGTATGTATTTTGTTTTAGCAGTTATCTTGTTTGGTCTAATCACTCTAATCCAATTTTAATTTCAAAATAGATTTGTATATTTGTTATGGAGTTTATTTTTCAAACTAAAAAACGTATTTTTATTTATTTATTATTTATACGAACAAGTTCTTTGAATAACATATTATAGTATAGCGTATCTTACTTATTAATTATTACACAAATATAGTAAATTACATACGTTTATAAGAAGAAAGATAAATAAGTATTGATTAAGTATAGTTTTAAAACATAAATGAAAACTATAAGAACGTTTGGTTAATTTGTTTTTAATATTTGACAGTGCGATATTATTAATTGATAAAAACCACATATGACATGAACTTATAAATCGAATAAACAATCGTTATTCGTAAAGAAATATTTATATTAAAATGAATAATTTTTTCTTATAACACTCTTCGATGAATTTATTTATGCTTTAGAGCTTATAAGTTGAAAATTTAAGATTAAATCAATAGGTAGAATTAATAATTTATACGCAAATTTTTTTTAAATTGTGTTTTTTTTATTTCATTTACAATCCCTAATGTATTGCATTATCTTTGTCCTATTGTTTCCTTTTACACTATATAATACATGATATAATATTCAGTTATGCAAATACATTTATATAATTCTATTTTATATATATATATAAACCTATTTTATACCCAGACCTTTTTAATATTGAATTTCATAATATTATTCTACCTATCTTGAAGTATCATATAAATCTATAATTTATATAATACACAATGTATTAAAGTACCTATAAATACTTAACCTATAATAAAGATAATTTATGATAGTATATTAGATAAATCGCCTTCAAAATGTATACAGAAACAAGACTGGTAATTATAGTTTCAGAATAATTCTCAAGTTATGAATTTAGTACATATTATTATTACGTAAAATATATAGTTGTATATTTAAACGTGGTCCTTAATTTGTCTTCATTATTTTAGTAAAATATTCTTCGATGACTAAGTGTGGTTTGTAATTTCATTTTGACAAAGTTCAATATAACAACTGACGTCCTATTAAATAAGTAATATATTTCAAATTGTAAGGTATAGTTTGATGATCTATTATCATACAATTGTGACTACACGATTCAATCTAGTAAAAATTATACTGTATTTTTTTATTTGATAAACATTAAACATATTTTATGAATTAATTATTATCAGTTTAATAGACTGGTACTAGGTTTGTTTAGTATAATTATTAATTATAAATAATATTAATAATTAATATTTGAATTATATTCAATTTTTATACAAGCACCAGTTTATTTGAAAAGATCAGTAAATAAAAAATTAAAATAATTTATGATACCTATTTTTTAAATTTTTTTTTAATGTTTTAATTTTATGGTTAAAATTAAAACTATTATACTTATTTATTTCGTAACAAATTTTTTGAATGATATTTTGTGCATCATGATTGCCAAAAATGTGCACCATTGTAGTGGGTAAATTTTCTAACCTAACCTAAGCTTTTTCATGATTTCTTATCAATTCATGATATGCAGAAAGAAAATTTGTTCTTTGTTTATGATCAAATAAATTGTTAAATTATGGGTTGTTGGATGAATTTATTTTTCAATACTTCCATGCAACTTTTACAGTTATTCAGTTACACACTATACATTACAAGTACAAATAATGTAAATAATAAAAACATAAGTATTTTACTATGATATATTTACGTCTACATTAGATATATTTTATTTGATTCTTACCTTTGAGACCACTGAATAACGGCGATGGTAATGATCCAAAATGAGGCGGAAGGAATATTGGTCTGGATATAGCAGGGTCAGATACCGGTCTGAATCCATTTCTGTAAATAAATTATAAATGATATAATATTAATCATGAGTGATATAGATACCCATCTATATAAAATATAAATGGTACTTTAAAATAATCAACGATATAGAATGTATAAAATGTATAATTAAGCAGTGGCAGTCACAAACATTATACATTTTTATAATTATATGTTTGTGTGTGTGCATAGTTTTTAGACATATTATTCAATCTTCTCTATCAAGGTGGTTTTTGAGGTAGCAAATTAGATCTAGTTGGTACTTTGGAGAAATCAAATGAAAAAATTCCTATTGATATTGATTTGGGTACAAATTATAAGTTAATAACGGGTATTTTAAAATTATATGAAAAAATAATAGTAATATATTAAAATAATTTTTGTGTATTACGAGTATATGCGATATGTTTTTTGCAAAAATTTGTTCAACCTATCATATTCATAAAAGAAAAAAAAATCATTATAATAGCAATAAAATATCATTTAGAAATACAGTGCAACAGATCATCTTTGCTCAGAACCGTTTTTTCGTTAACATTGATTATTATTAAAGTCAAATTTAACATATCTCCAATAAATTCACCTACTATATACGTACAGCAGAACCTAAGAAACGACTACCCCGTTTATCATTACTTATTTATTCATTAATTATATATATATATTTCATATTATGATTTAATTAAGTCCTAATAATGTACTATACAGTTACAGTCTATACTGTTATGAGTGAAAATAAATATTTTTTTCTGTCAATTTTTATTGCGAAGAAATATCTGCGATCAATTTTTATGTAGTAAAAATAAGTTGTACATAATATTGTTGTACATCGTAATATAATTAGTTCTAAAATATTTTAAAGTCAATGTTGATGTTATAGTCGATGTGACTGACGGAGCAACATGTGTTTGAAGAGTACATAAATTAATAATGTACGGTATTGGTACTGTCAATATGTGTATACTGACAAAATCGACAATATCCTAATAAAGGTATTTATCGATTTGTATACGGGGAACAAAATTACAAAATATACATGAACATATTATTATATTATTTATATTATTACAATACGATAAATAACATTTGAAATTTCAATAAACCATAATCGGACGTATAAAAAAAAATCATGTTTCAGCTGTTGTCGGTGGGGTGATTATCAAATTAATATTCCAGCGGCGGCTCAAGGATAGATACGCGGCGGCGGCGGTGCCAAGGAATGCCCGATAACTGCAGTATGTACTGTGTTGAATAGCATTCAGTCAGTGCGTATGGCCAAACCGATATCGGTCGTAGTTTGGTACCTAAAATAATATTTTATTATGTTATAGTGTCTAATAACCGATTTTCACGCGCGACACTTGCAACCGCGCAATTATAAAAAAATTTGTAATTTTATATATTGTGCGTCACGTGTTATGAAAACGACCATTGGTCGTAGTTGTTGTGCTTCACCGTCGGAGGTAAATCTATATTTACTAACTTTATCCATCATGTTGATTAATATGAGTCGGGGACATCGCAGTGGCAGATTTAATTTAATACATTGGTATTACGTATAATAGTTAAATGTCAGTCGATCGGCGGAAAACTCGTGAGAATATAGCAGTTACTTTAAACCCGCATAATCATATTTATTAGTGTCAATTTTTTCAAGTGCGAAATGGACAATATATCTCTTTAACGACGAGCATATTATTCTTTATAAAAAAATCTCTTTTCAAGGCGAGAGAACCCCAGATCAAAAGTTAGCTTCACCGGCATTTGTTACCGCCTAAACGATTGTTAAACCTATCATCGGTATAGGTTCTTTATTATATCGTTGCGAGAAGCAATTCTAATATTCCATCCCACACTAATACACTTATCCAAACCCCAATAAAGACATTTTCTGTCATATATTTAAGATTTAACAACCTGTCGTAGCTAGTAAAGACTAAAGTAATATAGTTAATATATTAAATTGTCATGTAGCAACCGATCATTATCACTCATTACTCCTTAAAATACTCAGAGGAGGCTCCGTTGATAACCTATATATATTATATATAGCCACTATAGGTATTAGATACTATTATTTTATATATATTTTGTTTTACTCGTTTACAGTTTATATACTCGTATTATATTCGCGGTCCAGTGCTTGATGCTTGTATATAATATACATAACGGTTGCCTTCGCTGTGCTAGCTTTATATATCCACGTTGCGACAAAACGTATGTATGTATGTGTGTATACGTGTGTACTGCAATGATGTCTGACCGGAACCGGAAGTTTTTAAAGTTCGCAGGGTGCTCCGTGGCTATATGTAATAATACGATGGGGATGATCGCGGGGGTGGTCGGTGGTGCTCGTAAAAACACACACACATTATATGTGTGTGTGTATATATATATATACACACACATTATATGTGTGTGTGTATATATATATATAAATGGTTAATAGAGATGTAGTCGTTGTCGTCATCGGTGCGGGCGTTTATATTGCACTCGGAAGGAACTGGCAAATGGCCCGGGACGACTACGACAGCAGCGTCCGGATGCTGGACCGCATTGTGCGAGTGAACGGGTCTTGGCCCGAGACAATGGGCTCGTGGCGTATACACTATTATAATTATATATATATATATATATATTAAATAGTATAATACGCATACCGTGACGCGGCCGTAATTGACGTTAAACTGTCTCTGTGCATCCGACGACGATATCGTTTTGTGAAAGAAAGCAATCCGTGGTTGCCAAAAATATTATACCACGTACGAAAAGTAACTATCCGACAGTCGCGAGACGTGACAGAATATAAGGTATCCGTTATCTGTAGAGGCATATTATTATTACAGGACAAGAGAGTGAAAAGGACATAGCCGAGGTACTAAATATAGCAGAATATAATATATAATATATCAAACTTTTATTTTCGCGTCATTTTATTATATGTATTTCAAATCAGTCATGCGCCATTTATGACTAAATATAAAACTATAAGAAATTTCAATACATTTATAACATAAATAATAATTTAGGTAAATTTTAACAGTACTTAGTATCTATTTATGCAAAACATAAAAAAAAAGTTAGTTCATCCATTACAACCATTAGGAAAAATATTTATTGATTCATTTTTAATAATTTCCACCACACGACCTTCCGCGTACCATAGTTTTATAACCATCGCAATGGACCCTACCATCAGTAGTGTAACTACCCTCATCAGCGCCCCGAGGCAAAATATATTTTTCGCCTTACCTAATATAAATTCGATTCTTCGATCTTTGTCATTAATACTTTGCCGTGACCAAATGTATGTTGTTTTTTTTTATAAGATTAACCCAATTACACTTATATCACATTTAAGATTAAATATTTTGTTTCAAATTAAATAAAAATAAATTTACAATTATCAAAAACCAATAATATTTTATTTGTTATTTTGCGCCTCGAGACAACTGCCTCTGTTGCCGCTGCGGTAACTACGCCACTACCTATCATAGACACAGTTCCAACACAAATTTACGTAATCTAATACATTTACTATAGAGCACGCGAGTCTATGAGTCTATATAAATGCAATTATTATTATTACCTATGACCAATAACTTAACAATATAATATCTTACTATGATCAGAGGAGTGCGAAAAACATATGGGTATCTAACTTATAAATATTGGAGGGGGCCTTTAACCCGACAAGATCTTTAAAAATATACGGCACGAAATACATTCAGATATTATAAACTATGGTATAACTATAATATATTATAATATTATATAACTATATCTAACTATATTACTTAATTGAAAGATTAACGTATTGTAATGTTAATTAGGTATTAATGAATAATTTTTTTTCTTTGATTAGCAGGTACTTCAAATAAATTTTTTATACAAACCGCACTAAACTCAACTTGTGAACTCATAGCCTCTCCCCCCACCACACACGTCAAACACGTATCCATTGTCTTCTTAAAGAATAAATAAAAATAATAATATACATACATACCTATATATTTATAATGTATATATATTTAGCACACGTCGCGTGTCGTTTCAGTTGTATTCATGATATAGTAAATTACCAATTATATACCTTTGGCATATATTGGGTAGGTATCTTAAATTCTTAATGCATTTTTAACGAATTAACTGTATGTAGATTGTAGGTATAATAAAATATAATTTGCATATTAATAATGTTTCTACCTATACATATATGATATTATTATATGTACAATACATTATAACGTATAATATTTTAAATACCAACGGAATTATCTAGGTATATTTTATGCATAGTCGAAACGACTCAATTTTCAAATTTATACTTAATAATATGCTTTACATAAATCAATAGTTTTTTTTAAATTAATAATGTTTCTAAGACTTATTCATCGGAAAATATACTAATGGTAATAAAAAATACCATGCAAGTTAAATTTAATTGATGGGTATAATATATAGGTATAATAGATAATGATAGGTTATAATTATAGTTATAAAATTATGTACGACATGTTTATTTTGTTATATTTATGGAAAGTTAATTTTTGATATAGTTTATATTAGCTATAGTTTTTATTATAATTTTTATTTGTTATACATTTTTTATACACTATAAAGGCTGTTTTTTAAACGGAGTTATTTTTGTCGGTAAATAAATAAATTATAATATAATATTTTTTATGCAATAACTTAATACCGGATAATATTGTTCACAAAATATAATTTTATAATGAAGACTGAGAAGAGTGTACGTCATGCACAAAAAAAAAAATAATGTAAAAGCATGTTAAACGATATTGACACGTACCTACGTCGTATTTATGATTATATTAAATTGTTATAATACGCGTGGAATGCGTTTAATTTTGATTTTACGTGCTTGTGGAAGGATTCGAAATATCCCTCCCCCTGCAATTCGCCGAAGCACACTCGGCTGCGATTTAGATGATCGAAACTCTCGGCACGCTCGCGCTGTCCAATTGCTTATTTCACTCGCGTTTGTGATGACAATAACGTATAAATAATACTATAAACAACCGATAACGATGTCATCGAATCGAATATTATATACACTTCGACAATATGGCGTACAGCGCGTTGCCATTAAAGATCTAATGCTCGAATCGGGATAAACTAACTTAGAGGAGCTGAATCTAATGACAATGTAAAATTGTCGTTCAAAGTGCAAAATCATTTAACACAAAACCGTAGGAGTGACGTTCTACATCTACATGTTTATTAATTAAAAATAATATAATCCGTGTAAGTGAACGTGAGTCATGGATTTATGTTTTCCTAAACTCGCCTAATACAGATTATACATTTAATTGTTTCATAAAAATCATTAATTTATAAACAACGATCAATAATATTTAAAACTGATAACATAATATATTATGAACGGTATATTATGATAGAATTGTTATTTTGCCCGGCGAACAACGTAAATCGTTGAACTTACGAAGTGGATTGTTGAAACCGGTGTAGTGAAATAAAAATAGTTTAGAAGCAGGTCAGCATGTAAACAAACAAACAAAATACATAGACTAAACTTAAATTAAAAACATTAAAAATTATAATATTCATTACATTTTCCAAATAATTTAATAACCATATTATAATATGAAGTATCATACGCAAAAATGTACATTCACATTTGAAAAAACATTAATACCGGTATGAGCTTGTTCCGTCCCTCTCGTTCCAGAAAAAAAAAACAAAAATAACTTGGGTATGCAAAAAATAAAAATAAATGTAGAGGAACTTCGGACCTCTGCACACCCCCTTCCTAATTAGAGCGCAAAAGCCTTAATAAATATAGGTCTAAATAATATAGGTACTGCATGTATATATATTACGCGGTCTGGGGCATTTTTTTCTCGTCTTCTCTTCAACGTGCGCGCGTTAAACGAAAGGACCGCCGCGGGCAAACATAATTTGGATAATTTGCAAATTGGCATCAGCAAGCCAGCCGCTAACGAGAGGAGATATCCACGTTAATTAGATCGAATTAGATTGCAGCGCGAGGGACGACGGCTGTATATCCATATATATGTTGTACTTGGTCGTTGTTGCAGAGGAGGGATTGGTTGTGAGGGTGGGAGTTGGGCGAGGGCGTAGAGTCTGTGCAAAAAGGGCGGGAAGGTATATATAATATATATATTATGTATAGCAAGCCGATACTATATAACGTTATTTAATAAAGGCGCCCGCCAGTGGCTGGCCGGGTGGGACGAGGGGCCTTTGACATCGTTTCTTTGAGCGCGGCGAGCGAATTATCATATTTTTAAGCCATCAAAAGGAACGCCGCCGCACTCGGATACATAACTTGGGAGTTATGAAATAAAAGGAAAAACTGCTTTTCCGCCGCTCCCGCTCCCGCCCCGTCGTCGGGTAATAAAATTCAATTTGCTCCAATATCAAACGACGCAGGTAGGTACTGAATAAAAAATTTCCAGTGAATTCTCTCTGCCACCCAACCCACTTACCCGCTCCCACACGTTCCGCGACCAATCTCGCTTGCCATACCTCCGGCCACCCACTTACTCACTACTCAATATATTATACAGCAATAATAAGTCAAAAGAACTTGATGGAATTTTTCGAATAAAAACTTTTTCTTCTTGATCCTACCGTTTTCTTTCTCTTTCCATTTTTTTTTCATTTATATTTTTTTTTTATTTTATGCAAACTTTTCTTCAATGTGAACATTTTAACATTATTATCTCATCGTTATATTTCCGTCTTTCTTTATAAACTCGTTAACAGTTACATTTTTTCATTTTATTCATACCGAATATTTCATTTCTTTTTCTTGTTTTCTATCTTATTAACGTTGGGGTTTGAAAATAATCTAAGTAGATAGTGTGGTAGCTGGTACATTTACATATAAAAAAAAAATAAATGTATTAAATTATACCGCATACCGCCTATAAAATCACAATTGTACTTATTAATGGGACTAGTATAATTATGTAAAGTATCATTTATGATTGTAATCAATGTTTATAAAGGTACCAATAGGCAATAATACGTAGAATCTTAGGGATATTGTTGTCTTGTATCTTATCTTTTGATAGTAATTTGTACTTATCTGGTACATAAATACTTCTCTCTTTGGTGGAATCACAAAATGAGTATAAAACTGTCTAACATTTTCAATGTGTATTGTGTATGGTAAAAGTTAATTTTAAATTTGTAACATAAAAATAATCATATTATCATTAAACACAATGGGGTTTGTGTTGGCTGTTTAGGTAAAGGTTGGATTTAGGGAAAGGGGGTTAAGTTCTAGGAAGTAGAACAAATAATATGTGATCATTCTTCTCCTTAAATTAATTTAGAAATATTTTACGTATTATCAATTTTACTTACTAAATTAAATATTTTTAAAAATGTATCTTGTATCTTAGATCAGATTATATTGAGTATCTAGAGTATAAAGGTAAAAATACATAAATCTAGATACTTTTTTCCAAGTTTTATGCCCACCTATGCCGATTCGGCAATGTATAAGCATGTAAGGAACGAGATTGTCGAGATTACATATTAAACTTATACGAAACAATTTATGTAGATACTTTAAATTCTATAATATTAAAGTATATAGATACATATAACTTTATAAGTGTTGGTTATGTTTTGTCTTAAAGCGATTGAGAATTTAAAAGACTAAAGTAGACGTAAGTATAGCCCGCTGATCATTCAATATTTTCAGTGATTTATAGCTATTGCGAACTTACAAAACTTTCGATTCAAGACGTTTCTCAATTATCAAAAAATATATAGATGAACAAACGAAAAAGAATCAATTAAAAGTTCGACTTAACCTAGGGTGAATTCAATAGGTTGAAATGACCCACTTTTTATATGTTTCTTATAAGGACATATATTAAAGTGAAAAATGCATAATATTTACAGATTTTCTTATTTTTTATGAATACAAAGATTCTACATAATATTTTTAACAGTGTAATATCAAAATATTTTATTGTATTTTAAACTTTTATGTTATATTGCTTATTAATTATTCATGAAAATAGAATAAAATACAAATGTATCGTTATCCTTAAATTATATTTGATAATGAATATTGTCTTACTACGCTGTAACAAATAAAAAATAACCATAAACATAAACCTTAGAATTTAAATATTTAATAACATTTTGTATTATATTTATAATCAATTTTCATAATAATAAAGTATCTTATCGAGTAAAATTACTTGGTAATTATCATTTCTATGATGTTACATTTGAACTTATAAAACCATTGTTTAAGTTTATTTTACAAAATATTTGTTTGCGCAGAGCAAAACAACAATTGAAGTTAAACGTTGTCCAATAGAAATAATTATGAAAATTATATAAGTATATGTAGAATAATGTCCATAAATTTAAGATGTATATATTATGATAAGTATTAATTAAAATAAATGTTTCTTATTGTTTTTGCTTAATTGTGCGTGCATTTAATAAATAAATTAACGATGAAATGTTGAAAGGAAAGTTTCGATGTAATTCGTTAGAGTGGATATATATTTGGTACTCAAATGATATTAGGCATTTTAAAGTTCATAATTCAACTCGGATAAAATGTAAATTAACCGAAACAAAGAGAAAACGGAAGTAGAATTAGATCTGAGTAAATTACCGAAATTGTTTTTATCGTGAAATTCACGGCAACTGATTACGCCGTCTGTTTTTAAGTGATGAGTAAGTAACTTTATTATTGCTATAATAATGATGATAATAATAATAATAACAATAATATTTATTATTATTATTCAATATTCATACATGGTAATATTATATTATAATATCGTATACAAAATTAAAAATATTTGATTAAACCTTCATATAATTATTTCTCGAGTACACACGAACCCATGCAAATTATGTACTTATTTAAGACTATACGAATTTGTACTGAATAAATAAACATATCTGTATCGGTATTGAGATTATAATTTTTGGCAGTAAATTCATATTAAACTGTACATATTACGCGATTGCATGTAATTTAATTTCTGTACGTTATTTACCAACTATATTCAGTAAACATCATTTCCCATTAAATCATTTTATTAACATGCATATTGCATATTGTATATACTATATTATGATGTATAGCATTTAATAATTTTAACAAATACGTAAAATCTAAATTTACCAAATAAATATTAATTTTTGATGTTATAATATACAAATTACATAATCATTTTTAATTTCAATATTGATTTTGGTGCGTGTATAGTGTATAATGTACCTACATACACGCAAAGAATAATATTATACAAAAACAAATAATTGAAAATTAATTTGGAAATAAAATTGTATTGATACATTATATTGTGTTTGTTTTACCATACCCACCATTTATTTTAATTTACTATAAATTGAAATTGAAACTATTAAAGATATTTGTTTTCAATTATAAATTAATCTATCATAAGAATCATAAAGTTCAAATGATATTTTTAATGCTCTACAATACTACATTGATACTACATAAATACTAAAATAATACATTATCAGAAATTTAAATAGTCTGTAACGGATCGAAAACTTATAATAAGTATATTTTGTTTTTGCAGTGCAATATAATATTATGTATATATCTAGCCGCCCAGAGAATTTCGTATAAACGCGATTCTGCAAGGTTTTAAATGCATCGTTGCCATCTCAAAAAATATAAATAAGCAAATATATTATTGTGACGTACCTACATAATATCGTTTTGGGCAATAGAAAATTCTATTTTGAAACAGAAGTTCGGAAAAACTTGATTTTATTTTATATTTCACACATTGTTAGTCTTTTCATATCTGAATTCGTTCTGGAACTTATTGTTTTTTTTTTCATTATAATTAATAGTACCTATATTTTGTAACTATAAACAATTTTTCAAAAAATCTAATAAGGATTAATTTGGTAACAAACCATTGTGATTTTTTTATTGGACGGCAGCATTTTCAACTGTCAACATTTTGCAGATAAAGTATAATAAGATAAATATCAATTACTATAATAATATTTTTATAATTTTTAATAACGAATACAATCAAATAATATGGTAATGGTAACATTGTATAACAATTCAGGCGGAATCGAGTGTATGTATAAAAATAAAGTCATTAAAATGTTCACGATTCTAAACATTTTCGTAAACGTAAACAAACAACATGAGCACATGATATTAAAGGTACCTAACGTTTACACTGATCGACAAAAAAAATACATAGCAAGTATAGCTGCAGTCCTAATCTATAATAGTATTAAAATATTTTTTGATAATGCATTTTAAATACTTTGAAAGTATACCGTTTCATTATATTTTTATTTCAGAATACAAATCACTGTTTTTGTTTAATCGTCAGATTTCATTAATTTCAATGGCCAATATTTTCATAATTTTACCATTTAAAATTTTGTTATTATATTTCACAATAATGGTTTTAATAGTTTATAATAAGATTGTATTAAATAATTAATTATAAAAGCTAAAGCCTATTTACCTAACTGAAAATTAACTCTGCGTGATTATAATTAACAACTATATCATAATATGTCACGTCTGAACCTAGGTATGTATTAACTATTTAATTTAAATATTTATAAATATAATATGAAGCTTTGATTTGTGATTCACTTACAAATGTATCGAACAATATGTATTAATTTAAATAAGTATTTCGAATACATTTGAAAAGTATTACATAGGTAGTATTAATTATAGCGAATAACTACGCGGGCGTTTACATCACTATATCATTGTAACATAATATCGTTAGCACTGGCGTCGTATTTACTCAATCGGAATCGCACACGGTGCGTATATAAAGTTACCCGTGTAACACTGCACGATTCAAATCGAATTAACGCGCGTCGCTTACGACGGTGCTTATACGTTATTATTGTTGTTGTTATAATATTACTGTATAATTTATAATAGTATTATTACGACGACGATCGTCGATACACTACAATAATAATAATAAAATAGCCGTCGCAGCGTTTTCCGCGGGGTGTGTGGGCGTGGGTGGCAGAGTGTGGGACGAGGTTGTCGGACCCGTGCTCCTCGCGGGCCGTCGAAACCGAATTATTCCTGTAACCTGAGACCACCGCTGGTGTAGCAGGCGGCACGTGTGTGCGCGCGCGTGTGTTTGTGTGATGCTTGCAGCACGTGCACGCTTGTCACCGAAAGAAAAACTTTTCCACGTTAATAACACGATAATACCGACGATTGTCTGCGCCGGGCGAGTATTTCGAGAGAACAGCGATCGTTTTGTCCTGGCAGGGGCGAGGAACAACAGTAATAATAATAATAATAATAATATAATGTACGCGTTGCACGACGAGGGTGGGCGGTCGGGCGCGCGAGAGGATTGACATGTGAATCGCTTGCACTAAAACAATATATAATACACGGCTGGCGACCACTATATATGTATTATATAGGTACTTACAAACACACAATATCGTGCAGTACGGTCCCGACCGTCCCAAGGAAAATTATTATTATTCTATCGTAGTTCTTCATATCCGTCACAGAGTCGGCAAAATTGCGATGGCGGTTGTAACGAAAAATTAGACGAATCAAACATATTATTAGTTAGTGCTATTAACCAAAATTTCACAACAATCAAATCTTATGGGGAGCGAAACCCTTTTCGACCAAAACCATACCCATCCCTTTTTGATCCATTCACTTTTAGGCCAAACCAAAACGTTTAATATGTCTGTATATATTATAGCTATAAAACAATAATAAAAATATAAGTGACTTACATGCAAATTATGAAGTATACAAATAAAAATACCTATCTACATAATTGTTGCCATCGATGGTTGTTTAGTTTGATAGTGACGGCAATTATCACATAGGTAATGTACAAGTAATATTTTTAATACTTTTCTATATATATATATATAACATTAAGTAAATATGTATTAAGCTTTTTAGTTTGATAAAAAAAAAACATGGTGTGATTTTGGTTATATGTCTTTTATAAGTAGGTCGATGCTCAAAAATAAAAATACCGCAGTATTTTAAACATTTAAACGCGCGTGCTACAAATATAAGAATACTATAGTGCGGAGGAATAAGTGTGACACGATAATTTCAAACAATATTTGAGGACGCGATAAATCAACTGAGGTAAAAAAAATAAGAAACCCGTAAACAACAAACTGAAATTGAAAAGATAAAACCTCAAGTGTATATTATAAAGTATGTGACATGATTAATCATGACTAACGTTTATACGAATTTATTAATGGAATTCTAAAAATTTCAATTGAAATATTTATGAAAAAAACCCACAGATATTATTTCGAAGTATAGAAAAATTACTGATACTAAAGCAGTAAAAATAGTAAACAGAATGTAATAAAAAAAGTCAGGGAGTTGGTAGAAATAAAAAATAAACAAGATATATGGAGCACTTGGACAGATGAAGTAGATTGTGTAAGTTTGAACTATGTATCACATTAAACGTTTCTTAGATGATGTTCCGATAGTATAAAA